>NW_011888806.1:11158512-11160071 GCF_000151845.1 Pteropus vampyrus
TTTTTTCTCCCTATATATATCAAATTCTTCTGATACTACTTACTCTATCTTTCTTGCACTCAAAATAATATTTTAAAATATATATTTTTAAATCAATTAAGATTATATTGTGCACCAGAAAAAAAGATGCAGGTATGGGCATAGTCATCTTGAGTCTTTAGTTGTATTTCCAACTGTGCATAAGAAAGGGAGAATGTGAGGCTTGGTAGAGAAAAGCTAGTGAGATGTTTTGAACTCAGCTGATATTATGGAGGATGCACAGAAGTAGAAGATATTAGAAAACCAAAAAAAAAAAAAAAAAAGATTTTACAAAATTAAATGTAGACTCTATGATCTGTGAGAAAGTATGAAACAGATTAATATAAATGTAATTTTACTTTCAGAAAGAGAAAATAGGACAAAATAAATAACTGATGATGCAACTGATGGATATGGACAGGCCTAAGTCCATACCTTGCTATTTCTATTTCATTCTTCCATCTGCTCTTTGTTTCCTTTCTCTTCTTTTCCTGTTTTCTTTTGGACAATGAAAATATAATCTATTATTCCATTTTATCTATTCTCTTGGTTATTTAATTATTTCTTTGTTATTTAGTTGGTTGCTTTAGAGATTATATTATTTTTAACTTTTCACAACCTTATTCCTCTTCCTGTAAAGTAAAAGAAAATGAACAGAATATTTGTACAGACACTTCACAAAGGAAGTTATATTAACAGAGAATAGACATATGAAAATATGTTCAACTATGTCAGTCAAAAAGGAAATGCAAAGTAAAAGCATAATGAACTATCACTACATACCCATTAGAATGGGGAAAAACTTAAAGATTTACAGCGCCAAATATTGACTAGGATGTAAAGCAGCCAGAACTCTTATACATTTCTGGTGGGAATATAAAATGGACAATAATTTTGGAAAACTGTTTAACAATTTCTTGTAAAGCTAAACACATTCACACCCTACAACTCAGTAATTCCATTTCTAAGTGTTTTCCAATAGGATAAAAATATATGTCCACAAAAACACTTGTATAAGACTCTTCTCATAATAGTACAAACCTTAAATGTTCTATATCTTGATAAGAGTATGGTTACAATGGAGTATGTATTTGTCAAATTCATTGAACTTATATTGTGCATGTCGATGAAAGCAAACTCATACCTTATTTTAAAATAAAAAATTAACTGATAATAAAAACTAATAACTAAAACAGGTCAGTAAATTTATTACTCCCACTTAGAAGTAAGTGAGCCAAGCTAAACTCAGGAACAAATGACTGTCATTTTTTAATTTGGAGGTTCTTTACTTATTGCAGAATTTAACTACATTTATTTTTCTCCAGTCCAAATCTCTAAGAGCTATCTTTGTTCTAAATTATATGAATGAATTCAAACATAGTCAAAACTCTCAATGTGTAACTACATCAACAAACTACAACATGAGAATCTATATATTTAAACACTGACTGAAGATAAACTAGAAAATTGGACTTCACAATGCACTGCCGATAAAAATAATACTCAATCCTGAATTCTTATAACATGAGGAAATAAAGTAT
>NW_011888806.1:11161801-11164692 GCF_000151845.1 Pteropus vampyrus
TACTTCATTAGGTTCCCAATCCCGACACCAAGAAAAAAGTTCACTTTGTATACCATATAAACCATGTATTTGTGTTTTATTTTATCATTATCTCTATCCACTTTAACAAATATTAGACTAGTTTTTTTTAAAGCAGTCATTCTCTTTTTAGAGATTAAACTACATACCACCTGCCACAGTTTGATTACAAAATAACTTTCATTCTTGGATGGTAGCTGCATTCTGAATCCATTCTCTGCATGCCTGTGAGATCACAGCAGGAAGCTGAATATCCCTGAATCTGAAAGCAGTTCCCATGTTAAGGGGTCTATGGTATGCATGGAGAGTCTCGAAACCATCTCTTCTTGAATAATATTACTTGGTTATGCCTGGAAACTTTCATATGCTACTTACCAAATTGTGTTCACATGGGCAGGCATTTATACTGTGCAACCTAATTACTACTACTGGTTTGATGTCTCAGCAGACATAGGTAATATACCTATAATCACAGCCTGATTGCACTACCCCTTCACTGCATTCACAGCAGCACTCTGCACCAATTCATCATTTCCCTTTGAAAAGAAGACCTTTGCTGCTTTGTTTTGATATGATCTTGAAAGTCTGGCTATTTTCTACCACATCAGGAGTAGAGGTTTGAATTATTCTTTTGATAATAAATGACAGGACTAGTCTTAAAAATATGAAAGAGTTTTTCTGCTGAAAGGAATTGTGCTTCCTCTCCATGTTTGAAAAATGAATGTTCCTTATTACAAATCTAGTTCTTAAGCAATATGTTCAAAGAAAAGACACCGGCAAGTAAGATTGTACAGGGCAATTGTTTTCATCTGTGATCAGAGATACCTTAGTTTCTTAGGGTCTTCCTCAGAATGAGAGGGGAGGAATTAGTGGATTTCCCTGGGCCTGGCTCTGGCCCCCAATCTCACCCATGTACCCACTTCAACAAGAGTAGCTTTTGTCACATGTTTATCTTGAAATGAATGAAGCTAAGCTTCAAGGACCCTCACTTGCACCAACCCTTCCATGACTCCTAGCAATGTTCACATGGCCATGTTTTGTAAAAACTGTGAAAGTAAATAAATAAATAAATAACCATGATTAGTTAAGGCCATTGTCTCTTTCAATTCTAATTTCCCCTGGTTTTAAGTGGCACTGATATGGTCATAGGCATTTTGGGAGGATGAAGTTAAGGAGAAATTTGGGGACAGAGTTTGTTTAGGTGTAACAGGATATATATATGAGCTTTACAGACACACTTGTATGATTGAGTTATTGCTATCTACCCCAATACAAAGATGGCTTCCAGGAATGCTCCCATTACTTACTGTGACAACTCACCTAGCATCATGACATAAAGGTGTAGGGCCAGAGATGTTATAGTGATATGAACATACCCTATTAAAGACACCAAGGTTTGAAATATTTGAAGCCAGAAGTTAATTTGTATAAAATTTCTTCTATCATCAGACATATAAAAACACAAGTAGGCTCTTCGGTTCTCATCTATGCTTAGTCTAGAGCACAAGCTCTATAGTTGTAGAGAAAGGAGACAGAGAAAGAGACAATCGATAAATAAACAAACAAATCTATAGTTAGAAAATCAGATAAGAATATTTGTATAAAAAATAAAGCAAGAAAAGAGAGTAGGGTTGAACTTTTAAACAAGACGATGAGGAAAAATAAAGTACCATTTGATCCACTATTTCATAACAATGATATAGAATATGCCAAGTGTCAATATTTATTAAGTGCCTACTATGGGTTAGGCACTACTGACACAATTGTGAACTATGCATGAATAACCCTATTTAATGGAGTTTCCAGTGTAGAGAATTATACAGTCAATAAACAGACAATTGCAATTTGGTGTGTTATGTACTATGGTAAGGAGACAGTTTAAGAAGCCACTTGATTTAAAGAACAGTGAAATTCTTTCTCATAGAAAAACTTTTATTCCATAATCTAAAGAATACATAGAAGTTATCATAAGTGAGGTGAAAGGGAGGAAAGAGACTGTTTTAAGTATAAAGAACAAGCTGCAAATACCCAGAGGCAGAAGAGAATGTACCCTGTGCAGGGAACTGAAAATGCTTTAGTAAAAAGAGTAAGACAAAAAGTGAGACTGGAGAGAAAAGTAGGCTGCATTCAGATCAAAGCTTCATAAATAGAAAGGACTTTAAATTTATGAAAGGTTTTTAGCAGGGACAGATGAGGATATAATCATAAGAATTACATTTTTTTAAATTATTCTGTCACGTGGAAGAGTAGAAGAACATAATATTAGAAGGAAAGAAACCAGCAAGGAGGTTATTGCTATTATCAAGGGGAAAAGAGTAACATTGGCCAGAAGTTGGGAAGTGCAATTAAGATTCACAGAGATGATCATTTGAGAGATATTTTAAAAATAGAATCAAGGGTGATTACTTGAAGAGGGTAAATAAAGAGTAGTGAAGGATAATGTCCAGATTTCTGGCTTGAGTAACTAGTTGATATCTGTTATGGCCTGAATTGTGTCCCCCCAAAAATCTGTATGTTGAAGTTCTAACTCCCAGTACCTCAGAATGTGGCTATATTTTGAAAGGAGGCCTTGATTGTGGTAATTAAATTAAAATGAGGTCATTAGTGTGAGCCCTAATCCAATATGACTGATGTCCTTATAAGGAGAGGAGATTAGGACATAGAGACACATGAAACACACAGATTTAGGTATCAGATTTAGCCTCTGGAATTGGGAGAAAATAAATTTCTGTTTGCTTAATCCACCAAGTGTGTGGCGCTTTGTGATGGCAGTGCTAGCAAACTAGTACAGTACTCTTCATTGAGAAAGGAAATATACAAGAAAAGAAGCAAGTTTAGGGTGAAGGACATGACAAGGTCTTTTTAGGAAAACT
>NW_011888806.1:11164742-11173699 GCF_000151845.1 Pteropus vampyrus
TATAAAAACACAAGTAGGCTCTTCGGTTCTCATCTATGCTTAGTCTAGAGCACAAGCTCTATAGTTGTAGAGAAAGGAGACAGAGAAAGAGACAATCGATAAATAAACAAACAAATCTATAGTTAGAAAATCAGATAAGAATATTTGTATAAAAAATAAAGCAAGAAAAGAGAGTAGGGTTGAACTTTTAAACAAGACGATGAGGAAAAATAAAGTACCATTTGATCCACTATTTCATAACAATGATATAGAATATGCCAAGTGTCAATATTTATTAAGTGCCTACTATGGGTTAGGCACTACTGACACAATTGTGAACTATGCATGAATAACCCTATTTAATGGAGTTTCCAGTGTAGAGAATTATACAGTCAATAAACAGACAATTGCAATTTGGTGTGTTATGTACTATGGTAAGGAGACAGTTTAAGAAGCCACTTGATTTAAAGAACAGTGAAATTCTTTCTCATAGAAAAACTTTTATTCCATAATCTAAAGAATACATAGAAGTTATCATAAGTGAGGTGAAAGGGAGGAAAGAGACTGTTTTAAGTATAAAGAACAAGCTGCAAATACCCAGAGGCAGAAGAGAATGTACCCTGTGCAGGGAACTGAAAATGCTTTAGTAAAAAGAGTAAGACAAAAAGTGAGACTGGAGAGAAAAGTAGGCTGCATTCAGATCAAAGCTTCATAAATAGAAAGGACTTTAAATTTATGAAAGGTTTTTAGCAGGGACAGATGAGGATATAATCATAAGAATTACATTTTTTTAAATTATTCTGTCACGTGGAAGAGTAGAAGAACATAATATTAGAAGGAAAGAAACCAGCAAGGAGGTTATTGCTATTATCAAGGGGAAAAGAGTAACATTGGCCAGAAGTTGGGAAGTGCAATTAAGATTCACAGAGATGATCATTTGAGAGATATTTTAAAAATAGAATCAAGGGTGATTACTTGAAGAGGGTAAATAAAGAGTAGTGAAGGATAATGTCCAGATTTCTGGCTTGAGTAACTAGTTGATATCTGTTATGGCCTGAATTGTGTCCCCCCAAAAATCTGTATGTTGAAGTTCTAACTCCCAGTACCTCAGAATGTGGCTATATTTTGAAAGGAGGCCTTGATTGTGGTAATTAAATTAAAATGAGGTCATTAGTGTGAGCCCTAATCCAATATGACTGATGTCCTTATAAGGAGAGGAGATTAGGACATAGAGACACATGAAACACACAGATTTAGGTATCAGATTTAGCCTCTGGAATTGGGAGAAAATAAATTTCTGTTTGCTTAATCCACCAAGTGTGTGGCGCTTTGTGATGGCAGTGCTAGCAAACTAGTACAGTACTCTTCATTGAGAAAGGAAATATACAAGAAAAGAAGCAAGTTTAGGGTGAAGGACATGACAAGGTCTTTTTAGGAAAACTGACTTTTAAGTGTCTGTGAGACATTAGGGTGAACTTGTCTACAATACAAAGGCAAAATTGAAATAACTGATGGCATATATCCAAAATACAGAATATTCTTATCATGAAAAACAGCTTCCCATGAAGACAGGCTCACAAGGATTACAAACCACACAAGCAAATAAAACTTTTTGAAGTAGTCACCTAAAGAAATGCGGGAATGTGTACACCAAAACTGAAGATAGTATTCTGTAAAAGATAGGAATAGAAACCATGAAGTTAGAATAGAATGGTATAAAAAACAATGAATTTTTTTAAAAATTTACATTAGAAGTAGAAATTAGAGTCATTGAAATAAATGATTCAATAGATAGGTTGGAGAGTTGATTAGATACAGCTGAAAAATAGCGAATCATAATGGATTTAAAGTAATTACCCAGAATACAAAACAGAGGGACAAACAGATGGAAAATATAAAAGACTACTGAGTAGCATGGATGATAGAATGAGTATCTCCAATATTTAAAGGAACAACTGAAAATTTTCCTGAATTAAAGAAATACATGAGCCTTCTCAGACTGAAGGAACACAGCAAATCTCAAGTAGGAAAATCAAACATAGATCCATGTACAGTGAAATGTAGAACACCAAAGACAAAGAGAGAGAGAAATTACCTGAGAGAAAATACAAATTATCTACAAAGGAACAACTATATTGACAGCAAAGCATAAGCAATACTACTTGCCAGAAGAAAATTTCAAAGTGCTGAGGAAAAATTACTATTAACAATATTCAGCTAAACTATCATTCACAGATAAGAAGAGTGAAATTAAAATACTTTCCTGCACAATGAGTCTGAAGTCAAAGACCTTTGCTGAAATAACTACTAAGTATGGAACTTAGCAATAAGAAAACTGAACCAAGAAGGAAGGCTTGGGATGCAAGAACTAAGACTAAGCAAAGAAACTGCTATATCTGATGAAAATTTAAAAAATATTAATTGCTAAAATGCAACAAAAGTACTCAACAATAGCACTCAAGTTGGAAGATTGAAGGTCAGAGTATTAATTTCCTTACATTGTTTGAAAGAAGGATGGAGTTCTTGATTCACATTTTAATTTGTTAAATGTATATGTTATAAAGGAAGACTAATCACTAAAATAAAAGAAGTTGATTATATAAATTTCCAAACCAATGAATCAGGAAAAGGGCTTCATCTATAGATGATGCAGACAGCATCTAACGTGGGTTCTGCAATGAACTTGGGTCAGTTCCCTCTGACATTGCCCATTGTACAGCCCAAGTAGCAGCCCTGCTCTGCATTCAACCAATAACCACAAACCTTAATTTAACCAATGCTTTTTGAAAACTTATAAAAAAAGAAAAAAGAGAAAAATCTTTTTTTAGAACCTAGTGCTTGGTATTAATAACCACTCTGATATAATCAATGACAAATGCCAAAATAGTCAAAGATGGGTAGTGCAGATTAAATAAAAATGAAAGAAAAAAACAGGAAAATTCCCCAAAGTAGGTAATGTAATGCCTTAATTATCAGGAACTGACTGTACTATTTATTTTCATTTCTTAGCAGTATTGTTTGTATTACAAATGACAACTGAGGTATAACAATATCGTACCATTTTCCTTTAGCACAACCAGAAACTTCATAATCACTATGTCAGACTTCATAATCTCTAAATGTATAATCTGGATTTCTATCTCATTGTACAGCCTCAGTTATGAAATCTAAAAACACTGGTTCATTCTTTCATTTTCCTAAATTTTAAAATGCAAATATTTCCTCTATTTCAGGTAATTGGATTCTTTTCTGGAATTCCAAAAATTTTGTTATATGCTTGTTTTTGCTGTTAGGTTATCTAGCTCTAGCTTTTTACATGAAGAAATCCTAGAGTTAATTTAGCAAAAACTTTACATATTCTAAAGAAAACAAACAAGCTGATCCTTTACTTATTCTTCTACTCTTCAATTCTTTCTTTATATTGCGAAGTCAGATTGCCTATGTATTGCTAGGAAGTATAAAGAATTTTGAGCATTCCATTTTATTTTTTTTTTATACTCATAAAAGATAAAAAAGGAAAACTATTAAGACTACCTAAAACCAGGTGTCCAAAGGAATTACGAAAACTTTCTACTACATTACAAAACAAATGACCTTATTCTGCTGACCTCTTTACAAATGACCAAACACAGCTCTCCAGCATAATTCACTTAATCAACAACAGACATGTAATTCCATTAAAAATGCAAGAAATTTTCCCTTACAAAGTTTGATTTTAATTTTTTAGAGTCAAAAATTGTTTTCTGTCATTTAATATACATATAGATATGAGTGTGACTTTGTCAAATGTTAAGAAATTTATGAGACACCCTAAAATTTTTTAAAAGAACTTTAATAACATATTACCATACATTTTAATTGCTTGCTTGCTTGTCTGTATCACTTAAGTTCCAAGTTTTTCACCATTATATGCCAAAGACTTAACACAATGCCTGGCATATAGATGTTCAACAAATTAACTGCAAATGCTAGACGTAGTCTAGTGGTGGCTTATAACTTAGTGAGGAGTTTCATTTCTGCATTTATTTATGAGCTTAAAACTTTAATTAGAAACAGTTATAATTCAATAAGCCTTTGTAGGAACAATAAAGATAACCTAACATTAAATAGACATGTTTCAACGGTTGAGAAATAATTTAAAAAAAAAAAAACATTCTGACACATATTACAACATGGATTATTTAAATTATTTTAAAAATAATAAAATAAAAACATGACTGAAGCATGGCAAATATGAAGTGCTATTCCAACTTTTAAAAAGTGAGACTTCCATTCTGCTAGAGATAATCAACAACATAATATTTAAATGAAGTAGTAAAGCAAGTATCTAATGAAAATCAAGGGAACCCAATGGCTGCTAGCAAATGCCAGGGCAGAATCTTCAAAATATTTTTCATTCATTTTTTTTTCTGACCCTTAGTTGCTTTGACTTTTCAACCCAAATATTTATGTTAAATATTATATTGGAATAGTTTAATTCTCTTGATTGATTAATATTCTTCCTGATATTTTATTATTCACAAGTTATTTTATATATCGTGTAAGTGGAAGAAAATGACACAAAGCCTAAAATACAAACTGTGAAATTGTATAGGCTTGTTCTATTTCTTCCAAAATTTGACTCCCCATAAGGGTCAATACATATCACATTTTTCACTTTTTTCAGCCCATTGAATTCAAAATTCACAGTCTACCTCTCTTTAAATAGGGATAAATTGGTTATATATCTATAAAGTCAGAAGAGAAACCTTTCTATTATATGACCATAGTATTTTTCTGTTAAAATTTTTTAATGTTTTTAGTAAATTTAATTATTTTTAAAATTTTTCTAAAAAATAAAATTTTAAAATAATAAGTCTAGAAGTTTCAGCTTCCAAAGAAACCAAAATAATAGTAAAATCTGATTAGATTTCACTTGAAGTTTCTTACTGGAAGTAGTTTACATTTGTAAAATATTTACAGATTCCCAAAATAGTTATTTATAATTAAATTATGCCCTCATAATAAAAGTTTTAACCAAAAGTGTATGTGATTTATTAAAGAATAATTGTCAAAGGTATGACTATCATTAGTTTATCTCAAATAAATTTTATATTTAATCATAAAATGTGTGCATCAAAGTTGATGATTAAATTTATGCTGTTACATTATACATGCCCTACCACCATTATATTTAAAAATCTGAAGAATGTTGTAATTATCCTTTTCTCTTATAATCACAAAAATATACAGTAGAGATTAAACAATAAGGCAAGGAACTTACTTTTGCTTTTCTTAAAAATGTTATGAAAGCCTTTCTCTAAAATTCAGCAATGCCTATACGTCCCATGGTGTCTTATTTGCTTAAATTCTCCCAAGTAGACTAGTGGGATCTCATACAAATACAACTTTTGTGGTTTATATATTTACTGATGTGTGTGTGTCTGTGTGTATCTGTGCGTGTGTCTATCCAGACATTCCTGCGGTTGCAGTGCCAAGCTCTTTTCAAATTAAAGTTACAGAAAAATATGACAAACATAAGCAAACATAATAAAAGGGCATAATAAAGATAAGAATTTTTCCTTTGAAAAATAAAAATTATTCAGCAAATGTTGTTGGAAAAACTAGATATCCATATGCAAAAAAATTAAGCTGAACACTGACCTTACACCATTAATAAAAATTAATTCAAAATTAATAAAAGATTGGAAAGTAATAAATAAAACTGTAAAAGTTTGAGAAGTAAATAAAGGGGTAAGTATTCATGGCATTGGATTTGACAATGATTTCTTGGAGATGACACCAAAAGCACAGGCTACATAAGAAAAAAATAGATAAATGGACTTCATCAAAATTATAATATTTTGTGCATCAAAGCATATTATCAACGGAATGAAAAGACAGCCAACAGATATGGAGAAAATATTTGCAAAT
Source organism: Pteropus vampyrus (assembly GCF_000151845.1). NCBI lineage: Eukaryota > Metazoa > Chordata > Mammalia > Chiroptera > Pteropodidae > Pteropus > Pteropus vampyrus. Next base: position 11,170,635 of record NW_011888806.1, read on the forward strand.
TGAATATCTGATAAGGGATTAATATGCAGAACAAACAAAAATGTCCTACCACTCAACAATAAAAAACAAACAATCCAATTCAAAAATGACTTAAATAGACATTTCTCCAGAGAAGATATACAAATGGTCCATAAGCACATGAAAGAATGTTCAACATCCTTAATTATTAGGGAAATGCAAATCAAAACCAAAATGAGATACCACTTCATACCCATTAGGATAGCTATTACAAAAAAAAAAAAAAAATACCCAGGAAATAACTAATGTTAGAGAGGATGTGCAGAAATTAAAACCTTGTGTGTTGCCGCAGGGAATGTAAAATAGTGCAGCCACTGCAGAAAATGATATAGTCATTCCTCAAAAAATTAAAAATAGAATTACCATATGATCCAGCAATTTATTTCTGGGTATCTTCCAAGACCTTGGGAATTTAGATTTTTTCTTCTAAGAATTTAACAAATCAAGTCCAAATATAATAGATAGGATTATCTGTTAGAGCAAATATGTGGCCAATGAGTAAGAGAACAACTAAAACACCAATAAAGGTGGACTGGATATCCATTGACTGGAGAAAGTATGGCAATGAGATTGTAATTGGGGAGAGGAAACTTCATCAGTGATTTCATGCTCTATTGAACATGAGACTATGATGAGTCTTGGATACACTGATGTATGATAGTCAGAAGAGCCGATGTTGACAGGGCCCATCTAAACACCACCCAGTAGAGATAATGGCTTGGCCAAGTAGATATGTGTCTCTCAAGGTAAACTCCATGAGAGCAGAAACTCTACATTTCTTGTTTACTGGCACATAGTAGGTGTCCACTAAATATATGTTGAATGAATTCATGAAGAAATAATGCTGGCAACTCTATACTTGAGAGCTGTGTCTTATCAATTAACTCCCATTATTTTAAATCTGTGCTTGCTAAGCAAATTTATGATAATTTGTATTCTCATGTAGCTTGTTAATTGAAAAGAATTGAAAGCAGAGACTCAAATAAATATTTATACACCCATGTTCATGGTAGAATTATTCACAATAGCCAAAAGGTGGAAGCGACCCAAGCATCCATCAACAGATAAATGTATATACATACGATGGAATATTATTTAGCTTTGAAAAAAAAAAACGAATTCTGACACGTTACAACATGGATGAATCTAGAAGACATTATACTAAATAAAATAAGCCGGTCATTTAAAAACAAAAATGATTCCACTTATATGAGGTACCTAGAACAGCCAAATTTATAGAGACAGAAAATAAAATGGTGGTTTACAGGGGCTGGCAGAAGGGAAGAATGGGGTACAGACAGAGTTCCAGTTGGGGAAGATGAAAATGTTCTGTAAATGAATGGTGGTAACTGTTACACAACAATGTGGATATACTTAATGTCCCAGAATTGTACACTTAAACATGGTTAAAATAGCAAATTTTGTTATATATATTTATCACAATTTAAAAAATAAAAAATAAACTTTTAACACATACCCAAAATATAACTGCAGTATCCTCAAGATTTAAATCATGGATGTTCATTTTTGCTTTAATATATGATTTCCTTAGGGCTATGGCCATGAACAAATATTCTATTCCCCTATCCTCCTGCACATAAACTCTGAGAACTATGAAAAAGTCCTGATCTAAAAAGTCTGAAATGAAGGAGGCTTAAATGTGCAATCTCAGGATGGATTCTCCTCAATGGAAGTGTGCATTGTTTTAAAATCGTTCATGCTATTCACTAATTCATTATACACATCCTATTGGCATCTTTTCCCCAAAATAGAACAATTTCATCTTTATTGAGTGAAGGATTCTCCTTCTTCTAAGAAATTACATTATTAGTCCTTGCAGCCACTCTTTTCACTTTAATGTTGTTCAAATTCAAATAGGCCTGGAACCTATAGAACTAGCCATAACTTGTGGTGATAACTCATCAACCTCTTTTTCATTATACTTGGCTTTTAGCTCTTCCCAAAAACTCCTACCCACCTTCTGTATGTACATTAAGCTAATAAAAATTCAATTTTGATGCTGATCCTCTAGCTTCACAATCAAAAATTTTTAATTGCCACTCATTTTTCCTATTATCAACTGCACAGTTTCTACTGTGAAATGATTCATCCTATATGCTATATTTACATGCAAAGTTTACCTCCTCTTCTTTTTTTTTTTTTTTTTTTTTGCTACTTTCAATTTTTAACCATTAATCCCACTTACGCAGCCAAACTTAAATACCATTAAGTGCAAGCCAGGTATAAGTATTTAAAACGAATAGGCTATATATAAAAGGGATTGCTGAGATTTATAGCAGAACTGAAAAGTGCATGTTCACCTAAAAGCACACAAATTGAATAAAAAATGAAAATAAAAGCACTGAGTTAGCAAAATAAGATGATTTGCAGTCTAAGGGCTACCAATTTATAACTAATGCCTTATAGTAACCAACAACACATAGTCAACATGAAAATGACTATAGACCACTATTAATACTATTTGTCGGTGGTGAGTAGAACGAAAATAATTTCCTCTGGAACATAGCTCTGTTCATAGCTATAAAAGTTCTGAACTGACTATAAAAATTACTAGAATAGCATTATTACTACAAGGAAAACAAGTTAAAAAAAAAAAACTGTTGGTAACTGCAGAAAGGTGGTGAAAATGTTGACCAGCAATATTTTTTAAAATCTTTTTTAGCCTAATTTTATTCTAAATTAGATAATATATTTGTCTACCCATGTATATTTTCATGGTCTTTGACTTCCATTTTAGTCAAAAGAAGGCAAATATGACTAATTAAAGGGTTTGGATTCTTTGGAGACTTATATTATATACAACATTACAAGAAAAATAAGAAATCCATATATTACAGTTGCAAGCATCCACTAAGTTGAAATCCTTCACAATGATCCAGGCTAAAATTACAGAATCTACTTTCTAAATGGAAAACATAATTAAAACTGGGTTAATACTCTTTTGTAGTTAAGAAGCACTCCACTCCATGCTACTTCACTAATAAGATGAAACCATTGACTTGATACAAAAAAAAAAGAAAGAAAAA
>NW_011888806.1:11174504-11181851 GCF_000151845.1 Pteropus vampyrus
TATAATCTATATTATATAATTATAAAGTATAATCTATCAAATCTGCATTTCTTCTGTAATATTAGCCAACTTATATTAGAAATGAAAAAAATGATTAAATAAATTTGTCATAGATTTAACAATTTTCATTATTTTTTAATTTCAAGATTGTGACCTTAATTGTTGCAATAAAAATCTAATGAAAAATAAATGTTCCTTTGTCGTGTACAGTTTGAACCTGTGAAAATGCAGGCAGCTATCCACATAGTATGGTATCAGGAAAGACACATGAAATCACCAACCTTTATGCCTCTACAACATCTAAAAATCCTATGTTGCCATAAATTCCTGGGTCTGTTTTTCTCCCAAAAGGTGACTTGTAAAATATAGATAATAATGGGGAAGCACAGAAAGACTTGTGTACACACTCTCTTTGATCACAGTAGCTGACTTCCCTTTTGGATAATGAAGAAAGTACCTCAGTGAGACAGAACATGGGAACTTTTGATGAGAGTGTGAGTGCAAGAACTGAAACCACCCAGAGCTTAGGCACACTACAAGACCAAGCATCCAGGTGACCAAAAGATAACACCATAAAGCGAGAGCCATGGATAAAGCTTAAAAACCTCACAATTTTTCTCTCCTGCATACAGCTATCGCAGAAGGGCAACTGTAACACATAATCCCCTCCCCCACCACCAGTAAGCACTATTTTTAACTGAATGTACACATTCAGCAAAAGTTTGTGGGTGTTTTTATTAAAGGCTCTATATGTAAAGTACAAAACAAATCTTAAAAACCCAAACACCCTTTAGTCAAGTCCAACCTGAGCAGAAAAAATGCCATGTTAATACGAGAAATTAAAACCAAATTAACTTCGCCTTTAAGAATTCAGGTTTTTTACTTGTTTTTGTTAGAAATTACCTTATATCTGAAATGCTAATTTAGCAGTATACATATACACAATCCAATGACACATTTCTCTTTAACTTTGGAGAAAAAAACTAAACATTAATTTTTGAAACATAGAAGATAATCATTTGTTTATTAGATAGGTGACACTACTGCCCCATATGGCTATTAAATGTGTATCTTCAGGGCTTTTTTGGCAGTGGTGACATTTTTGTGCAAAGTTATCCATATACTCAGCTGAACTCTCCTTTAGCCAATAGTCAATAGTCAATTTAGCCAACTGTCTATATTTATAACACTGGCCAAGTAATTTAGGATAAGAGAAGTCTGTGATTATACACTCTGGGGACGTAAAATCAATACAATTTTATTTATTTATTAGTGTCTGTCAACACTCAGAGAAATTGTGGCTATTTGTGTGGCCCTCTCAAAATGCAGTAGTTGAAACGAATAATACTGATATCAGAGATGAAGGAGATTAAGGGGTGAATTCTTCTTAACTTACAAAGAAAGATTGAGATGATGAATTAATGATAAACTATGAGGAGTAATGTTATGTCATTGTTGAAGGCTCCTTCTTCAAGTAAATGGATTTTTTTTTTATTAAAGGACATAAAACATTATATTGTTAGATTTGTTTCTGCTTAAATTCAGTAGCTGTTATAGTTATCTCTTGAAAGAGGTACAAGTAAAAAGAACTTAGGCACAAATGACAGTGCCACCTATCTGTTTGTCTATTTAGAAAAAGAGAGTTAATCCACATGATTCCTGTTCTTTGTGAGGGCATTTACCACAGGCAGAACAGCAAAGGAATCTCTGGTTGTGGTCTATAATGGACTAGCAAACATTAAAAGTCAGGACATGAAATCCCTTGGCTAAAAGTTTCAGGTAATTTAATTGGTAGATACCAAAGATAAAAATGAATCCCTCAAGAACTTTTGACGTCATCTCTTAATCCAGTCCAAACATGTTTTCCATCTTGCCTATGTACAAAATGGCTTAGGCTCTTCAAAGGAAACCATTTCAAAATAGCTTTTCAACAAAACTGGTTTCAAAAAATATTGACATTTTTTAGTTCTGGGAAGAGAAAAGAGTAATTCTTTGAGAATGAGATGAAGAAGCTCTGAGTCGAAGGCAGGGCTCTGGAATGCCTTTATACATAAAATATTATTCTTGTACATTTATTGAACAGAGTTTAGATAGTGCTCCCACTAAAGAAGATGTGAACTGAGTGTGGCAGGGAAATTTCTGGCCTCCTAACTTTAGATTTGAAATACCTCTAGTGCTTCTCCTTTTCCCTAGAAGTGACCTGACTAATGGCTCATGAGGATGAACTATTCCAACTCATCAGAGGCCTCTCTAGGAAGAATGATGTGTTATTTGATGTTGAAGAGCAATATGACCGACGGTCAAAGCTAATTATAGAATTGGTGTTCTACATTAAACAAATAGCACAAGATCCTCTGTACCTATGTTATTTTTTAAAATCAATGAACATTACATTCATCATTACCCAAATTTACTGTTTTATTAAGGATAATGTTTATTGTTTAAAAATTGACACATGAAAAAAAGGTTCTATTTAAGACAATATCATAATTAAGACCCAAAAAATTACATAACTCTATCATGTTATTTTCCTTCATAAAACCCTTTAATAGCATCCATTTTTTCACATAATGTGTAAGTTTAGCCAATGACATGCAACCTCTTCAGTGATCTGGAACCCTAATCTACCACTGTAGTCTCATGCCCTATCACTTCTCTACATATTCTCTACATAGTCCCAAGGGCATTTATCTGAATTATTCCCTGAGTATTGTTTTTCCTCATATCTCAGATGCCCTCATTTATAAGGCATTGCAGTATTTGCTGTAAAGAACTAAGAAAGAAAAATGCATGCTGACTTACACTTTCATAATACTACCAATTTTTAAATGCATCTCATTTACAAAAATATTAAATATAAAAAAATGCTGTTTTAAAAATTTATGAAATGTGGTAACTGTTAGTAGATACAAAGAATATTTGTAAAATATGTATAAGATATGAAGAATAACAAATGAACAGGACAAACAGAGACTCATGGACTTGGACAGTGGTTACCAGAAGGTAGGGAAGAGGGGAAAAATAAAAAAATAAAATGTTTTAAAAAATTATGTGTATATAGTATAAAAAAAATAAACTGGCATTTAAAAAAAAAAGACATGAAGAATAAAAACACAGTGAATTGACCTTTACTGTGACACTTACCTACACATTCCTACCGTATTTCATTCCTCTGTCTTCCCTTTAAAGGGAACACTATTTTGAATCTTTTTAAAATCATCCTCTGCTTTTATTTATCATTTTACCATATGTGTTTGTATTTCTAAGCAACATGTTGTTTATTTTAGTATATTTTGAACTTTACACAAATGTGTTCTTTAGATATGCTAAATGCATGCTTTTTGCTCAGTACAGCCTTTCCAAGATTCATCCACAGTGGCACTAAACTCATTCATTTTACTGATGTAGTATTCCATTATGTACATTTACCACAATGTTTCTATCAATTCTATTGTTACTGTTGATGTGCTGATGACAAACATTTGGGTGTTTGGTTTTTGTGTGTGTGCGATTTCAAACATACTGCTATGAACACCCTTCTACCTGTCTCCTGGAGCACATGTTCAAAAGTTTCTCTATGGAACATATTCAGGAGTGAAATTATTATGTCTAAACTAGTGCTGAACCAAAGCAATTTTACAAGAATAACAAATTCTTGTCCATAGTGTTTGTAACAATTTATCCTCCCAAAAGCAGCATGTAAATATTTCAGCTGTGCCCTTGAGTTCCACTTTCACTTAATTTTAAGATATCTAATATCCCATATAGTCAAAAACAATAGTCAATCAACTCTCAAGCCATCTCTTCAAGAAAATATGTAACATGGGAGTTAAAAGTAGAAATTTTGGGAGCCAGACTACTCTAGATTGCTATGAAAATTAGTTAATACATATAACTTGTTTAGACTGGTACCGGACACAATAATAAGTACAATATAATTGTTAGGTGGTGGTGTTATATTGAATTACTTATAGAACTCTGAAAACACTTAGATTGTAGTATATTGTCTTAATGTATTTGCACATATTACTCTCTTATACTGAAAGGTCTTTCCCTCCACCCTCTGTCTAAACTTCATCTTTCAAGAGCAGTTCTGTAATTCACCCTCTGTCACATTTAGAGCTGATCATCCTTATTTAGGGCTACCAATGCCTCTAATATATGACCTACCACATTGCATTCCAATCATTTATTTACTTTTAGTCCTCTTTACTACAATTTCAGTTGTTTTGTAGACATACCCTTTTGTTTTTATTCTTTATTTCCTGGTCTTAGTAACCCCTTAGTAAATGTTTGATAAATAAATAAATGAATAGATGAGTCAATAATTGTGAACAACTGCAAAATCAGTAATACCCACCCACAAGCAATTATTTATCTAGCTTTGCAAATTCAACTGGATAACAAACAGTGAAAATATATGTACCACCATGTTCTCTTAATAGAAATTTCTTAAAGGAATTCTATGTTTTTAACATCCTAGGATAGAAGAATTTTAAATGTGACCTTTTTATCTGTATAAAACTATGATAACCTTTTCTCTAACCAACCTTGTAAATTAATATTCTCTTTATTTTCCTCTTCTAGGAGAATGTCAACCCACAGCACAACTGACATAAAAATGCCCAAAGCATTGGAGCACAAAGTCATTTTATGGATATACTTCCTCCTGTTTTAGTCTTTAAATTGATTTTTTTAAAATTATTTTTGAACCCTTTGTTTCTTTCCTTTTCCTTCAGATTTATAATGACAAGATAATTGACACCTCAGATGTTAATACATACCTGCAAACCTTATGCAAGCAATATACATAGTCCACTGCCTATTAACAGAAGTGCTTTCTGTTACTTCTCCTTCATCCACCCTTGATGTGAACAGCTCATTTGCACCAGATAACTCCAATTATTAGCTGTTACATCTTACAACGTATCAAGTCTTCCTCCCTAGTATTTCTAACTAAATGGCTTCAGTTTTGATATTAACATTGGACAACGAGGCCAAACACTGCAAAGCAATTTTCTCCTAATTGTGACAAGATCCTTTAACACTTCTTCACATAACATAGAATTAAGCTCATCTGGTTAACTAGTGCTTAAAATGTAGTACCTGGAATTCAACACAATACCCGAGATATGATCTGGAAAGTTTACAACAGATTATAATTTATGCATCTATTTGTTTTACAAGCATATACTACTACATCTTTTGTTTTATTATACATTTGTATTAATGAGGCTTAAGAAAATATTTTATTTTGGGTGGTAGCCATTTCATATTACTGACAGACACAAGCTTTTCTTCATATAAATTTATTTTTATTATATTTTATCTCTAATTTTGTATCATAATTGCCAATTCAATATGAATTTTTAATTCACAGTTATTTAACGAGATGCCTGACAGACAATATTATTTGTGTGCTCAGAGCTTACTACAATGTCTGGTAATAACAAGTGTTCAATATAAATTGAATGAATTAACTCTTGAAAGAACAAACATTCTTTAATATTAAAGTCAGGTTAAAAACCAAGCTAATCTATTTTCCTTGAACATTTTTTTTTCTTATTTCAAATAAAACAACATAATCATTCTTTTATATTATCTAAATTATCATTTTAGACTTCAGCTTTTTTTCACCCCCAACATCCAGAAGTTCACCAACTCTACATCTACAATGTTGATTACATCATTCTTGCCATTCTATTCTAATGAGGGATGCTATTTCAATCCTTCATTAAGAACAGTGACATTAATAGCTTTTATTGCTAATGAGACTCTGTCTCACAATATTGTAGAATCTTTATTATGAGTTATATCTTGACTATTGGAAGTATGCTATTTGTATTCTCTTCTCTAAATAACCTATCACATCAATGAGTACATTTGCTCCAACAAGCATTAGGAATTGCACATGCCATTACGATAGTGAACCTGCCAACAATCTATTGATAGTCTTATATGTTCAGGAAAGAAATCAGGAGAATTACAATTAAATACCCAAAATATTTACGCCTGTTTATTCATGTATACATCAAATGTCAGGTCTATTCCACATTCATTAACTGACAGCCAACTGGGCCAGGCACTGTGCTATTTGCAAAGTGAATGAGACACAATTCCTGCCCTCAAATTCACAGTTTTGAGAGAAAGACAAACATAGAAAAAAATCAAATATAAGGTATCTATAGTGGTATAAACAGGTAGACAGTATAGGAAAGTTTTTCCAAGTTCTGAGGACTCTGGGAATAATAGTTTAGAAAAAGGTACAGAAATGGAAATAATATTTATCATATTCCTCTTCTATGTCAAGCTCTCTCTTAAAAGTTTGTTTATATTGCTTTATGTTTAATAGAAAATGTATAAATAACTAATGCTAAAAATTTCTTGGTGAATATGAATTTAATACTAACATCTTTCAGCAAGAAAAACTGCAAAAATTGAATCAATAACTTCTAGTCAAGATGAAACAGTAAGCTCTGCTCCAAACCCATAGCAATGATAGATAAAATATGGATAGATAAAGCCAAAAAGACAAGGTTGGAACAAGATAAATATCTATTTTAACCTGGCCTCCCAAGAATCCATAGCCTTGGGTAAAGGCTTACTGCTTTATGAGCTAGTATAACCACATCGAGCAAAAGTGAAGCAAAAGAGGAATGAGATAGGGCAGAAGGAAAAACCAATTCAACATATTAAGGATGACTTATTGATCATCTCAAAAGACTGTCTTCTGAGAGGCTTTATAAATGACTTCTTGATCCACGGAAAAAAAGAAAGAATTTATTCGAAGGCTCCCATCTCCCATTGGTTAAAGCTTTACTACACAAATCTTTAACTTTCCTCCATTCACCCCTCACACATACACACTTCCAGGCTGAACATGCTTAAGACCATAGTAACACCTGCCTGTCTTCAGTGAGGAGGCTCATGAGGGACAAGAGGTCAGAGAGTGCACAGTTAGTGCTATTTAGTTGCATCTGTCAGAAGATTATTTGGCTTCTCCAAAGAGAATTCACCAATGCAGTAGTGTCTCTGGCTAAAATGAGTGGCCAAAAGTCCTGAGGACAAGTTATGACAAAAGGATCTAAAGTGTCTAAAATGTAGAACAGGTGTCTCATATAATTTCTGTGGACTTGAAAGCAAAGTAATAAGCAGAGCTAAAGCCATGGTCTCCTGGGCTTGGATTTGGAAGCAGACAGTGACCTCCGTCATACTTAACAATGATAATCACAAAATGCAGGATGGTATTTAGCCCTAGGGAAAGAGAGATGAAACAAGATCAGGAAGAAGTAAACAGGAATTCAACAGTGACCCCATGTTTTATTTCCTCAAAAGAGCACTGAGGGG
>NW_011888806.1:11181901-11183726 GCF_000151845.1 Pteropus vampyrus
CCCTAGGGAAAGAGAGATGAAACAAGATCAGGAAGAAGTAAACAGGAATTCAACAGTGACCCCATGTTTTATTTCCTCAAAAGAGCACTGAGGGGAAAATGGCAAAATACTACACTTGTGTGAAATTGAGTATTGGATACATAGGTATTTGCCAAATTATTCTCTTATATTTTTGTATGTTTAATAAATAAAATTTAAGAAATTAGAATATATATCACTAAAGTGATACTAATCATTTTAACAATATTAATTATTTGCACTTGAAATGGGTATTTGAGTCTTAAAATCATACATTTTAGTTGAAGATATTCCCCTTTGGGATTTTTTTTTTGCAAAATATCAATATGATTTCAAGAATTATTTCTCATTGACAAACAGTAAAGGAAACAGGATACCTTTTTGTAGAACATTTCTAGCTCAAGTCAGTCTCTACAGCACCATTTAAAAGTAATCTTTCCCATTACTCAAGTCCCTCCATTTTCACTTAGATTGTATGTGGTTTATCCTATTCTTGTAGCTATTTAGTACAGAAATGAAATGAGAACCAAGAACACCAACTCCAAGTCTTTTCATTAAGATGTTCTACCTTTATATCTCTCTCAAAGTGCTTCGATGTCATTCTATTTGGAAACAGGAATACAGGTGCGCAATGACTCCTCCAATCTTATACTTCTTCCATTTCCATGCTACAGTACCCTAAATCTATGGAGACCCTATTTTTTTTCTTTCACCCTCAACAGTGTACTTCAAAAGGAAGTTGTCAGTTTTGCCTACCAACTCAAGAGCAATTAAATGTTTGAACATTTCTGCTGAACAGAACTCAGAGTATACAGTGACCATTTAATATCACCGATGTCCTTTGGACAGCTCAAATTAGATTACTTTCTCAGTAGAATACTCATCAAACCTCCTTTAGTGTTGAACAAATCAATCTCACTGATTTCTTCAGGCTTTCTCAGCTAATCTTTGACCAGGACTGAAGCAGGATTACTTTAAGCCTCTTTGACAACACAGGAAAACCAGAACTGTAAATATAATTAATGACTTCTTTCTACATTTTCTAGGAGACATTTTCTGTCCTAGGAGATTGAATGCTAGAAGTAAAGAAAAGAGGGGGAAGAATGGAGAAAAAGAAAAACTAAAACAATGAAGAAAAAGTATGAGGCCCATTATCATGACTTTCATGCTCTTTGCAAAAGCAGTTGAACAGTGTCACATCTGGATTATCTGACACATTGCAGAACACGTCTCAACACTTTCGTACTCTATACAATAAAGTTATTTTCAATAATAACCGTGAAATGGAATGAGTATAACAGCCACAAAAGATATAAAGACCGTGAACTTTTTTTTATTAAATTTTTAGTATATAAAATTGTGCCAGTTATTTAAGTGAATTTTAATAAAACCAAAATGCCTAAACCTACTAAATCGTTATGATACAATGTTTTAATTCCTTGATTAGTTCTTTAGTTTTAAAGAAATTAACAAATATAAAAAAATAAATTTCAATTTTATAAACATTATTTGAATTAAATAGAACACTTGATGTAAGAACTAAAATTTGCACTTACCAAACAAAAATACAGTTCCCTCAGTCCTCACTATTTCACTGTTTAAACTTTAACACAAATGAGAGCTTCTGGTCAGGATGGCAGAGTAAGTGCTATGCTTGCCTCTTCTCACAACCACATTAGAATTACAACTAAACTACAGAATAGGAATCATTGGGAGTCACCTGAAGTTTAGTTGAACAAAAGTCCTACAACTGGGGACACACAGAAGAGGCCACCTCGAGACTGGTGGGAGGGGGAGAGACACAAAA
>NW_011888806.1:11185501-11187428 GCF_000151845.1 Pteropus vampyrus
GAAGCAACTACTTACCTACAAGGAGCTCCCATAAGACTGTCAGCTGATGTCTCAACAGAAACTTTGAAGGCCAGAGGGATTGGCAGGAAATATTCAAAACAATGAAAAGCAAAGATCTACAACCAAGATTACTCTACCCAGCAAAGCTATCATTTAGAATCAAAGGACAGATAAAGAGCTTCCCAGACAAGAAAAAGCTAAAGGAATATTACAATAAAGCCAGTATTACAGGAAATGTTAGAGGGACTTCTTTAAGAAGAAGAAGAAAAAAGAAAAAAACATCAAAAATATGAATAATAAAATGCCAATAACTATATATCTAGCAATAATTACTTTAAATATAAATGGATTAAATGCTCCAATTTAAAGATAGGGTGGCTGAATAGATAGGAAAACAAGACCGTTACATATGCTGCTTACAAGATACTCACTTTTCACATAGAAAGATACACACAGACTGAAAATAAAGGGATAAAAAGTTATTTCATAAAAATAGAAACAAACAACAAAAAAGCTGGGTAACAATACTTATACCAAACAAAACAGACTTTAAAACAAAGGCTATAACAAGAGACAAAGAAGGACCCATGTCCTTTGCCATGTAAAGATAGAAAGGCTTCTCACTGCCTCTACTTCCAGAATTCCCTAGAGTTCTGGACACTTCTGAAAGCCACATTGCTGACTATAGCCAGAAAACCAAGACTCCTTCTTATTATAATTTGTATCATAACTTTGGTTTTATTTATAAATATACATATGTGCTCAAATTAAAGTATGGTGAAAACAGAAATGCAAATGCAAATATAAATTAAATATAGGAAAATCTTGTATAGGATTCCTGTCACAAAGACCAAAAAAATATTTTAAGCTTGATGGCCTCTAGGAATATACTTGAACTAATTAGGTAACTCCCTGGGGTGGGTATGAATGGAACCAGTATGAACATTCATACTTAGAAGAATGTTCAAAGATATATCTATTATTTTAGTTTAGGTAGATATACTTTACAACAGTAGCTGCACATTGAAATTTCTTAGGAACCTTTAAAAAATACTGATGCTTAGGCTCTACCTCAAGAGATTCTGATTTAATTGGTTGGAGGTGCAGACTGGCCACAGGAAATGTTAACTATGCCCTTACTGTGACTCTAATGTGCTGCCAAGCGGAAGAAGCAGAACTCCTCTAATGGGCATCTTTTGCTCAGGGAATCCCTGAGGTACTGGCCTGGCTGAGGCTTTCTCAGAACTCCATATAGTTTGAGCCTCTTCCAACCAAGACCTCCTTTTTTTCCTTTCTTTTCCCAGATGTCAGACTTGCATCTGGTATGAGGACTCTCCTGCTCCCTCCTTTATCTTTCACAGTCATTCTCTCAATAAATCTCCTATAAATCTAATGTCATCTTTGTATTCACTTATCAGAGGACCCAAACTGACACTCGACTCTACCACCACTTGATATTGGGACAGTTAATGACCTTCCATGAGCTTCAGTTTCTATATCTGTTAAAATGGAGAGTAAAAATATAAAGAATATTGTGAAGATTGAATGAGACATATTATCAGTGAACAAGGTAGCTAACTTCCTGAAATATAGAAGGAAAATAATAAATATTAATATCTCTTTTCAGCTTTTATGAACAAGTACATTTCCTTCACATTGTTAACATTTTGCTCTGTAACTTATGTTTTATGCACTGTGCCTGTTCACAAGGTATGGCATATGAGGAATAAGAAAAAGGGTATAGAAAAGGAAAAGAGTTTCTAAAAAAAGATTAAAATGTGAAGTTATGATGTGTTAATTAACGAGATGGGAGGAATCATTTCATGGTGTATCTGTATATCAAATCATCGCAATGTACACTTAAACTATCTTATAATTTTATTTGTCAATTATACCTCAATAAAGTTAAAAAAGGGATTTCTAAAGA
>NW_011888806.1:11188263-11190059 GCF_000151845.1 Pteropus vampyrus
GGGGGGGCATGGCTTATAATATATGTGGCAAACTGAGATAACTGGTAGATATTTGAAATGTGTGTGTGTGATTTATGAATTTCTATGCAGCTGGGTTCAGTTGACTGCAGTTTACGGCATTCATCTAGAGTTTCTTATAACCAAAATTGTGCAGAAGCAATGTGAATTTAGTTCACTTTGTAAAATAAACACGTGTAGTTAGTATAAAACCTCTCGTAAGCCAGCAAAGTACCTCAACTATGGTCTATTCTTTTACTGTTCAGACAACAGAACAACCAGTTCCTTCAACTTATAGGCCATAGCATTCAGTAGATAAGATAACGCATTCTGTCCTATTGGTCACGTGAATACTGATGTCAACGTTTCATGGAGAGGAGGATGCAAATTGTGGCAGTAAGAAAAATAAAGCATGCCCCACAGAGAAGGAAAAGGCAGAGAAAATGCATTCCAGACCACTCCAACTCAACCAACAAATGCAAATACAGTGGACATCTGTAATCTACAAATTTCTGTTGTTAGAAGCCCAAGGGGAAACAATGAGAGCGGAAGGGGTAGGTGAGTAGTAATTGTTAGCTGACAATAACCTTAGGCATGATGTAAAGCAAGTCTATTCATTTTCTTACAATAAAAATCATACTTCCACTTTAAATATAAGTAAATTAAATGCTCCTATCAAAAGACAGGATGGCTAATTAGATAAGAAAACAAGATTCTTACATATGCTGCCTCCAAGAGACTCACTTCAGGTTGAAAGACAGACTGAGAGTAAAGGGATGGGAAAAGATGTTTCAGTAAAATGGATACAAACAAACAAACAAAACCTGGGGTAGCAATACTTGTACCAGACAAAATAGACTTTAAAACAAAGGCTATCACAAGACACAAAAAGATACCCAGTTATCTCACTTTGGATATTTATTCGAAGAAAACCAAAACACTACTTCAAAGGGACATAAGAATTCATACATTCATTGCAGCATTATTTACAATAGTCAAGTTATGAAAGCAACCTGGGTGTCCACTAATGGATGAATAAATAAAGAAGAGGTGGTATATATACACAATGGAATATTACTCAGCCATAAAAAAGAATGAAATCCTGCCACCTATAACAACACGGGTGGAACTAGAGAGTACTATGCTAAGTGGAATAAGTCAGACAAAGAAAGACAAATGCTGTATGATTTCATTTACATGTGGAATCTAAAGAATAAAATAAACAAACAAAACAGAAACAAACTCATAGATACAGAGAACGTTTTGATGGTGGCCAGATGGAAGGAAGATTGGGGAGTGAGTAAAAAAGGGAAAGGGATTAAGAAGTACAAATTGGTAGTTACAAAATAGTCATGGGAATGTAAAGTATAGCATTAGGTATATAATCAATAATATTGTAATAACTATATATGGTGTCAAGTACTAGATTTACTGTGGTAATCACTTTATAAGTTATAAAACATCTAATCACTACATTGTACACCTGAAACAATATAATACTGTATGCCAACTGTAATTGAGAAATATAAATTATTTTAAAAACTGCACCTCCTTTTCTCACATTTAAATAGATATTAACAACTCTACAGCTAATCTTTTAGTCCTCGTCAATATCAATTATTTCAAGATAACCCATTTTTTGAAAAATGGGAGTGATGGGGGATAAAAAGAAAGAGAAGTCCCACAATTAAGGAACTTGATATCTCCCTTCTATCCAATCTTTAAAAAAAAAGTTGTGCAGAAGCAGAGACAAAATTTGTATCATGCTCAAAGTTCCCTGATACAGCAAATGCGTGAAA
>NW_011888806.1:11190109-11201187 GCF_000151845.1 Pteropus vampyrus
TCAATATCAATTATTTCAAGATAACCCATTTTTTGAAAAATGGGAGTGATGGGGGATAAAAAGAAAGAGAAGTCCCACAATTAAGGAACTTGATATCTCCCTTCTATCCAATCTTTAAAAAAAAAGTTGTGCAGAAGCAGAGACAAAATTTGTATCATGCTCAAAGTTCCCTGATACAGCAAATGCGTGAAAAATAGTTCACACTTTCAAAACAAGCACTACAGCAGAACTTATTGTATCCTGTAAGTCCCATTTTTTGTTTTATTAAGACATAAAAGAATGTATCACTGAAATACTCATTTAAACAAAATGACAAAATAACAAGTTCTTAATTAGTCCCCTGTATAAAATCTTTATTTATCTAAATTTTATGTCAAAGTAGAAGGACATAGACAGATTGAGGGTTTTTGCATTACTGTTTTATCTTTTTTTTTTGAAAAGCTATTACTGATCAAATAATTTCCTAACACTATAAAAAAAAAGGTGGGGGAGGATTAACTCCTTTCCAGTTCCAAAATATACATATCTCTTTTCCTTCATATCTAGAGCTATGTTACTGACATTCTTCTGTGGTCAAGTTTTTATCTTTGTCAAGGTCTCATACCCTAGTGGCTTGCATTTCACATAAATCTAGGCAAACACCTGCCTCTGGCACTGATCATTAAGAGAACCAAACTGTCTTTTGGTCTCACTGAGCTATTAAGTTGGTGACTATAAACTCTAAGGTTTAGGGATATTATTTACCACTTCAAGGCCACTGCTTCTTTGAGAGTGGAACTAGATTTTAAAGTTCCTACCAAAATTCTTATGACAAGAACCATGGACTTCAAATTGCAATTCATTTGCACAGATTAAAACAGCTAAAATTTTACCCTTATATGATATTTTACAAGTTTGCCAAGTGCTTTCACAACTATTACCTCATTTATTAACTTAATGTAATTACATCTCCCTGTATCAATGTGCACTGTGAATCATTTTCCTATTTATTCCATTTTTTTTTCCCATTCATGTTATTTGAAATCTTTCCAACCTGCTTTTGGAAAATGAGTCCTAACCAAGCGTTTCCAGAAATGAGTTACATTGAGCATTTGAGGAGATCAGTTACAGCTAACATATGTAAAGCACCTGGGGAAAATTTCTGCAGCAGAATTGAACTTGATGATGCATCAGTTGAGCCATTCAACTGATGAGCTTCTCAATTACTTAGAACACATAAGTCTTTTGTGTTTATTTATTTGGTTTGGGTTGTTCATTCCAGAGTGGAACTGATTATCAAAATACAGGCTATCAGAAAAGGCCACAGGGGGAAATCCAATCAAGTTCTATTAAGGGGAAATAGAACTTCACTCCTCGCTTTTCACGGGGAGATATTTGTCCTAAACACACGAAGCGTCTTGTGCGTGGATATGGGTTGAATTACCTGATTGGTGACTTTCAGAAAAGCGCTGGACATGAGTAACTCAGATCCTTCAGCCTGCCCCTCCCTTGTGATCCACCTAACTACAGAGTATAGGCATTCAGTTCTGTTATTCCAAATCCCAGAGTTTGATGGCAGACTTCGCCTCTGCCCACAATATGGAAGTTCAAGAGTGTTCAGATACGGTGCCTTAAGCCAGGATACTGAGAAATAGACATGATGTGAAATTTGGTGAGTGAAAATAACATTGAATCTTAAGGCATTGGGTGAGGTTAAGTTATGACAGTTGTTTACTTTGGTGGTTTGCAGGGGGTTTACTGCACCATGCAACTGGTTTTCACAGTTGTGTGATGTGCTTATAATCAGTGCAGCCTACATAGCAGTTTTAGATCTTGAACTTTAAATAGATGGGTCATGATGGGATTTTGCATTTGGTGGGAACTGCTACTTATGGTGGCTTGTCCACAGGTGTGTGTCTATTTTTATACAGTGAAAGGCAGTTTTTACACAGGCAGGGCTTCCCAGTCCTTAAATAAAGTCACATGGGTCATGGAGACCTTCAAAAGCTGGTTGCTACAGCATGACTTTGAACTACCTATTTGTGTAGACAATAGGTGAAACAATTTTTGTCGACTTTACTGTTTCTCAACCATGTATATAGGCATTGTCTTTAAGTGCACGAGTGTCTAAGTTCTGTAAGTACTTTCAGAGCACACAAATATGAGATCTTAGCTTTAATTTTTTGTGCAAGATAACATTTTTTTGAAGAACACAGGGAGATACCTGTTCTTACTAACCTCCCTTAAGGCTACAAGCTTCAAGAAATATCAATGACTGTGTGACTTCAGAAATATGGTGAAGATGTTTCTCCAGCTAGAGTAAGGATGAAGAGGAGAAAGAAACTTTTGCTAGGCGGAACAGTTTTTAGGGCTAAGCAATTTCATCCTAAGAGCAATGGAATCACCCACAATGGCTCAGAAGGAAGTGGGGGACTTGTCTCTTGACAGGATCCACACTCAATCACCATCAGGATATCCCCAAACAGAAAGCCCAAAGGAACACCAAGTAAGAATGCAGATACACTTGCAAATTCCTCAGCTTGCCCAGCATTTGTCAAATATTCCTTTCCAGGGGAAGAGACCTAGGAGATGGATTTTTCTTTCAAGATCTGGTAATTCCCTAGGGTTAAAGGTAATATATTTATAAGTGATTTCTCCCAATTGAATTCAAGTTCGCAAGTCATAGTTCTGAAAAACTGGCATAGATAGAGTGGTATCCTGACTAGACTAAAATTAAGACTGTCCACCCTGTTCTCAGATCTCACTCTCTTCTAGAATCTTTAACATTGGTAAATACTGAGTTTGAAGAACACAATTCTCCCTGGAAAAAGTACTCTAGGAACTAAGAATTGATTGTTTTTCTAAATTTGGTGGAAGTGGGCCCAGTGCTATAATAATCTTGTGAACCCTTTTTTTAAAAATTAGATACATCAGAAATTTGGGAGTAAGTTAATGCAATTTCTGAAGTTGTGAAGGAAGTACACCCATTCCATAAGAAATAACTGAGGCTGCAGCTGCTAAAAAATTCATCCTCTCCGGCCATCTAGAATTCTCTGCTGACTGGGAAAGCAGCAGCAGCAGCAGCAGGTCCAAGATGGAGGCCAGCAGGAGGCTGATGAAGGAGCTTGAAGAAGTCCACAAATGTGGAATGAAAAACTTCTGTAACATCCAAGTTGAAGTTAATTTATTGACTCGGCAAGGTCTTATTGTTCCTGACAATCCTCTATGATAAAGCGGCCTTCAGAATCGAAATCAACTTTCCAGCAGAGTACCCACCCGAACCACTGAAGATCACATTTAAAACAAAGATCTATCACCCCAACCTCAAATGAAAAAGGGCAGGTCTGTCTGCCACTAATTAGTGCTGAAAACTGGAAATCAGCAACTAAAACCGACCAAGTAATGCAATCCCTCACAGCTCTGGTGAATGACCCCCAAACTGAGCACCCACTTCAGGCAGACCTAGCTGAAGAAGACACTAAGGACTATAAAAATTTCTGTAAGAACGCTGAAGTGTTTACAAAGAAATATGGGGAAAAGCGATCTGTGGACTAAAACCTGCTGTGATTAATTCCAGCGAGTGTGAACAGAGCCCCGAGTACTGCACTCAGATACCCTCTCGGCGCAGGGCTGTGGAAAGTAGACACATGCCCCCACCTTGAGCATGCTTGTGCAGTTACTAAACTCTACAGTGTTCTTAATCAAAAGTGGTCTAGGTAACCTGTAAAGAAAGGTTGAAAAACTTAAGGTGTTCCAGTTCTGCTTTCTTTGTTTTAAAAGTCACTGCTTCAGTCTACTTTAAAAGGATGGTGTTTTTTTCCTTGTTCGAATTTATCCAAAATTTTTAAGGTTTATAAAAAAAAAAAAAAGAGGTTGCAGTTCCTTTTCTTCACCTGCCCTTGTAATTCTCACTTTCTTGCGTTCAGTTTATTTTTCACTCATTCACTTCCCCAGATTCAGGCCCTGTCTCCTCCACAAAGGAGAAGAGACAACTCCGTCCCGTCTGGTGGCTTCTCTTCTCCCATGTTGTACTGCCGAGTGTAGGAGTTGGCTCTCCTAGCTCCAATTTATAACATCCTTTTGAAAATTTAAAAACAAACAACCACTGCCACTATCCCTCCAAAAAAAAGCTCACTGTGAAAGGGAGGCCCAACTCTTACATAAAAATATGGCCAATGTTACCATAACATTGATTAAATGGAAGGCACCCCCTGCACTCCTCGCCCGCCTTCCCCCCCCCAAAAAAAAGAACTTTCTGCTGAAGGCAATTAGAATAAGAAACTGGCAAGGATGATTTTTTTTTTTTAATGAATTTCTTTGAAATCACAAAGGTAAAATAATTTGATTCTGGGTTTTAATTCATTTGAACTGTAAAATTCAAGGTTTAAATCTGTACTGTAATTTTTATTGAGGAAGTTAATAGTGAACAGAGATTTATATTTAAATTTAGGACGTTTAGTCTTTTGTCACATTCTTATTAGAATAGGTCCATGCGGTCTTCGATATCATTGTAAAACCTCAAATAAGTTTAGATAATGTGGCTGGATAATAAGTTAGGATGGGAATAGAAAGGAGAGAGAATTTTCAGTGTTAGTATGTATTGACCCTTTGAAGCCTTCTCGGGGAATAAGATATCCCTTCACCAGTGTCCTGGGCAGATCTACAAAAAGGCAGAGATCGCTGGTGGGACAACAGCCTCACGACCGTGGGAGCAAAATACAGACTGCAGATTTCCTCCTCTAAGACAGTAACACCAACCCTACTTTCCACAGGCCTGATGGTTAAGCTCCATAAAGAAAACAAACCCCGAAAAAATATTTTGAAGTATAGGGGGGTGGGGACATTCTTTCCTACCCTCAGGTTTCTGTAATGCAGTTTTCCCAAGGCTTCTCATGCTAGAAAATTAGTCAATTATGTGACTGATGAATTTGGGAGAACTAGGTAGACACAGCTCAGCCCCTTTCCCTACACCACTAAGGGAGCCAGCTGCCTGAGAGAATATACACATTCCACCTTGTCTTTAAGTGGAACAGAAGAAGCAGGCTTCCATCCAGGATGTTCTGAGCTGCCTGACTTTAGCTAAGTCTGGAGTTTGGCATTAAGATGCTACTGTTACTCCTCCAAGTCACATTCTACAATATTAATTTTACCAATCATAAAGAATAAAAGTGATATTCTGAGCTCTTTGATCTCCATCTATCATACTCCATACATATGGGTAAGACTGAAATATATATACATACACATGTACATTATTAACTAAGGCAGGGAAACCAAGGCTGTCACTCATCGGGTTTGTTTAAGAATGTACAAGGCAAAAGAATGAGGATTCCCTCACAATATTCAGCCCAGTGATGTAATAAAGGGAAGCCTACTTGGTTTGAGGGCCATGGAGCTATACCAAAGGAAGCTACTGAAAACCTTGTTCCCCTCAAGTTTCCAAATGAGAAAATCTGAGCAAAAAATAAGAGTTCCAAGTACAGAATTTCTAATTTCACATCCACTTCGGTTTTAAGCCTTTAAAGGGAATCCCATGGAATTATTTGAGCATCAAAGCCAAAAATATAAAGTGCCTTAAAGCAGGTTTTGGGTCATATAAAAGTTATAAAGAAAGCAAAAACAACAGCACAGATGTAGGGTATTGACAGTGACACTGTGTATTACATGAAAAGATAAACTACCTTTTTCTACCTTCCTCACCGTCATACCTTTAGCATCTGCTGTCAGGCTGAAACATTCAATATGGTTATTTGCAAAATAACAATGTATGGAATGCTGAAGAAAATCAAGAAATGTGAAAACAAGCAGGGTGTTTTCCTAATAGTGTTCAGTTAATCTAGTAAAGCCCATTTTTACTACCACATTATCATAGACCATGGCAACAGTTCTACCAGCCTTTATGATTTTAGGGCACTTTTTTGTATGTCACTCCCAACAATTCTCTGATGCGAACCAAATGGACACTATTTTTTCTTATAAAAACAACCAAAAAATAAAAACCTAAAATAAAGTTTGGTCATGTCCATGGTTTATTCAAGGTAAAGTCATTAGCCACAATTAGGAGTGGCAGGTCAGAACCAGAGAGCTTAAAATCCCTACCTTCCTTCTAATTCAATATTATTTTCTGTAATCTATGCATTCATATAGATGGAAAATTAAAATAGAGGTATTTGTCTCAGTAAAAACTTGGCCCATACTTAACAAGTTCTTTTCTGATCATCCAGAGAAGGATAAATTAGAGTTTCCTTATTCCCCTAACATGGACAATAAGAGAACCCCATTTCATTTTATCCCACAAATGAACTTTAGATAAAAGACATGATCTACATTAATGAAAAATGTGGAAGAAAAAATGTGTTTTCATATTTTAGTGTCATCCTATTATTGCCAGTCTCAAATTCTCTGTACAAGGTTTGAAGGATGGAACTGAAAACATCTCAACAGTGAATAATAATCAGAGCCCCCTGACTCCTCACATGCCACCACCAATAACTGCCTAACTCACAAAAACTGTTCCAAAAGATAAACAAGCTAAAGAAGCTGGATTACTGCTAAAAATTAAAGTAGGGTAAGACTGACTGATGTGACCTTTTAAAGTTGTAATCAAGAGTATGTGAGTGGGTGAAGTACATACACACACGCACACACGCGCACGCACACACACACACACACACACACAATGAGTCCCCCAACTTTATTCTATTTAATCATTAAATCCAACCTGAATTGTTGTTTAGTTACCTTAGCTATAAAGAGCTCAGAAGACTTGATATGCTAAATAAGCTTCCAGATAATTCTGTCTCAAACTTTTTAGTTGTGCTTTGCACTTGTGCAAGCCAAATTAAAAAATACCTCCCCTACTCGTAGTTCAGAAGTAACATGTAGTATGAAAATTCTTCAGGAAGCTAATTCCTCTCTCAAAGGGCAAAAATGGATATACCCTCAGATTTTAGATGGTTCACTTCTAGTGGAGAATTAGAATTCTTTTAGGTCTCCTCGTTTATTTCTTCTTCTCATCCAACTATTGACAATCTTCTTTTATCTCAATCATTACCTCATGGTCAGCTGAAAAGACAATAGTTAATCTGCAGAAATCTTTTAACTAAACCCATGCTGATTCTGTTTTATTCCTAAATAACTAGCTCCGCAAAGATGCACTTGCCACTTAATATGAACTATAGGCTAAAGGCTGTTTGTTTATAATTGAGGCTGATGCTTCATACAACCTCTCAACGGATATAACATTCACTTTAAACCTAGAGTAACAAAAACACATACTTAGTTTCTCTGTACCTTAACTACCTAAATATATTTGTGACCTGTGAGTCACTGAAATATTATTTTTCAGGGGGCAAAAATAGTACAAAAAGATCGTTTTCACTGATCCTTATAAATACTACCAATGACAGAAGAAAATCATTATACCAAACGTAAAGCAATAGAGACCTAGTCAAAACACAACACATATTAAAGCCAGCTTATCTCTCATAAGAAAGTCATGTAGTCTCACAATTTTGTTTGGTAAGAAATATTTACAGCTTTTTTTTTTTATATATATAGCAGAATTGGTATAAACCTAAAGGATTTTATTTGAATAAACTTTTGTGGCTTACCTAAACTATTGCTATTTACTTCCGACATAAACAATAAATGAATAAATTGCATCCAGATACTCACAGCAGAGAGCTCAGCTCTGGCCCCTAACATCAGCTGTCGCCGCTGCAGACTGAATGCTTCTGTTGGGAGGTGCTGTTATTTTTCTAACAAAGTAGCACCCTCTAGTGGCTTTTCAAAATTATTAAGAAGTACATGACAAGCATGTGACATAATTTGTTTACTATCCAATTACGCAATGTCAAAATACTCAGGTGAGAACAAAGCTTGCTCTGATCATTCTCATTCTATGTTTTCTCTAGAGATGATGATTTTAAAGGAAAAGATGTTTAAACATCAGTTCTATTTCATATCTATAGTGCACCTCTGAGAAAAATATACCCTTCTCTGATAATAGTTTATTATTATTATTATTATTCCTGTCATTACTAGTATCATCATTGCTATTAATATTAATAGAAAAGTTGCCATTTACTGAGAATTTACTATATATCAGAAAATGAAGTCATTGTTTTACACATTGTACCTTATTTAAAACTCACTACAAATATAACCAGTATTTAATTCCTCATACATTGCCATATGCCTTATAAAAACAAACAATACTTGCTCAGTCATAATATTTTATAAAATTGAGAGAGGTATTTTTATTAAGTTAGTCATTCAACAAAACATTTAGTGAATGCATGTAGCATTACCTTTAGTTCTGATAGTCAATGAACTGAGATTATTTCATTAAGCAAGTTGCTATGTGAATATCAAGAATTATCAAGCAAGAAAGATCCCTGAACTAAGCATTTTCTCATGGCTACAAGATTTATGTTCCATCCTAAATGTCATGTGTCTGATCCCCAGTAAATAAATTTTTTTAATATATTTACGTAAGACTTGAGGGAACCTAGAGAGGCAAACAGGAAAGAATGTTTACTAAGCATCTGCTAGGTTCTCATCAGTAGTCTATGTCCTCCACATATATCACTGTGGTAGAGACATTTGTTCTTCAAACCTACTTCTTTTTCTTCTTAAGCAGAGTTGACTGCATTTCCAACCTACTTTGCACTTGGGTGTGATCATGCAACTGGATTCTAACCATTAGAATGTGAGCAGAAGCAATGCATACCACTTCCATGCCTCGCCCATGGAAACCTCCCTCCAGAGATTCTCCATGTTCCTTTGCCCTTCTGGATAACTGGAATAAAAATAGTTCCCAAGCAACCTTGGACACCATGTATTGCAGATAGCAGAGCCACAAGATGTGAGGAAGAAGACTAGATCTCTGAATAATTGCTTGGAGAGAAAAAAACATCTAATGATCATGATCATACATTTTGTAGTTTATGTAAGAGAAACACTTCTATAAATTTTGAGTCATTACGCAGTTTTGCATTTGAGTGTTGGTTACAGTAGTAAGTAGTAATTGCTCTTTCATGGAAAATCCAAGGATGAGAGGAACATGGTAAATGACACTTCTGAAATGCAATCGGCAACAACCAGGATGTAGGAAATTCTAAAAATGAGTGACCTTCTTCCTTCAACAAGTAAATGGCAAGGGGAAAAAAATAAACAGGAAGAAAGAACAGTTATCAAAGTCTTATTGTGCTCTTTAAGCATATAAAGAAATATACCAAGCAATTTGGACCTTGTTTGGGGATTGATTCAAATGATACCAACTGTAAACTGATATTTATGAGATAATCAGAGAAATTTGGACACTGAATGGGTATTCAGTGATATTTTAAGAGTGACTGCTAATATGGAGAGGTATAATTATGTTAAAAATAGTCCTTTTTTTAATACACACTAAATTTTAACAGAAAGAATAGGCTATCTGAGGTTTGCTTCAACATAATCCATTGGTCGGGGAAGGAGGGAATATAAAGATTATAATTAAAATAAAATTGGCCATGTGTTGTTAATTGTTAAAACTGGGTGACCAGTTCTTTATACTATTCTCTCCTCTGTTCTAATTTAAAATTTTCCATATTGAATGATAGAGAGATCATCTAATACAGTTTATATAGAACCTGAATGTGATATCTCCATGTCATAAAACGAACTTTAAAGGCATTGTAAGGAGCCAGGTGTAGCACTGCACTAATTGATTGAGTCCCCATTCCTAGAAATCTAGACTTAGGCTCACACATGATATGGCTGGAAGACCAAAAGAGATTTTCGGGGAGGGGAGTACTCACAACATTATTAAAGATCCTCTTGTCTCTAATACATTGGCTGATTCTGGTCTCCTGAGAACATTCCTGGCTTTCGTTCTTACATCTCACTTTGCTCTCCACCTTTCACATTCCTCTAGCTCCTGGCTATCACACTGGTCTCCCTTTTGGCAAAAAAAAATATATATATATTTGGAATTTCTATGCCACAGACACTATGCCTCAAGATGAGGGTCACATTGACATATTTTGAATGGTTGTTGCCTGGATCTACCTAACCTGCCTAAATATTGGTCACCACTGAGCAATAGTTAATCTTCCTACCTAGAATCAGGATTACTAACATTTTTTTTTTTCTGACTCCTGCTATTTGCCTAATTCTGCAGTATTGCCTGCTAATCTTTATCCTAATGATTTTTAGTGGTCCACTTTTTCTCAGATCCATTAACATCCTCTCACCTAAATAACCTAAATTTTTAAATATTCAGTAAAAGCACAGACAGCTTCTACTTTTTGGAACAGTGAGCAAATAAAAAGGCAAGACTTTATGATCACCTTTCTTACTTGTCTCACAGCTTAAAAGCTGCCACTAATACTGGGATTGGGAGCAGGGAGACAGCTGCTCCTCATGCCACAAACCCATGAGCTGCTGTCATCTATGACCCTGTACAACAGTATGAAACTAAACACTGTAAATCCATAACAACCAACTTGGTGCCATCCAGACTTGTAGGAAGTTCTAGAAAACATTTGGTGGTGGTGGTTATGATGATTCACTATAAACCTGGCATTGCCCACTCTTGCCTGATTCTTTTGCACATGGTTTCCAGTAACTTCAAGGGGATCGATAATAAGGGAAAATACTCCCAACAATTTGGCCTCTGTTTTTCCAATAATGTTTACTTTAGAATTATTGGCAACACGCTTTTATTGAAAAGCCTTTTTTTTTTTTCTTTAGAGAAAGAAAACTGTGCCTGTTCACGTTCTTCATCTGCAATAGAGAATCTTGGTGAAAATGGTAAGCCAGTTTGGCAGCTTCTGATAGGCAGGGCTTTCTTTTGTGCAACAGAAACACTTTTTTTATTTGACTAATACTCATATGCTGTATATAGCTGCAAACAGCCTTTGAGAGACTAGTAACCCAGATATTAGGGGATAGATAATGTGGTATGCCATACCATTAAAAAGAAAATCATAGGAATTGGTTATTGTGAAAATCTGGAGTACACCTGCCAGAGTCATGGAGTCTTAGGCTGATAGTCAGGAGATGAAGCTGAAGAGGTCACAAAGGAAAAAGCTGAAATTTACTCCTCTGGT
>NW_011888806.1:11201237-11212507 GCF_000151845.1 Pteropus vampyrus
TTTTTTTTTTTTCTTTAGAGAAAGAAAACTGTGCCTGTTCACGTTCTTCATCTGCAATAGAGAATCTTGGTGAAAATGGTAAGCCAGTTTGGCAGCTTCTGATAGGCAGGGCTTTCTTTTGTGCAACAGAAACACTTTTTTTATTTGACTAATACTCATATGCTGTATATAGCTGCAAACAGCCTTTGAGAGACTAGTAACCCAGATATTAGGGGATAGATAATGTGGTATGCCATACCATTAAAAAGAAAATCATAGGAATTGGTTATTGTGAAAATCTGGAGTACACCTGCCAGAGTCATGGAGTCTTAGGCTGATAGTCAGGAGATGAAGCTGAAGAGGTCACAAAGGAAAAAGCTGAAATTTACTCCTCTGGTGACATATCAAGTGGTGTTTTATTTGGATAGGAATATCTATAAAATTATGTTGAAGAGTTAATTTACGAGAAATATTGTGTGACATCCAACATATTTTAATTTGCAATTGTATATTACATTAGGTTTGTCAAAGTCACACTAATATGGCATCAGACTATTACTAAATGGTAAGAGTATAATTAGAAATCTAAATATATTTCTACATGCTCTTAATATATAGCTTTCAAAAGGCATTAAACCACTATAAGAAACTGCTTTTAAAAGTTAATTCCTAAGACGCACTTGGAAATTGAGATCTGCTATCAAAGCTTAGAAACTATAATTTGCCTGACTCTAGAGAAATAATCTCATAAAAACTTGGCCAGAAAGTTAGAAAGTAACATAGAATGAGCTGTACACTCACAATGATAGGACTAGTCTCTAGGCCCAGTTCAACTGTAAATTAGCACAAGAATAGACCAGCCAATTAGCATTTCTGAGCCTCAGTTTTGTGGCATGTAAAATGAGGGATTTGTAATTTCTGCTTCAAAATAACTGACTTGCCTTTATAAATTAAAAACCTTGTAAAACTTAAGAATTCTAGCTTAAAAATTTTTAAATCAGAAGGGTTACCATCTAAAAAGATAAATGGGATTAGCTGTTATAAGATTTCTGAAAGAGGGAAATTAATTGCTAGATTGGGATCCCATATTTAATTTTAAGGTTCTGGGGAGAATAATTTTTGTTAAAAGAAGAAAAAATTCAGCAGCAAAACACCTTATTTCTGGAAATAAATTAAATAGGAGTTCATTTATTCCTGACTTTACTAGAGAATCAGGCTAACATTGTAAAAAAAAAAATTGTCATTTAATCAATTACAGCTTTATAAATGGCACAGAAATGTCACTCACATACAGGTTTCAATTATAAGCCCTCTCAATAAAGACAGAGAAAAATATAAAAGGATACTAGGATGAAATTCTGTGGCCTAGAAATGCTATTTCCTGATGACTTCACCAAAGAATGGAAAGAACTCTTTTTGAAATATCAGATGTCTTAGGAGAACTTTATGCAAAGCAGCTTTATAGTCTGCATAAATTGTTTTCTCTACCTCCATTTGTATTGCATCGAGGCTGTGATGTTTGCTGAGACTGAAAACATATACTTTAGATATCAGAGATAAGGAGGTAAACTATTCATTATATTGTGAAAAGAGTACCAGCATGACTGGCATTTTGCCTAGATGGTAGGCTAACCTGCTGTGTATGTACAGAGGTAGATGTCTGTCTACCTCAAGGTGAGCTAATTAAACAAAGACTTCAGAACTTTCCAAGCACCTGCACATGTTAATTGTATAGTGCAGAGGAGCACTTGCACATGCAACAATTTATAGGAATACTTTTATATTAGGGACATAACCCTTGATCTATGATTTCTATTATTGCTCTTTCTGACAAACATTTGTATTTTGACTTTATGGTGTCTTTGTCCTATTAATTTATTTTTATTTTCATGTGATAACTTATTCCAGCCTTTGCATTTATGTTCCTAGGTTTCTATCTTGTTTTCTATCATTTTCCTGTTTTCTTTAATTTTTTTATCACCTGTAATTTCTTTAATTAATGATATGAGAAAGGGATCTAACTTGTTTGCTTCCTGATAAGTTACCAATTAGTACAGCATCTTTATTAAATAATCCTGAATTGGGGTTTTTATTTAAATGTAAAAATGAACATATACTATTGTAATTGGTGTTAAATTATGCCCTAGGAGAATTATTGGCCAAGAGCTCTAAGTGTTTCTTAAAAATTATTCTAATTAGACAATAAAATTATGTCACTGGCTTAAATGATGCTGATTATCTTTAAGCTTATTTTAATATAAAATTCTGAAAGATAGAAATCATACCTTATTCATTTTAATCCTACCACAATTCATGGATTACCTTGCATATATTAATTATTTAAATGAACACTATGGTAGTAGAGCATATATTCAATTTATACAGGAGAACTGAGGCTATTTTGGAAAAAAAAAAGAGGCTCAAACATAACTGCATATGTTGCCACTGAAGACTCATTTTGCATGATGTAATAACATGTCTATCAATTGCAATTAACAGGAAAATACCCACAGTTTTAGAGTTTTACAATGTTTGAAAATAGGAAGCTACAACATAATGGAGCATGATAGCAAATTAAGAGATAAATTGTTGATTTTTTTAAAAAATCAGGCTTTTGTTTGAGACTTCATTCTCTCATGTGAGAAGGTTATTTCTTAAAGGGTTAATTGTGACTGTTGTCAACCAGGTATGGTGTCTCATTCCCCTTGAAAGTGATTGGTTCGGGAATGAGCATGTGACCCAATTCTGGCTGATGAGACCTATAGGCAAATTCGATGGAGATCTCTTAGAAAAGTTTTCTCTGATAATAATGTGAAATACAAGAAAAGATAGGACCCTCTTATTTTTCTCTGGTTTTCGTTGCTCTTGCAATCACAAATTACTAAAAGACTAAAAGAGTCTGGATCTTTAAGAATATTGTTGAGCCACTAAATCAACCAGTTCTGGAACTTCTAATCCCAGACCTGACATTATCTGTGGAATCAAGCCCCTTGTGTTTAAGGGGGATACACGGAGTTGGATTTTCCTTACTTGCAATTGAAAGCATCGTAACTACTATACACAGTACAGTGAATAAGAGCACAGACTTTGGATCAAATCTTAGCTTCACTACTTACTACCTTTTACATTGAGATTGAAACAAATTTTAGTTTTTTCATCTGGTTTTGTTCTATGCAACTGAAACTAATCCTAATTAAATCCATTTATTAATGAAACAGATAATTATACATAGATACCTTAAACATTGTATTTTTGTTTAGAAATAGAATTGGGTATGACCTTACAAGAGCATGAGCCCTGAATGGATGGAGAATTTCGTAGGCCCCAAAATTCCAGCTTGTGTCAGCTGAAGGTGGGCAGCAGGATTACAAGGTATAAACACAGCCACAAAGGTCATATCTTTAGTTAAATGGTTCCTGACACATATATTATTTTAAATTAAAAAGAAAAAAATAAAGAGGTGAAACTAATTGTAATAATTTTTATTTAACTTTATACATCCAAAAAGTGTTAAACATACAATTAATATTTAAAAATTAATGAGCTATTTTACATTTTTTCATACTGTCTTAAAATACTGTGTGTATTTTTACTTATAGTCATATCAATTTGGACTAGCCACACTTCGAGTGCCTGATAGCTACACGTGGTTAACAGCTCCCATACTGCACATGCAGAGCTGAACTATCACTCAAATATGTCTATTATAGCCTTCCATTGATATGTGAGAAAACAATAATAATACAACTATCATCTGTATATCACATCACAATCTAAGAAAATTTTTTTGTATTTTATCTCCTAAGATCTAAAACAACAACCTATGGGAGTGGTATGACAAATATTATTATTTCTAGCTAGCAGGTTAGAGAACTTAATAACTTCAGATCTTTGTAAGTTAAGATCACAATCCTAGTAAAAACCTGAACCTAACTCTTCTATCCAGAAATTAGGCTGCCTCAGAGAGATTAATAAATTGTCAAAGGCTAGCCAGCATGTCAGCTGCAAAATATGAGTTAAAATAGGGGCCATCTGACTCCAAAACCAATG
The DNA here is from genome assembly GCF_000151845.1 of Pteropus vampyrus. NCBI lineage: Eukaryota > Metazoa > Chordata > Mammalia > Chiroptera > Pteropodidae > Pteropus > Pteropus vampyrus. The sequence continues at coordinate 11,205,267 of NW_011888806.1, forward strand.
CTCTTACTACTACAACAACACTGCAGAAGCTGTCATATATATATAAAATATATATAATATATATATGTAATATATATATACATATGAAGTTTCTTAAGCCTCCCTTTCCCTGAAATTGGTCTGAAAGTCGATCTAATTTGCATTATTAAACTTCAGTTGTTCTTAGTTGAACTACTGTCCATGGCCTATTCAAAGAGTGATGTAATTCATAAGCCTTCCCTCCTCATTTACATGACACAATCATTGCAGGAGTGTTTTAATGAGTTCTTAGATTTTTTATAGCAAGAATAGGCACCTGCAATTTGTAGTGGAAGGATTTAAAACAAATTGCCAAAAGTATTTTTTATATAGTAAACCCACACGACCAAGCATATGTGATCCTAATTTTGTAAAACAATCATTGAAAAAAATGGCCTTATAATTGTACATTGGAATAAATATACACATATATATTATATGTTTTTATAATTACAATAGCATGCAGAAGTAAACACAGCAAATTGCTACTTTGGGGTTGGGAGAACTATGTGATAGAGGCTAAGGGACAAGTAGAAAAAGGAGAGGCCAATGAAAAATAAGAAATGGAAAAAATTGCATCTCTAATATGACCCTGTTTATGTAAGATACTAAGTTTGTATATGTATGTGGGTAGGAGGGGTATGTGTCTGTAAATATATAGAGAGATAAATGACCTCTCTGAGTCACATCATATGAATAGTTTATAGCTGAGAGTTAGGCACTAACATGACTAGCTCTTTTAAAATTTGAAGTACTGAGACTTGACAGTTTGCTGAGATTTCAGTTTGCTGATTATTCTGAAAGACAGATTCCATAGATTGAAATATCAATCAGGAGGAAACATTTATTGAGCCCTTACTGAGTGGCAGGTACAGGTGCATTAAGGACATAACAGTAAACAAGAAAAAGTCCCTGCCCTTGAAGATAAAAATTTGGGCGTCAGCAGCACATAGATGGCATTTAAATCCATGGGACTAAACAGGCTCTCGTGAGGAAAGTGCAGCTAGAGAAGATTAGAAGGCTGAAAAAAATCAACTCTAGGTACTCCAACATTAGAGATGTTCTAAAGAAATGGAGCTGGCAACCCTAAGAATAACTTGAGAAAGCAAATTGATTGAGAGCATAAGCCAAGAGCAAGAGAGAAGGAAAGACAGAGTATGCAGCTATAGATACAGATGGGTGATAGAAAAATTAGGTATTTCTTGTTGATTGCATCGATTTTCTCTAGGAAATATAAGCCCAAGTCATCAATGGGAGTAAGAAAGAAGAAACAGTGTTTGGGGATTGGAGTGGAGAAGAGAAACTGTGAAACAGTCATCTAGGGAAGATGAAGGTGAATTTACTAGAAAAGTTAAATAGGATTTTCTGACAGTGTTCAGTGTTTTTGAGATCTGGGGTCATAAATTTGAAGTGAGGTTGGTCAACATCGCAGTGTGATTGTTATCCAGCACTGTTCAGCTGCTCTGGTATAGTACCAGGATAATAGGCCAGGATAACTGGGCCTACAAAGGGCTGAAGTTTAGTCAGGTACATACAACAGAGGGAGAGGAAGTCAGCAGAGTTAAAGATGTCAACAAGGGAATGACTGTAGTGCCAAACATGGAATATACCTAGGGTAAAAAAAAAAAAGAGGAGAAACAATACTAAGAGTTTATAATAACCAAAATGTAGAAAGGTTAGTTGATATGAAGTCTTTAAAAGCTAGAATTATCAAAGCGGAAGTATGAGAGATAGGAGTCAGCAGGCTGGGAGGCAGTTAGGGAGGAAAATGGGATGTTTAAGGTGGTGCAGTTACTAGTGATGCTTGGTTTGGACACAACTATACACGTGATTTGGAAAGGCAGGCAAGATGGAGAGAAGGAAGAGATTCCTGGAGCTAAAAAAATCAAGCAACTAAGAGTGGAGCAAAGCAACAACAAGAAGAAAGAAAGGAGTGAGCCATGGTTATAGTCACCCAGAAGTGAGAGAAAGCAGCTGAGAAGAGGAGAGACAGCCTCAGAAGGTGAGGTAATGATAAATTCTGAAGTCATATGCCAAAAAAGAACTTGGAGTTTTTAAGGATAAGGAAAGGAAGGCTTGCAGGCAGTGAAGAAGAATAACCATCTAGTCACCTCCAGGCCCTAAAGTTCGCATGAAATATGAGAGAAAACACAGCTGCCTGTGGAGGGACTACAGAGGAAGCAGTGTCAGTAAATGCTGGTGTCATTTGAACAAGAATGTGAGAGGAACAATCAGATAAGGGGTGGAAGATACTGAGTAGTTTACAGATGACCAACCTTGAGTTCCCAAGGGCAGAGTGGGAGACTTTGTATGGACAGGGAGAGGTAGGCGATAGCATTAGACTAGAGTGGGTCGTGAGAAATAAAAGAATTTTTGAAATGATGGATAATCTGGGAGATCTCATCTTTTAGTTGTAAAACAAAGTAAGCAGGGATGTGAGGCTCGCTGGAGTTGGTCTCGGGACTGTTAGAGCCTTCAGCTTATGATCACGGGAAGAGATAATGGCTTCCTGGAGCACTCAGTGGTTCCTGGCCACAGCTGAAAAGGTCAAAGTAACATGTTCAGCTACCGGTTGTTCTTTGTATATAAATGCTTTTTCCCTTTCATCAGAAGGACCAAGGACCAGGCTGACAACTAAACAAGGCAATAACCTAGGACTTGAGAGGCTAAATTGGAAATAAGGAAATACTCAGAAATCGGTTCCAGGGTACTGTTGTTTTCTAAATGTACAAACTCATTTAATTTGCAATAAGAAGAAGAAGGAGAAGGAGAAGGAGAAGGCAAAAGAAGAGAAGGAGGAGCAGAAGGGAAAAAAAAAAACCTCCTAAAGCCCAAGGCTGTTCTTCTCAAGGGAGGCTGGGCTGGAAGGTGAATAAATCATGAACTTTCTCCAGCCTGTATCCATTATGACTCATTCACTGCTAATTTCCTGGACACCGATTACTGCTTATATATAAAATCTTTAAATTTTCAAATGCAAAAGTAAGCATCAAAAACTTGTTATATTTGGGAAGGGGGAGGCCAAAAAACAAAAATAAGTGACAGAAAGAAAACAAAACAGAAAGATACAGATTCATATTTTAATTAAGTAAATAATTTCCTTTACTAAAAAATTAAATTGACCATTAATTTTATATGTGTTAAGTGACATAATGAGAACTCCTATATTTATGTCAAACAAATTAGTTTTCCAAATGTAAAGGTCACTTATTTCAATAGTCAAATACTCTGACTTTTTCCAATTATCAGAGCAATGCGTGTGGAAAATAAGAAATAATGAAGTCCTGTTATGGTAATGTTATAACGTATTAAAGGAAAATCAAGAAAGAAGTCTCTAGGGAAAGTCAATAAATAGGCAGCTTAATTAAATGTTATCATACTTATGTTTCTATCTAGGCAATGATTTTTTTGTAACTTGGAAATGGGGAAATTAGCTCTAAAGACAGTTTATTTTCTAAAAAAGATTTTACTCGACAATGGCCAAATAATTAAATTTACAGTGATGCATGCTCATCCAAATGTTCTTAAATCTAGAAAGCCACCATCTGCCCTATGCATCATTTGGAATCAGAATGGCTATTTTGGAATCATAATGACCAAAGGCTTCAAGATACATGCTTCCAGGCTCCCTTCCTCACTCCCGTTGTTGAGAAGCAGGCTGATGACCCTAGAACTAATTCTTCCATGAGTCACAAAGGACCTGATATCCTTAACACAATAAATAGTATGGGTCAGAAGTATTCACACTGTAACATATACACATCTAGCTTTCATAAAAACAGAACTTCGAAAGGAATTTATGTCAATAATCAGCACTGGAAATATTGTTCTCTTGGAGTACTAAGCCAAACATATTTCTCATAAGCCAAGTTTGCTACAACTCAGGCAATATCCAATTTCAAAAAGCAGTTGGCCACCTATTATGCAAAATAAATGGATAAATTCCTTGTTTAAAAATTCAGGGAATTCACAATCTTCTAAATGAGAAAGATAAAATCCAATTAATTATGAAATTGTGTGATTGCAGTAGACTGGGTATGTGGTAAGCATGTATTATCTTAACTGGTCCATGGTGGGTCAACTTTATTGCTGGTTAGAAAAATTAAACGGAATAATGAATGTGAATTGACCATTATAAGCAGAGATTCCCACTGAAGCTATGAGAGCTGTAGGGTATTTTAAGTTTACATCCTTGAAGTATCTAAACAAAGTCAGGACTCTTATGAACAAGAACAAGACTTGCAAAGCCAGTCAATATCAGCTCTCCATTAGGCAGCAGTCACATAAGCAAGAGCTTAGTTTTCTTTCCTTTGTCCTTCCCCGCCCCCACCCCGACCCCTCCATGATTACAGGTGGCGAACAGGGCCACAAGTCCCAAGTTTGCATGATCTCCTGGGTCCAGTGCCTATCACTATTTATTTGAATCAAGCTCTTGTTACCCCAACTCCAAATTCCAAGATTAGCTTGGGGCAGACATCTATCCATGATCCAACCAGCCACACCATGGAGGATGAAGTCATGTAATACACATGGCCACCTTTTCCAAGCATTAGAGGAAGACAGATTCCTTAAGGAAAGTGTGTATGTAGGAAAGAAATGACTGGCATCTCTACCACAAAGGCATTCGAGGCAGTTAGGGAGGAAAATGGGATGTTTAAGGTGGTGCAGTTACTAGTGATGCTTGGTTTGGACACAACTATACACGTGATTTGGAAAGGCAGGCAAGATGGAGAGAAGGAAGAGATTCCTGGAGCTAAAAAAATCAAGCAACTAAGAGTGGAACAAAGCAACAACAAGAAGAAAGAAAGGAGTGAGCCATGGTTATAGTCACCCAGAAGTGAGAGAAAGCAGCTGAGAAGAGGAGAGACAGCCTCAGAAGGTGAGGTAATGATAAATTCTGAAGTCATATGCCAAAAAAGAACTTGGAATTTTTAAGGATAAGGAAAGGAAGGCTTGCAGGCAGTGAAGAAGAATAACCATCTAGTCACCTCCAGGCCCTAAAGTTCGCATGAAATATGAGAGAAAACACAGCTGCCTGTGGAGGGACTACAGAGGAAGCAGTGTCAGTAAATGCTGGTGTCATTTGAACAAGAATGTGAGAGGAACAATCAGATAAGGGGTGGAAGATACTGAGTAGTTTACAGATGACCAACCTTGAGTTCCCAAGGGCAGAGTGGGAGACTTTGTATGGACAGGGAGAGGTAGGCGATAGCATTAGACTAGAGTGGGTCGTGAGAAATAAAAGAATTTTTGAAATGATGGATAATCTGGGAGATCTCATCTTTTAGTTGTAAAACAAAGTAAGCAGGGATGTGAGGCTCGCTGGAGTTGGTCTCGGGACTGTTAGAGCCTTCAGCTTATGATCACGGGAAGAGATAATGGCTTCCTGGAGCACTCAGTGGTTCCTGGCCACAGCTGAAAAGGTCAAAGTAACATGTTCAGCTACCGGTTGTTCTTTGTATATAAATGCTTTTTCCCTTTCATCAGAAGGACCAAGGACCAGGCTGACAACTAAACAAGGCAATAACCTAGGACTTGAGAGGCTAAATTGGAAATAAGGAAATACTCAGAAATCGGTTCCAGGGTACTGTTGTTTTCTAAATGTACAAACTCATTTAATTTGCAATAAGAAGAAGAAGGAGAAGGAGAAGGAGAAGGCAAAAGAAGAGAAGGAGGAGCAGAAGGGAAAAAAAAAAACCTCCTAAAGCCCAAGGCTGTTCTTCTCAAGGGAGGCTGGGCTGGAAGGTGAATAAATCATGAACTTTCTCCAGCCTGTATCCATTATGACTCATTCACTGCTAATTTCCTGGACACCGATTACTGCTTATATATAAAATCTTTAAATTTTCAAATGCAAAAGTAAGCATCAAAAACTTGTTATATTTGGGAAGGGGGAGGCCAAAAAACAAAAATAAGTGACAGAAAGAAAACAAAACAGAAAGATACAGATTCATATTTTAATTAAGTAAATAATTTCCTTTACTAAAAAATTAAATTGACCATTAATTTTATATGTGTTAAGTGACATAATGAGAACTCCTATATTTATGTCAAACAAATTAGTTTTCCAAATGTAAAGGTCACTTATTTCAATAGTCAAATACTCTGACTTTTTCCAATTATCAGAGCAATGCGTGTGGAAAATAAGAAATAATGAAGTCCTGTTATGGTAATGTTATAACGTATTAAAGGAAAATCAAGAAAGAAGTCTCTAGGGAAAGTCAATAAATAGGCAGCTTAATTAAATGTTATCATACTTATGTTTCTATCTAGGCAATGATTTTTTTGTAACTTGGAAATGGGGAAATTAGCTCTAAAGACAGTTTATTTTCTAAAAAAGATTTTACTCGACAATGGCCAAATAATTAAATTTACAGTGATGCATGCTCATCCAAATGTTCTTAAATCTAGAAAGCCACCATCTGCCCTATGCATCATTTGGAATCAGAATGGCTATTTTGGAATCATAATGACCAAAGGCTTCAAGATACATGCTTCCAGGCTCCCTTCCTCACTCCCGTTGTTGAGAAGCAGGCTGATGACCCTAGAACTAATTCTTCCATGAGTCACAAAGGACCTGATATCCTTAACACAATAAATAGTATGGGTCAGAAGTATTCACACTGTAACATATACACATCTAGCTTTCATAAAAACAGAACTTCGAAAGGAATTTATGTCAATAGTCAGCACTAGAAATATTGTTCTCTTGGAGTACTAAGCCAAACATATTTCTCATAAGCCAAGTTTGCTACAACTCAGGCAATATCCAATTTCAAAAAGCAGTTGGCCACCTATTATGCAAAATAAATGGATAAATTCCTTGTTTAAAAATTCAGGGAATTCACAATCTTCTAAATGAGAAAGATAAAATCCAATTAATTATGAAATTGTGTGATTGCAGTAGACTGGGTATGTGGTAAGCATGTATTATCTTAACTGGTCCATGGTGGGTCAACTTTATTGCTGGTTAGAAAAATTAAACGGAATAATGAATGTGAATTGACCATTATAAGCAGAGATTCCCACTGAAGCTATGAGAGCTGTAGGGTATTTTAAGTTTACATCCTTGAAGTATCTAAACAAAGTCAGGACTCTTATGAACAAGAACAAGACTTGCAAAGCCAGTCAATATCAGCTCTCCATTAGGCAGCAGTCACATAAGCAAGAGCTTAGTTTTCTTTCCTTTGTCCTTCCCCGCCCCCACCCCGACCCCTCCATGA
>NW_011888806.1:11212557-11221087 GCF_000151845.1 Pteropus vampyrus
TCAATATCAGCTCTCCATTAGGCAGCAGTCACATAAGCAAGAGCTTAGTTTTCTTTCCTTTGTCCTTCCCCGCCCCCACCCCGACCCCTCCATGACTACAGGTGGCGAACAGGGCCACAAGTCCCAAGTTTGCATGATCTCCTGGGTCCAGTGACTATCACTATTTATTTGAATCAAGCTCTTGTTACCCCAACTCCAAATTCCAAGATTAGCTTGGGGCAGACATCTATCCGTGATCCAACCAGCCACAGCATGGAGGATGAAGTCATGTAATACACATGGCCACCTTTTCCAAGCATTAGAGGAAGACAGATTCCTTAAGGAAAGTGTGTATGTAGGAAAGAAATGACTGGCATCTCTACCACAAAGGCATTCATTCTTCATGGTCCCACATGTCACAGTCTTTGCACTTGGACAGCTCCCAGCATACCACAGCATTTGTCGATGATTAGCTCAGGCTGAACACACAGTGGCAGCAATCAGCCTTGGCATTGCCTTCGGAGAATGAGTAATAAAAAGCCTCCATCATATGACTGCCTGTTAATTAGGGTGTGTGAGATCACAGAAGGCTCTCTTTTGAACTCTTGCTCATGGTATGAAACTCTTACCATATCTCTATAACAATCCCAATAGGAAATCAAATATTCCACACTTCCCGGGTACTCTTTATAAAAGCAAAAGAGAAAATAAATAGCTTTGTTACAAGCAGAAGAAATTACATACATTGACTGTTACGTGTATGCAGAATAAAAAACAAATAGGTGTCATTGGTTAGAGAGTGACTTTTATATTCTTTGATTCTGAATATTTCTGCTCAGCCACCTGAGGTCAGTTTTTCTTCTTATTCTGAAGTCTGCATTCTCTCAAGACCCAAAATATTTTTTCATCTGACTTTCTCTTTCCTATTCCTCTTGATTTCTGTTGTTTTTGATAATTCTGGCTGAAAGTCTTTTCTTATTCTCAGAACCTCATAGAGATCCCTGAGTTCTCCTTAAGTCATTATTCCTAGGGTCCAGAGTCACTTTCTTCTATAGTTAAACCAACTTGTTTGCTTATTCACTATAGCTCCTACTCACTGGTGGCAGAAAAACACTTTATGACCAACAATAATGTTGGGAGTAATTACACACCTGATTACTAGTCTGGATGGTAATTAAAAAGGGACATTTCAAATTTTCTCTTTATTGGTACTGGGTGTTACTAGGTTAATATCATAAATAGCTCTGAAAGTATTTTGTTATAACAAATGTGAGCATCATATTCTACTCATCTTCCTAAATAGTTAAGTAACAAAATCCTTAAACTATTAGACCAAATGAGTGAATAAGAACACAAAAGATTTTTTTATATAGACACAGATCATGAAAAAAGTCTGAGAATAAATATTAGATATGGTATCAAGAAATGGCAACTAAGGAAATAAGTTACTTTCATGCATCAAAGCAACACTATTATATTTAGCACTTCAAATAATCATGATTCAAAGTAGAGCAGAGTACATTCACTCATAAACACCATTCATAAATGCCTACCATATGCAGGACAAATTAAAAATTAAAATCATATCCCTTGGAAATCTTGGAGTCTAATTGAGAATAGAATGCATAATAAAGAAAAATGATCACTCACAACTTTTAGGGACCCTGGATACATTCTATCACATTTTAACCAGCTAAAAGCATTATGCCTTTCTTTATACCCACTTGATTGATAGATTAGCTGAGCATACAATTCCAGATTAGAAATCATTTCAAACAGAATTTTGAACATATCATGCCATTATCTTCAAGCATCTATCCAGTGTGGTTCATGAGAACATGTATGTAATTTTTAATCCTGGTCAATTTTTTTTTTCCTTTGCAGCTTTTGGGAGTTTCTCTTTGTCCCCATTTTTCTGAAATTTCATAATGATGTACCATAACATGGATCTTTTCTCATCCTTTGTTCTGTGGCCCCTCAGTAATCTCTATTAGTAATGCAATTCATATCCTTCAGATACGGGACATTTTTCGGATATAGCTTCCCAAGTTTTTAGCTCCCTGTTTTCTCTGTTTATTCTATTATCTATATAGGGAACCTCTTGAACTTTCTTTCTAATTTTCTCAAAATTCCTTAACTATCAATTGAAAAATTGATTAACTTAAAAAATTCTCAACTATATCTTTCAAACCTTCTATTGAATTTTAAATTTCTGATCCCATAGTTTTCATTTCCAATAATTCAAATTTGTTTACTCAATGTCCTTTTCCATTTTATTTATGAAATATATTTTCTTATCTATTTAGGGGTATTAATTACAGGCTTGTTATTTTACTTTGTTCTTTACATTTATTTACCCTCTGTTCTTTATTTCTACTCCTTTGATTTGGCCTACACATGTTAAGAAACTGTATCAAATGTCTATTGATCCTTGACTGTCTGCTCATTTTAAAAGTAAGGTATTAAGAAGCTGAGTAGATGCTCTGTGTATAGATGGGACTGTTGACTGCTTTACTGATGTGCGCCATTTCACTGGACTCCCAACTGTCAACATCTGTAGATGTTTTCTCATGAATTGGTAAATTCTGCCAGCGAGCAACTCTCCAATTCTTACCTAAAAGTCTGCCAGTATTACTAAAATTGATTTAGGAAATGAGGGGAAGCAGATTTCATGGCACAACATGTAGATTTTAATTTAACGCCCTTGTTTTCTGTATGTTTCCTCTGCTTTCAGTTGTGCCTAACTCCAGAGTCTGTTTGGTTCAGCTTCTGTGGAAATTAAACCTCGAGCCTTCTATCAGTACGGAGAAGGGGCTCAGCAAACTGTGAGAGAGGATCTAACTCTTTTTCTACAGACTTTTAACCAATCCTTATGTCTTTAGCCTTGCTTATACCCTTCTCCCTCTTTTCAGAAACACCTGAAATTCCTAAACTTTTCTATGGCTCTGTGGTAGACTCAGCTGACCTCTGACTTACCCTCACTGCTGGCTTGGGTTTCAGATTCCTCTGGTCTTCAAAGTCTGTTACCAATCACATAGCTAGGCAATAGATTAAAGATAGCTGTAAATTGTTTGCCCTATTTGTTCTATTGAGACTACTACTCTGACGAATAAAATATGGCTGATATGGAGCTGTGTCAGTTGTCAGACCCAGGCCCTAACAGACTGAGCCTCAATTTCCTGTCTCTGAGACTCCTTGTAGGAGCCCTGAGCTGCCAAGTAAACAATCCCACCACCTTACAGGAGAAGCAATGCAGTAAGGCCCTGAGACTACACAGAGAAGGAAGGATATACAGCTGAGCCCAGACTCCCAGCTGCCTCCATGAAGGTGTATGAGTAAAGCCATCCTGGATACTCTAGTCAGCCCAGTGGCCAGATAAATACTTCTGAGTTATCACAGTCAATGCCATAAAGAATGAAAAAATCACCCAATTGAACTCTGGCCAAATTTTTTACCACAAAAATTATGAGGTATGATAAAATTGTTGTTGTTTTAATTCATTAACTATTAAGATAATTATGCAGCAATAGATAACCTGAACAATCTGCTTTTTCCCCTTTTAAATTATGTTGTATTTTTCTCCTCTCCTGGTCTTTTGGTATCTGGGATTTGTGACTTCTTTTTTCAATCTTTATATTGTCATTTTATGTCGTTTTCAGTGGAGGTGGTGATGAATGTATATATGCTATCCACCGTGCTTAATGAGAAGTTGCCTCATTTATTCTTTAATCTCTTATATTCTGAAGTATGATTTATTTTGGTATATTTCATTTTTAGGTTTTTCTTTAGATTTTTGAAATGAAAAATTCTGATGGCATAAGCTATCTTTTCCATTCATTATACTTTCACGAACCAAAGTCATTCATTTCTGATAAAACAATTACATTCCTTCTGGTCTACTAACACATTTGCAATATTAAGATTGAGCTATATTTCTAATAAAGTTTAACATTCATAATTCTTCCCAGAAAAGCCTATGACAGATAAGAGCAATGAATTTAGTGCCGCATGTCAATTCATTTTATAGAACTAAAGAGACTGTCCTTTTTTAAAAATCTAGTTAAGGAAATGTCTAATCTCATCTTTTAGCCCTACTCCTAACAGGATTCATCAGTACATAGTAAAAATTAGATCAAATTAGGGCTTTGTGGCATGCATTAGCAGCCAGCAAGGTCATTCATTAGTGTGTGAAATACACCTAGCATTTCAAGTAAACAGACGTGCCATTTGAGAAGAGAATACACTAGTGCTTCATTCTAATCAGTCTTGTACCCCAACCTAACTTGTAAAGCATGACCCTCTTTAGCAGTATGGCATTAGGTGGGAGTATAACCAATAACAGGCACTCCAACTGATATTTCCCTGGAAGGCATCAGACTATTGACATAGGCTAAAAAATAATTACAGTGATTTAGGGTTTATATAAGTCAGTGATTCCTGCTGCCATAAGCCTGATTATAACAAAGAATTGGGAGTGGGGAAGAAGAAGAAAGAATAACCCTAGATATGTCTGTTTTTCAAGGTGAGTATTCAATAGACATTTGTTTCCTGCCCCTTTCTTTTGTCCCCCTGTGGAATTATCTGATGAACACTGTATATCAAGCCAACTCAGGAGAAGGGAAAAAGCAGTGATTCTGGAGAGTGTGCTATAGTCCAGTGCTTCTCAGACTTTAATGTGCATACAAATTACCTAGGACATTGTTAAAATGCAGATTCTGATTCAGTAGGTCTCATTGATGCTGAGATTCTGCATTTGTAACAAGATTCAAAATTATCCCAAGCCTGCTGGTCCACAGAACACACTTTGAAAAGAAAGACTATAGGCAGATGTTACTATATATCCCTCTTTCCTCATTAAATTTCAGAACTTATCCTTCTAGTGTACTGATAAAATTCAAAAAAAAAGTTGCAGTGAAAGTTTAGGGGGAATGACCATGGCAGAGCAACTTAAAAACTAAGCATGTATGTACCCCCAAATACCTCATTACTTTGTTATGCTTTTTTAGCTTTATAAAAAACGTTATCATCTAGTATATAATCTTCTGTGACTTGCTTTTTTTCATCATGTTTCTAAAATGAATCCACACAGTTATAGCTTCAACAATAATGATAATGCTCTGATTCTCAGACTGAGTGATGAGCTCACAAGTGTTCATTATTATGCCTCCAAAATTAAACATCACTATATATTCTTTTATATGTATCAGGTATTATAAAAACATTATAGCTAAATATTTGGCACCTCCGTTCTTAAAGTTCCTACAGCCATTAACACCTCCAGCAATGTCTTACTTCTGATCATCCCATCCATAGAACCCAGTTGAAGACCACATTACTTGGTTCCAATCTCCCTCCCTTTCTCCCCTCATTTGCTTTAATTGCAGCTCTTAACCCTTCAATCCTTATTACTGATTTTTCAACATGTGTTATTCAACATTAACTTGTGATAGTCAAACGCAACGTCTCAACAGCTTTATACAATATTCTTGCTCATATGAAATCCAGAGCTAAAGCTTCAGGCCAAGAGATCTAGGAAGTTCCTCCAAGTAGTCACCTTAGGATTCAGGATATTTTCCCATCGTGCGTTTCACCATCTTAAAAGCCTTCCTTTCCTGCTATGTGGTTACAGGGAAAGAGTGAGGAAGGTTGCACGGGGACTTTTTATGACCAGGCCTGTAAGTAATATACATCACTTCCATTCACCTTCCATTGGAAGAGCTCAGTGACACAGACCACTTAGATGCAAAGGGATACTGGGAAATATATGTCTTCCTGTGTGCCCAGGAAAAAAAATAAAATAGTTTCGTGAATTGAAAAAAAGGAACTTGCCCATCCTCCCTGCCTCCATGCATAACAGTGCCTTAAAAACTAAATTTGCAATAATGCTTATGACATGAATTGGCATAGGTGGTTACCCATGAAAAGGAAAATAATCTGACTGCTTTCACCTGGCTTCTTGAGTAATTGAATATTTTGAAACTCTGTTTTCTTTTACTGGTTAAAAAGATATGCCTATATAATTGAAACTCAATAAAATATTCACTAAGAACTACATTAGGACCTTTGGATAATCAGAAAGGAAATCATAGATCCTATTCTCTGAAGGCATATGATCCAGTTAGGAAGAAAAGATACTAACTCTGCAATAATACAGAACCTAAATATCAATTTTAAAATAACACATTATAAGACCAATTGCCAAATGATTGTTGCAGATGTTATGGAATATAAGTTTTAATAAGAAAGTGGTAAATTATGGCTGGGGAAATCTGGAATCGTTGGAAACATGAGAGAGAGAGAGGTGTACAGGAGGTACAAGATACTCTTGTGATACATAGAACAGTGCAAGCAGATAGTATTTAATGTATTTTTATTTTATTAGTTTGACCTATGCTGCAAGAGGCCCATTTATCCTATAGCTCAACTCCTAGTATAGTTTATGCCCCAGTAAAAATAAGATACCATAATATTCTACTCTATTATGCTTCCGTTTTATATTAAAAATCCCCTTGGTAATAAGAAAACAGGCAGGTTCATTTATCCCACAAGGCCTCTAAATTCAGTAGACAATACCCTGTATTGCCCTTAAAATTAATCACATACCAAAATGCCTTAAAATGAACTTTAGCAAATAATGCAACCATGCTAAAATTTGCATATCAGATTTTCAGTGTATTCAAGGCTTCTATTTTCCTTCATCTCAGCCCTTCTCTCCTAAATGAGATTGTACATACCTGGTAAGATCAAAGGGGAAGTGCATTGAGAGGAATGTCAACCTTACTAAAAGAAACAGATATGTGACCTTCATCCTCTGGGACCGTGGTAACAATGTATAAGCAGATGGTGAAGCTGCAGTTAGATTCGCAGTTGTGGTTTGGGGCAAAACACACAGATTATCTAGCAAAATCAGATTTTTCTCTTATTAGCAGTTTTATAACAGAAATATGGAGTCATTTAGAATTATTAAAGGGAAAAGTTATGGCTCATATTAATCAAAATCAGTACTATCCAAAATTCTAAGACATCAGGACTAGCCAAAGAAAAAATCAAAAGGTATTCCACCCTAAGCTTTCAGTGACTTATCCCATCTCCATGACAAACTCTTCTCTCCTATCCCCATTACAAGCACCTGATGGCCTCCAGCTATCTTTTTCTATCAACGTGTTCTCTTAGAAAGAGATCTGCTACTAGCAAGTGATCTCTCTGCACCCTAGCGCTGTACTTTTTTAAGGAAAAAGCATAGAGAATGTAGAGCAGCTGCTGAGAAAGAGAGTACCAGTGGATATACAAAGCCTCAGAGTAAAACTCATCTATGCGTTGAGAGAGTCAACTTGCTTCAAAGTAGAAGACTTTCCTGTTAGAACAAACATATGAGCAGAGTACAATTTACATTTAAATTAGTTCTTAAGATAAACTCACAGCTTATGACAGATTGCTCCTTGATCCATACCACTGTTACCTCCAGCTCAGGTCCGGATGTATTTGAGGAGCACTATCTCTATACTTATACTATTTTTGGATGTACTTTAATTTTCAGTCCAGTCCTATTACTTTCCAACAAGTAGAGAAGCAGATCTGTACACGAAGCTCTCTTCTCCAGAGAGCAAATCTCCTCACCTTTTTTCTGCAGGAATACAGCTAGGAGTAAGACACTCCCATGAGAAACATTTACAAAGAGTGATTCTCAGCAGGATAGCAGAACCTCGGCAAAAAGTTGATTCTGATCATTCCCTCAGGAGGAGGATCTTTATTACCTCACCCCACACTTCTATCTATTCATTTAACCAATAAACATTTAAAGTCTGTTCTCTGTAAGTCAAATGCTGTGCAATCATTAAGAAACATATGTTTGAGGTTGGGGATAGGGGAAGACAGTGAAGCTTCCACTGCACTATAATGCAACATTCAAAATTTGTAGGCCTTGGAAAGAACAGTAAAATGCATCTAATAATCAAGAGAATTAAGTAAATAATTAAAGCAGACCCAGAGATGATTCAGATATTGGAGTTAGCAGGAAGGTTCTCTCAGAGTCTTCGGCCATTACCTCCTTTTGTTTCAACCCAGCCTTGAGTGAGTCACATGGGACACCAGGAAGCAGAGCCCAGACCCCAGCATATAACACAGAGCACAATATAAATGAGGAGAAACCTGAAGACAGATAGTTCCTGGGCCAGCACAGAAATCATACAGAATAAGGACTCCAGAGAGGTCATTAGGTTTGGCAGGTATAAAGTCAATGGTAACCAATCTTTGTGATAACTAAGTAGTTAGGAAGAGTTTGTGGAAGACAGAGTAAGGATATATAGTCCTGGAGCATACAGTAGATTTAAGAACACAAATTAAAGGTTTAATTCTGGGTGATAAAAGTCAAAATTTGAACTCTCCAATTCAAATGTGCAAAAAAATGTTTTCAATGTAAATTAATTTTTATAACTAACTTCCTCATGTTTTGATCCCCGAATACTGTACAGTAGCAAAAAAAGAAAAAGAAAAAAAAAACTTTTATTTGTCCATTTAAGGTATCTCAGTCTCTTCTTTAAGATTAACCCAG
>NW_011888806.1:11221137-11239054 GCF_000151845.1 Pteropus vampyrus
GCTGTACTTTTTTAAGGAAAAAGCATAGAGAATGTAGAGCAGCTGCTGAGAAAGAGAGTACCAGTGGATATACAAAGCCTCAGAGTAAAACTCATCTATGCGTTGAGAGAGTCAACTTGCTTCAAAGTAGAAGACTTTCCTGTTAGAACAAACATATGAGCAGAGTACAATTTACATTTAAATTAGTTCTTAAGATAAACTCACAGCTTATGACAGATTGCTCCTTGATCCATACCACTGTTACCTCCAGCTCAGGTCCGGATGTATTTGAGGAGCACTATCTCTATACTTATACTATTTTTGGATGTACTTTAATTTTCAGTCCAGTCCTATTACTTTCCAACAAGTAGAGAAGCAGATCTGTACACGAAGCTCTCTTCTCCAGAGAGCAAATCTCCTCACCTTTTTTCTGCAGGAATACAGCTAGGAGTAAGACACTCCCATGAGAAACATTTACAAAGAGTGATTCTCAGCAGGATAGCAGAACCTCGGCAAAAAGTTGATTCTGATCATTCCCTCAGGAGGAGGATCTTTATTACCTCACCCCACACTTCTATCTATTCATTTAACCAATAAACATTTAAAGTCTGTTCTCTGTAAGTCAAATGCTGTGCAATCATTAAGAAACATATGTTTGAGGTTGGGGATAGGGGAAGACAGTGAAGCTTCCACTGCACTATAATGCAACATTCAAAATTTGTAGGCCTTGGAAAGAACAGTAAAATGCATCTAATAATCAAGAGAATTAAGTAAATAATTAAAGCAGACCCAGAGATGATTCAGATATTGGAGTTAGCAGGAAGGTTCTCTCAGAGTCTTCGGCCATTACCTCCTTTTGTTTCAACCCAGCCTTGAGTGAGTCACATGGGACACCAGGAAGCAGAGCCCAGACCCCAGCATATAACACAGAGCACAATATAAATGAGGAGAAACCTGAAGACAGATAGTTCCTGGGCCAGCACAGAAATCATACAGAATAAGGACTCCAGAGAGGTCATTAGGTTTGGCAGGTATAAAGTCAATGGTAACCAATCTTTGTGATAACTAAGTAGTTAGGAAGAGTTTGTGGAAGACAGAGTAAGGATATATAGTCCTGGAGCATACAGTAGATTTAAGAACACAAATTAAAGGTTTAATTCTGGGTGATAAAAGTCAAAATTTGAACTCTCCAATTCAAATGTGCAAAAAAATGTTTTCAATGTAAATTAATTTTTATAACTAACTTCCTCATGTTTTGATCCCCGAATACTGTACAGTAGCAAAAAAAGAAAAAGAAAAAAAAAACTTTTATTTGTCCATTTAAGGTATCTCAGTCTCTTCTTTAAGATTAACCCAGATTCTTTCAGATTAGTCTTCAGGGCGATCATCTCAGGGATCACATATTTAGGTTCTCCATTTTCTGCTTGATCTAAATCTCGGAGAGCTTACTTATCATTGTGGCACCAGGGTAAAGAATGTCTGACGTACAATTTTTCCTGCTTTTCAGATCTTTATTTCCTCCTTGAAAATGTCCCTCATTTCACATGATCCCCTATGTTTGCTGCACTGGTGTCTGCTAAAATATATCTGATTTTGCATAGTATCCTGGCATCTCCGGGCCCCACACTCTGCATCCTTCTCTCCCCAACCAGGAGGCTCTTCAGACTACAGCAGACTTTCTTATCCCCATAGGAAACCTGATAATGTCAGGCTGTTCTCTCAGTACCAAATGTGCAAAAAAATTTTGGTACCATGCAAAATGTGAGAAGAGATTTGAGTTTCCTGGGATGCGCCCTACAGAGAAAGATAAGATACCCTTGTTTCACTGCTTGTTCTCTCTTCCTCTCCCTCTCAATGCAGGAGTAGAGGATTTTCTACCTTCTCTTTTTATCTGACAAGAACTCCAGACAAGTTCAAAAGTGAATAGTTCCTTCTTCTTTTGGGGGGAAATAAAGGAGAAAAGCTACTACAACATAAACTCATGGATTAAGAAATGAAATTTTCATTAAATATTATTCTGTAGCACTTGGAAAGTTTATGTAGTATGTTATATCCAGGTCTGCTATAGACCCAAGACAACAAAAAATAGAACACAGACATATGTGACTGAGGCATAGGTAGGAACGCCTTTACTAGCTGTAAGTAAATCACTGATATGCCATGTCCCCACCCCTAGACTAATTGTTTAAAAGGCAGAGAAGGCTCTGAGGTTTCTTGTTTCCTCTGAACTGGTGGTTTTTACATTCTCTTTAGGCAGCACTAATCACAGGATTAGGTGACAGCTCCGGAAGGAACAAGGTTGGCATCAGGTAATGGCATACATTCTTTTGTGTACTTTTCTGATGACATGATTGACACAGTTGTTTGCTCTCACCAAAGTAAAAGTAACCTTGAGCCATATGCAGTTCATCTGGTAAGTCTTTAACTGACACAAACTATTATAGCTTTGTGTAGCTCAGCTTCTCCCTCCACTGATCCTCTGCTACTCTTTTTTTATTTTTCTACTCCATCTTCACCTTGCCCTTTAATTTTCTTCCTCCTTAAAATTCTGACTTGTCAAATAAGAACTCTTCCCTTGAACTATACCTGACTCGTCCTGATCCCTGCCATGCCAACTTCCCCCTTGGATATTATGCCGCAGGCTCCCTTCCCACTGGTTACCCTGGCCTCAAAGGTGTAGCAAGCCACCTTTTTAAAGACATCTGTATCGAAAGGGAAATAATTGCACAATCAACCACTTTAAACTAAATTTCAGAAACTTTTGCCTTAAAATGTTTCGAATCAGACTACGCTTGCAATATTCTATCACTCTACCTGTGTGTAAGACTACTGTACTAGTTTCCTATGATTGCTGTAGCCACAAACGTGATACCTTAAAACAACGTAAATTTATTCTTTTATAGGTCTGGATACTAGAATTTTGAAATCAGTTTCACTGAGCTAAAGTCAAAGTGTCAGCAGGGCTGATTCCTTCTGGAGGTTCTAGGAAGAATCCTAACTTCTGCAGGCCATCTGCATTCCTTGGCTCATGACTTCTTTCTTGCATCACCTCAATCTCTTGCTTCTGTCATCACATTTACTTCACAAAACTCCCTCCATCTTTCTTTTACAAAGTCTCTTGTGATTACACTTAGGGCCTGCCCAGATAATCCCAAATAATCTTCCCATATTCATATCCTTAACTTAATCACATCTGCAAATTCCCTTTTGCCATATAAGATAACAGTCACAGGTTCCGGGGATTAAGATCGCGATATCCTTGGTGGAGTCATTATTTAACTGGCTACAACTACTGATATGTAATAACAGAAAAGTGCCAAATGTCAACCCACAATAAAAGTGAAAGAAAATACTACAGTAACAGTAAGAAAAATAACTTCTGTAACAAAAATAACCATAAAACAGTCATTTAAAAAGAACAATACCTTCATAATATTGATAAGGGCTTTCACTGAATACATTTAAAGAGCTTCATACATTTTTTTATTAAATACCCAAGTGGAAGGGCTTTATGGAAAAGTCATTTTTCTGTTCACTATTTAAAAAGAAAATCTAAGTTCACTAATAAAAGGATTAATGCAACAATTTCTACACATACAAGGTGTAATTTAAATAAAACCATGGAGAAATAACAGTAGGTCGAATATAATAAACCTTTTTCTTTTATGCCTTTTGATGATAATTAATAATAAAGAAGGTAGATATTATCAAAGTAAAGATCATCAAGTAGCAAGGGAAAGTAAATAAAGTTCTTAAATATCATTCAAAGATATCTTCCAAAAAATTCTGTGCACTTTTAGGTATTCACATTTTATTTTTAAGTGACATATTTATTCTACAATAAGTCAGCTTTCCAGCAAAATGTAGGTGCAAACTTTCACAATGGCATTAAAATAGGTTCCATGAACAATGTTACCTGGGCTTCTACAGGGTACAAATATGTACCTTCTGTAAAAACTTGTCTAACACTATGAATAACACCTATCTCTAGAGTCACAGTGCATATTCTGACTTGAGAGCTGTATAATCTTTTACACCTCTGTGCTTCAGTTTCTTCATCTATAAAATAAGGGTATTACCTCCTGCTTAGGGTTGTTGTGCAAATTAAATAATACAAGAGAAAGTACACAATATAACTAACTGGCAAATACTAAGCTCCCAATAAATTTTAGTTATTTTCATTATCTTACTTCTGGATTCACCAGTTTATTTTTTAAAAACAAGAAAATTCTGGAACCCATAAACCATTGATCTTAAAAATGTTATAGTGAATTCATTTAAAGTACACATACTCATCAAATTAGATCACGAAACTAGACTACCTTGGTAATAAACACGTAGATCTAAGAAACTCAATAAAGAAGCCAAAAACGGGCCCATATAAACATGCTTAACTGATTTTTGACAAAGCTACAAAAACAATGCAATGCAGAAAGGATAGCCTTTTCAACAAATGAGTGTGCAACAATTGAACATCTATAGGCACAAAAAAAAATCTTACACATTGTACAAAAATTAACTCAAAATAAATCATAGGCTTAAATTTAAAACCTGAAACTTTAAAACTTTTTGGAAAAAAAAATACATGAGAGAAATTCTTTGGAATCTAGAGCTGAGTAGAGTTCTTAGAATTGGTGCCAAAAACACAATCCATAAAAAGAAAATTGATAAACTGGACCTTATCAAAATTTAAAATTTTGCTCTGTGAAAGTTCATGTAAAGAAGATATACAGATGGCAAATAAGCACATGAAAAGATATTTAACATCATCAGCCAGCAGCGAAATACAAATTAAAACTGCAATGTAATTTCACTATACACCTATCAGAATGGCTAAAATAAAAAAGTGACAACACCAAAGGCTGGCAAGGCTTTGCTCAAAAACTGAATCACTCATATGTAGCTGGTGGGGCTATAAAATGATACAACCATTCCGGAAAACAATTTGGCAGTTTCTTATAAAACTAGACAGGCAACTATAATATAACCCAACAATTGTACTCCTGGGCCTTTATCCCAGAGTAATGAGAATTTACATTCACATAAAAACCTGTACATTAACGTCCCAAGAAGCTTTATTCAAAATAGCCTAACATTGGCATCAACCCAGATGTCCTTCAACAGATGAATGGTTAAATTGTACATCCATATCATGGGATACTACCAGCAATAAAAAAAAAAGAAACCATTCATACATGAAACAACCTGAATGAATCTCCAGAAAATGACATTGTATAAAAAAATCCAATTTCAAATTCCAATTTTGATATGTAACATTCCAACTATACAACATTCTGGAAAAGGCAGAACTGTGGTAAAAAGATCAGTGGTTGTAAGGATTAGATAGGAAGAGGGATAAATAGGCAGAGTACAGAGAATGTTTAAGACAATGTAACTATTTTGTGTGATACTATAATGGTAGATATATGTAATTATACATTTGTCCAAAGCCATAGAATATCCAGCAAAAGTGAACCCTATGTATAATATGTAAACTATGAACTTGGTGATAATGATGTGTCAATGTAGATTTATCAGTTATAATACACATACCACTCTGGTTAGGAGTATGTTATATCCACGTCTGCTATAGACCCAAGACAACAAAAAATAGAACACAGACATATGTGACTGAGGCATAGGTAGGAACGCCTTTACTAGCTGTAAGTAAATCACTGATATGCCACGTCCCCACCCCTAGACTAATTGTTTAAAAGGCAGAGAAGGCTCTGAGGTTTCTTGTTTCCTCTGAACTGGTGGTTTTTACATTCTTTTTAGGCAGCACTAATCACAGGATTAGGTGACAGCTCCGGAAGGAACAAGGTTGGCATCAGGTAATGGCATACATTCTTTTGTGTACTTTTCTGATGACATGATTGACACAGTTGTTTGCTCTCACCAAAGTAAAAGTAACCTTGAGCCATATGCAGTTCATCTGGTAAGTCTTTAACTGACACAAACTATTATAGCTTTGTGTAGCTCAGCTTCTCCCTCTACTGATCCTCTGCTACTCTTTTTTTATTTTTCTACTCCATCTTCACCTTGCCCTTTAATTTTCTTCCTCCTTAAAATTCTGACTTGTCAAATAAGAACTCTTCCCTTGAACTATACCTGACTCGTCCTGATCCCTGCCATGCCAACTTCCCCCTTGGATATTATGCCGCAGGCTCCCTTCCCACTGGTTACCCTGGCCTCAAAGGTGTAGCAAGCCACCTTTTTAAAGACATCTGTATCGAAAGGGAAATAATTGCACAATCAACCACTTTAAACTAAATTTCAGAAACTTTTGCCTTAAAATGTTTCGAATCAGACTACGCTTGCAATATTCTCTCACTCTATCTGTGTGTAAGACTACTGTACTAGTTTGATTGCTGTAGCCACAAACGTGATACCTTAAAACAACGTAAATTTATTCTTTTATAGGTCTGGATACTAGAATTTTGAAATCAGTTTCACTGAGCTAAAGTCAAAGTGTCAGCAGGGCTGATTCCTTCTGGAGGTTCTAGGAAGAATCCTAACTTCTGCAGGCCATCTGCATTCCTTGGCTCATGACTTCTTTCTTGCATCACCTCAATCTCTTGCTTCTGTCATCACATTTACTTCACAAAACTCCCTCCATCTTTCTTTTACAAAGTCTCTCGTGATTACACTTAGGGCCTGCCCAGATAATCCCAAATAATCTTCCCATATTCATATCCTTAACTTAATCACATCTGCAAATTCCCTTTTGCCATATAAGATAACAGTCACAGGTTCCGGGGATTAAGATCGCGATATCCTTGGTGGAGTCATTATTTAACTGGCTACAACTACTGATATGTAATAACAGAAAAGTGCCAAATGTCAACCCACAATAAAAGTGAAAGAAAATACTACAGTAACAGTAAGAAAAATAACTTCTGTAACAAAAATAACCATAAAACAGTCATTTAAAAAGAACAATACCTTCATAATATTGATAAGGGCTTTCACTGAATACATTTAAAGAGCTTCATACATTTTTTTATTAAATACCCAAGTGGAAGGGCTTTATGGAAAAGTCATTTTTCTGTTCACTATTTAAAAAGAAAATCTAAGTTCACTAATAAAAGGATTAATGCAACAATTTCTACACATACAAGGTGTAATTTAAATAAAACCATGGAGAAATAACAGTAGGTCGAATATAATAAACCTTTTTCTTTTATGCCTTTTGATGATAATTAATAATAAAGAAGGTAGATATTATCAAAGTAAAGATCATCAAGTAGCAAGGGAAAGTAAATAAAGTTCTTAAATATCATTCAAAGATATCTTCCAAAAAATTCTGTGCACTTTTAGGTATTCACATTTTATTTTTAAGTGACATATTTATTCTACAATAAGTCAGCTTTCCAGCAAAATGTAGGTGCAAACTTTCACAATGGCATTAAAATAGGTTCCATGAACAATGTTACCTGGGCTTCTACAGGGTACAAATATGTACCTTCTGTAAAAACTTGTCTAACACTATGAATAACACCTATCTCTAGAGTCACAGTGCATATTCTGACTTGAGAGCTGTATAATCTTTTACACCTCTGTGCTTCAGTTTCTTCATCTATAAAATAAGGGTATTACCTCCTGCTTAGGGTTGTTGTGCAAATTAAATAATACAAGAGAAAGTACACAATATAACTAACTGGCAAATACTAAGCTCCCAATAAATTTTAGTTATTTTCATTATCTTACTTCTGGATTCACCAGTTTATTTTTTAAAAACAAGAAAATTCTGGAACCCATAAACCATTGATCTTAAAAATGTTATAGTGAATTCATTTAAAGTACACATACTCATCAAATTAGATCACGAAACTAGACTACCTTGGTAATAAACACGTAGATCTAAGAAACTCAATAAAGAAGCCAAAAACGGGCCCATATAAACATGCTTAACTGATTTTTGACAAAGCTACAAAAACAATGCAATGCAGAAAGGATAGCCTTTTCAACAAATGAGTGTGCAACAATTGAACATCTATAGGCACAAAAAAAAATCTTACACATTGTACAAAAATTAACTCAAAATAAATCATAGGCTTAAATTTAAAACCTGAAACTTTAAAACTTTTTGGAAAAAAAAATACATGAGAGAAATTCTTTGGAATCTAGAGCTGAATAGAGTTCTTAGAATTGGTGCCAAAAAACACAATCCATAAAAAGAAAATTGATAAACTGGACCTTATCAAAATTTAAAATTTTGCTCTGTGAAAGTTCATGTAAAGAAGATATACAGATGGCAAATAAGCACATGAAAAGATATTTAACATCATCAGCCAGCAGCGAAATACAAATTAAAACTGCAATGTAATTTCACTATACACCTATCAGAATGGCTAAAATAAAAAAGTGACAACACCAAAGGCTGGCAAGGCTTTGCCCAAAAACTGAATCACTCATATGTAGCTGGTGGGGCTATAAAATGATACAACCATTCCGGAAAACAATTTGGCAGTTTCTTATAAAACTAGACAGGCAACTATAATATAACCCAACAATTGTACTCCTGGGCCTTTATCCCAGAGTAATGAAAATTTACATTCACATAAAAACCTGTACATGAACGTCCCAAGAAGCTTTATTCAAAACAGCCTAACATTGGCATCAACCCAGATGTCCTTCAACAGATGAATGGTTAAATTGTACATCCATATCATGGGATACTACCAGCAATAAAAAAAAAAGAAACCATTCATACATGAAACAACCTGAATGAATCTCCAGAAAATGACATTGTATAAAAAAATCCAATTTCAAATTCCAATTTTGATATGTAACATTCCAACTATACAACATTCTGGAAAAGGCAGAACTGTGGTAAAAAGATCAGTGGTTGTAAGGATTAGATAGGAAGAGGGATAAATAGGCAGAGTACAGAGAATGTTTAAGACAATGTAACTATTTTGTGTGATACTATAATGGTAGATATATGTAATTATACATTTGTCCAAAGCCATAGAATATCCAGCAAAAGTGAACCCTATGTATAATATGTAAACTATGAACTTGGTGATAATGATGTGTCAATGTAGATTTATCAGTTATAATACACATACCACTCTGGTTAGGGATGTTGGTAATGAGAGAGGCCATGTATGTGTTGGGGCGGCAGGTATATGGGAAAACTCTGTACTTTTTGCTCCATTGTGCTGTGAACCTAAAACTACTCTAAAAATAAACTCTATTTTTTTAAAAAAAAGGTTACCTCGTGTATGATTCTATTTATATAACATTATTGAAATGGGAAAACATAGAAATGAGGAACAGATTAGTGGTTGTTTAAGGATGAGGGGCCAGAGGGAGGTGGGTGGGTTTATAAACTGGCAACAAGGGGATCCTTGTGGTCCTGGAATTGTTTAGTATCTTGACTGTGGTGGTGGATAGGTAAACCTACATAATGATAAAACTGTATAGAACTTAATATATACACATCCACAGGTGTATACAATACACACACATGCATGTACGTGCAAGTACAAGTAAAACTAGGGAATCTGAATAAGATTGTTGGATTGCATACATGTCAATATCCTGGTTGTTAGTACAATACAGTTGTGACCACTGTAGGAAACTGGGCATAGTGTACAAGAGATCACTGTAGTATTTATTACAACTGCTTGTGAATTATAACTATCTCAATTTTAAAACTAGACTACCTTAAATTCTACAGCAGGTTGTAATGATATAGAAACTTGCCATAGCCTTAATTGCTACTTACAGTCAATGTTGATTCTGCAGCTAAGGTCATCAGCAAATGAACATGACATGCTTCTGCGCCTTGAGAACAGAAAGCTCTTCTAGCCTTAGAAATGTCCTAGTGTCCCAGCTGGGAGCTTACCTGTAGGGTTGTGTAGTCCTACCTTCCCGAGATCAAGCGAACCAAAGTCCAGTCAGGCCCTGACAGTATTTAGTGGCTCACAAGCTCTGTTGTCGGCACTGAAACATCTGTGAAAATGATCTGTTCAACTGGGTTGAAATAGCAACTTTTGTTCCAATGGAAAAAGATTTTATACCATGGAAAATTATCTTATAAAGATGCAGGCAAGCCGCCAACAAAAATATTATGGCATAAAGCAGGAAGCAATGAGAATTAGAAAGAGATAGAAAGAGAATTTTTTCTCTTTAACAACCAAAGGGGTACACTTTCAGCATTCTCTCAGAAATATAAAGAGAATCAAGCTAGATGCCTGTAAGTTTCTCACTGCTTAAAACTGAATTTCATTTGAACCACGAAATTTCATCTCCTATCTAAAGTGTGAAATGAAAAGGTCTTGGTAGGGTCTAATTGCTCCCATCTGAGAAGAAACATAAGATTTTGATACCAGTAGAAGGGAAATGTTCATATTAAACTAAGAAAAATCAGAGTCAGTGTATTAATGAAAGACCAAGTATGCAGCAAGGGAGGAAAATAGAATGGGAGACTGGTTTACTGTTTGCCTTAATGTTTACTTTCTTTTTTTTATTTTTGCATTTTTCTCCTACTTCTCTGCCTCCTCTCCTCTGTTTTTTTTTTTTTGTTTTCGTTTTTGTTTTGTTTTGTTTTGTTTTAAGAGTCCTCATGCAACCTGATCTCTCAATTTTTACCTAAGTGGTTCATTTCTATGCTTCAGAAATGTGTAAATTTTCTGACAGACTTGGAGAAAGGGGTAGAGAAGGAAAATATAGAAATTTATTTGCATTCAGAACTGAGAAGCAAGCCCCATGAGAAGGAATATGCCCAAAGAATATAAATGATCTGGCCCAATAACAAAACTTTACTCGCCAGCAAGGAGAAAGCAAAGTATTTATCACTGACCCACTGACTCAATCCTAGTTATGTTTAATATACATATATATGTGACCTTTTCACTAAAACCTCTAAGGCACCTAGACTAAGGCAGCACCAGTTGGTATTTACTTAACAACAACAACAACAACAAAACTTACACAAGAAAGAGACACCATCCCATCTCTGCAGAAGGAAACTGAGTGGCTGAGGGCCCCACATCTCACTGACTGTCTCTTAACACAGAACTGCCTTAGCGCTGGCATTTGGCAATGATGCCCAGTAGCTGTGCCTTGTAAGAGGCTCTGGACACGAGAAGCAGCTAACAAAATGCCTTTACTAGCTGACAATAGTTTAAAAGACCTATTTATGAGATCACTGAAGATACCCAGAAATTATATAGAAAAGATATGAGAGGTAATAGAAATAATGAAATAGTAGGTAGTAAAAAATCCAGACAAAAACCCATAATTTACTATAATTAATATAAGTACATTTTTACCCTTGGGATGGTGTGGCTCAGGGAAATACAAGTTCCACGTACATGCAGTTTACTTGCATTTAACAAAGAAAGTACCGATTGAAATAAATTTACCTCTGGTCTCCTCCTGAGTAGCCCCTACGTATATCTTTTAATTCATTATATAGTTAGTAAATATAGCTTTCCCCACTGACAGATTTTAATGTCAGCATAAAAATGTGCTTGTAAATAAAAACTTCAAAATATAATTTTATATACACAAAAATTCTCAGCAATGAAGTAAATGCAGCATATAAGATACTATCAACTGCCCAATAGATGTGATCTTTTACCTGTGAGCAAACTACCCATAAGCTATACTCCAAGATAGAAAATAAAAGTTCTTTATAAAGGAACATCCAGGTCATAGTTGCAAGACTCACCGATTTTTTTCCATAATTTCACCTAAGTATCTAATAAATTCCTTCTTCCTAAATGAAAAATTCCATGGCCACCTTTGGCTATTATTTTCCACATCTGAACTGTACCCTTTAATAACATTCTTTAAACGTCAGTCCCTTCTTGTTCTATTTCATGCCCTCTTGCTTTTGAACTATTATATTCTTGAAGTTTCCTTTTATATACCTTTTCTATACTCCAAACTTTATCTGCATTAGTCATGTTCACCTTTCATTTCCCTCTCAAGAATGAGCATTGACCTCATTTTTTTAGTCTCCACATGGAGCTATGACCTAAAGATCTTTTATCCTCATGGCTGTCTTTATTGATGCCTCATTATCATTCCTGTCATATGAGGTTCAGAATCATGCACAAAGCTCCAAGTGGGATGGCTTCCCAGACCTTTAAAATGCTTTTATAATGATGCGTACCTGACTTCCATTTGCTTTCCTCATTATTAAGATGCCATGGCTTTCTTTTTGTTTCATCTAACCTATAAATCTTCTTACTAATATCCTCTTAAGAATTGTTATTTGAATATATATTTCTTTGCAAGCTTTCTCCTAATTATTTTCTCCATTTTTCTAAAATTTCTCTATGTGGTCTCTAATATGACATTTAAAAATGCAATGACAAACACATTTTCTTAGTATGAAAATCAATAAAGTAATTAGGTTATTCTAATTAAATAAACTTACATAAATGTTTTATCCCACCAGAATACCACTTAATGGTCTTTTACATAGTATTTGTCACAAAAAGAAAAGAAGCCAGATGAAAGAGAATAAATCGCAAGAGAAGTATCCCTGCTCCTCACGGGAATCCAGGAAACTGTATTACTGATCGTGGACTAGTAGAATCAGCTCTATATGAAGAGCATGTTGTGTGGATTTTTCTGAAAGTATTCATGTGACTTAAAAGTGTTCACAAAGCATGCAAAAATACAAAACTTGCAATTAAACAATAACCTAAAAACCCAGAGAAACTATATTTTATTATCAGCTTTAGTTTTTGATACTTTCTTTAATTGACCTCATTTCAGTTTTGCTTTTATTTTGCAAATCTGAGAATTAGGTAGTGAAAAAATACTCAAGCACAAATTGTTCAAAGTCGCACACAAGTTGATTATACAACTGGAATGAGAAGTCATAGCAGCCACATTCACACTGCAGATAATGGTTTGCCTTACTACCTTAGGACACTATGTAATTTTGCTTTCTCTGTTTCATATTCCAAGAAAAGAGACAATTAGTGAACTCTGAAATGTGTCATCTTTTTCCCTGCTCACCAATTTCCCTAAAACTAACATGCTCAAAATTATCTATCACATCCACATCTTACCTTCAGTGTCCAAAGCATAGGAGAAAGAAATCCTTGGGAACTGACTGTCTCAGAAACACAGAAATAAGCCACTAGTAAAAGTAAAACAGGAACAAGTCGGCAAATGATCAAAACAATTCATCTTTGTGCTTGCTTTCTTTTACATATATTTACCTTTTTTTCTTACACTTCCCGCCCTCAACTGTGCTTATCTAAGAAAGTTCCTACAAAGATATACCTCTGTCCAATGGAACCTACTTCTGCCATTCTGGTGAACTTTCTGCTAGACTCAAGAAGGGAGAATTGGAGGAGGGAGGGCATGTCTTATTCATATTTTTAACCTGAGCATGTAGCAAAATACTTGCCACATAACTGGTACTCAAAAGTGTTGAATTAACACAATATAATATGAGGACATTATAGTCCATTTCTAAATCATGCTTACATTTGACATCTCACTGCCAAATTATTGTAAATCATGCCAGATATAGGTAGTAAAATAACTTTATGTGATTTCTTATTTCTCTCCTCAGAGTTTATAATTTTTTTTTAATCATTAAGACTTCAATCACCTCTTGGAGAAAAAGAACTCCAGAGAAACATGAGCTGAATTATGCCTAGTAGTGTGGTTAAAAATGATGACTGTGGAGCCAGGCCATCAGGATTCAAATCACTGCTCCACCACTTACCAGCCATTGACATTAGGCAACTTAATTATTCTATGGCTCAGTTAATCCATCTGTTATAACACTAGCTACCTCATCAAATTGTAAGAGTATTAAATGAACAAATATTTATAAACCATCTAAAACAGTGTCTGGCATATGGTAAGCATTATATAAATGTTTGTTTTTTAAAGTTGTCTTTTGAGATACTACCATCAGTTAGTCAACCAAGAAGAATTTACTGAGTACCTTTCATAGAAAAAAAAGTCATGGTAGGCTACTAAACATCTCTATAAAAATATTCCATGCTAAACTTTGCCATCCTCCTCTCCATATTCGTACTCTCAAAAATTTTACAATAGTATTACCTCTTAAAATCTATAAAGTATCTTTAAAGCAGGTAGTTTTTCTTGCCAAATGTAGGAGGTTTTGATCTCTGGTCATACAGAGGACAGAATATCCTGAAAAATGACCAGACAAAACACCAGTGGAAGATGATTTGCAATAAAAATTATTTTAAATACATAGCTAAGAATCCAAAAAAGTAAATGACATCCTCAGAGGCTACAAAATGAAAAAGCACCAGGAATACAGTGTGATAAATTAGTACTCAAATGAATCCTGGCCTGGAACTTAGAGCCTTATATCTTAAGGCTACATTGAATAGATTAGAAAGAAATTTGCCACAAGATCATAACACTTATTATAAACCCAAAGTAATTGTGACTGTGTAGTAATGCTGCAAGGATAGACAAATAGAACAGAAAAGAGTGTCCAGAAATTAACACACACATATATGAATATGATACATGACAGAGGTGTTTTAACACATTGGAGGAGAGGCTATCACAAATTGAGGGAAATGTGATATATGACAGAGGTTTTATTACAAACTGGGGGACAAACAATGTTAATACAAGTTAAAAAGAAATTATTTGGGTAATTGGGTATCTTCATTTAAAAAAAGTCCTATCTCCTGCCACAGACTGTCACTTCAAAGTAAATTAAAGAGCTATAAGAAAAGCGAACTATAAAGCTTTTAGAAGAAATGTAGAGAAATTTCTTAAAGATTTCAGGAGAGGGAAAGCTATTTTAAGATACAAAAATTACTAACCAGGAAGAAAAGAATGATAAATTTAACTACATTAAAATTAAAAACTCATCAAAAGACACCATGAAAAGAGAAGAAAATGAGCAAAAAAGTAAAAAAAAAAAAAAGACATTTGCAATACATATAGTTGAGAAAGAACAGCATAAATGAAGAAGATAAAGAACTGCTACTAATTTATTTGAAAGAAATTAACCATCTAAAAGAAAAAATGGCCTAAAGATATAAGCAGTTTAGAAAAAAAGGATCTTAATGGCCACTAACTATATGAATAGAGGAGCACATCACTAGTAATCAGATAAATGCAAACTAAAACAATGAAATACAATTGCAACCTCCCAGATTGCCAAAAAGAATGAAAGCCAAACAACATTTATTGTTGATGAGAATGTAAAGCAAAGAAAATTGGAATACATTGCTCTGGGAAGTATAAATTGGTAAAGCCATTTGGAAAGCAGTTTGGCATTAGCTAGGAAGGTGGTGACACACAGACTCTGGTTGAAGGGAAAATAGAATTTTTAAAATCTTGATCTATGCAAAAGAAGATAAAGAGGAAAAATCATATAAAAAGGACAAATAAAAGCTATAAAATAAGGTGGAAGAATTAACTTCAAATATGTCATAAATTACGTGAAGTTTAAAATTCAAATTTAAATGTTTAAATTTACCAATAAAGAAAGATTGTCATGTTGGATTTATAAAAAATGTTCAGTTGATGCCCTTTAGATTAATCATCTAAATGATTAATATAAAGATATAGAATTTTTAATAATAAAAAATGTTTCAGATTAAAATCACTCAAAGGAAATCTGGTGTAGCTATATTAATATCAGACAAAAATGGATGTTAAGACAAAAAGAATGATTAGGATTCATTATATAACGGTAAATCTTTTTTTAAAGACATATCTAACATTTCCAGATAAGTTTCCTCCTGATAACACAGTTCCTATGACAGACAAGCCAGCTATTCACCAAACACGGGACTACAGTTGGACTACATTTCCAAGCTTCCCCAGTGTTTGGTGAGGACATTAGACTAGATCTCACCAGTAGAATATGAGTGTTTCCTTCCCATGCCAAGGGGATAGTTCTATATACATATAATCGTTTATTTAGTAGTTCACATTTTATTCAATGCTGATTATGATTATTACAGATACTTAGATATTAAGACAAAAAGTCCCAAATTTCAAAGAGTTTCAGGATTCTGGGGAAACATATATAGAAATAAGCAAGTACAGTGCAATCGGAATTACTCTGACATATTGAAAATACGTACAAAGTACTATAAGAACTAAGAAAAAGAAGTGCTAAGTTTACCTGGGAAGTCAGTCATGGTTTCACATCAGAGAAGAACTGACATTTAAGCTCATTCATGAAAACAGATGAAATGAAGAGATTGAGAAGCCAATTGAAAGGCATGAAAGTTTATGGCTAATTTGCAGAAGAGCAAATAATTCAGTATGACCAAGCCTGTGACCCATGTGAAGAAATGATGATCTGACCTAGGGCAGTGGCAAAGAGTAAGGAGAAGAGATATCATGTCTCAGCAGCATTAAAGAATTAAATGGAAATGAATGACTTACTGAGAAGTCAGGAAGAAAGCAGCATGCAGGATTACTCACAGGAAAGTTGTAGTGGTGTTCTCTGAAAAAGAGATTAGAAAAGTATGTTATGAAGTAGTTGTGTCTGAATCTGAGAAGAACAGTTTTAACACAGGGTCATTTGTGTATACTTGGTAGCTGGGAGAGTGGGCTTTCATAAATTTGCCTGGAGAATGTTAAAAGTAAAAAAATAAGAGTGCCTAGTTTACCCCAGATGCTTTGCAACCTGGTGCTAAGTACCAAGGTCTAAGTCAGAAGGTGAGCAAAATCCTAATTATTTGTAAAATTTCTCCTCAGTCAACTAGTAAGCTGACTGAGGTAGTGAAGCATTTCTAAACCTTTGCTACCAGATTCTTTGGGGGCACTGTTAATCTTTTATCATAGAATAACAACCTGGGCTGGGGGGAGGGGAGGAGGGTCACAAGAAAATCCACTTTGTGTTTAATTATTTTTATTTAAGACCCAGTAGAGCAGAACTGTCTATTGTAAGCAGAATATTGAACTGTGCTTTGGCTAAATCTTTGTGGAACCTTCCAAATCAAATCTGGAGATGTCCAGGACAAGTTTCTCTGTTTCTGTTCCTCTTATGTTTTTTCCCCTCAGTGTATAAGTGCCAGATCTATCTTGCATGGAGGGGGATAAAGAAGAACTAGCTTACCTACCAGGGGCTCAACTTTGCCACCTGAGCAAACTTGAGATATAAACTCTTAAAATATTTACTATGCCTCATTTTAATTTTGAACAGTTCGGGTGTCAGAAAAGATAACCAAAGGAGACCTGCATGGCCCCTAGAAGCAGGGCATGGATACCTGTTGAGCTCGCCGCTCCTCACTGTCTCCGGAGGTGAAGTCCCTCTACAAAGCTAACTCAGCAGCCTTTGCGTTATGCGCTTTCAGACTTCGAGCATTTCGTTTTCGTACTGGGACCGGAAACTGGCCAAAGTTGGACTAGGTCCAACTGAAAAATTGGGCCGGGACAAGGCTCAGCTTGGGTCCAACTTAGAAAGTGGGCCGGGTCTAGGATCGGGCTGGGTCCAACTTATAAAGGTTCCGGGGTTGGACTGGGCCTGAACTTAAGCAGGATGGGATCCAGTGTGAAGCCTCTGGTGAATAAAATTTTATTTTAAGGCTGAACAAGCAGCCTT
Organism: Pteropus vampyrus; assembly: GCF_000151845.1. Classification (NCBI taxonomy): domain Eukaryota; kingdom Metazoa; phylum Chordata; class Mammalia; order Chiroptera; family Pteropodidae; genus Pteropus; species Pteropus vampyrus. The sequence continues at coordinate 11,238,662 of NW_011888806.1, forward strand.
ACCTCTGGTAAAATTATCTTTACCAAAGATTATCTTGAATTATAGTGACCACGATGGAGAATTTTTAACCTCGATAAGCTTATCCATTTATGAGGCATCTTAGACAAAAAAAAAAAAAGAAAGAAAAGAAAAGAAAAAGAAAAAAAGGGAGGAGGAGGGGGATGTCTCAGCCAAGCATTCACCATAAAGGGTAGAGGGGAAATTATTTTTTCTCCCCTACAGTTTCTGGTGATTAGGATAAGACCTGCTGGGACAACTCACTTACTCCAGAACCTGCAGATGGGATCCTCAGAAAACCTGCAGAAGCCAGTGAAGAGTGAGGATTCTTATCAAAGTCAGCTCTCCCAGCTCTTTATCTGTGGTGCCTGATTGAGAGAGAAGTAAAATTTCACA
>NW_011888806.1:11239504-11242873 GCF_000151845.1 Pteropus vampyrus
TACTGTCAGGAATATTTACTATTTGTCTCAGCTGAAACCTGAAAAGATATTCAAAAGGATTTTTTTTAAGTAGCTCTATGATCAGAAGTTGGTCAAATTGGAAGCTGATGTTCACAGCCTTGATAGAAACTCTTTGTTTTATGCCTTCCCTCCTAAGCTAAAATGAAAGAAAACATTTTGGAGCCTTTGTGGAAGGACTTACTAAAACATTCCAAAGACACACAGTTCTAAATCTAGAATATAAAAAGCTTTTGATTTCCATGTTAGTCGAAGATGTTCTCCCTGATATAAAGAAGCAAATTAAGCATAATGTAATTGGATGATGGGTAGAGCAACCTCTTGATATCATTCAGGTGGCAACCCAATTCTTTAAGGAATTAAAGACAACTGTACTTATTTTACAAATCTAGTTTTTAAAGGACAGAAATGAGGCTCTAGAAACAATTCAAAGCCCACCTATCCTTTTCACAAACCCCCAAACCTTCCTTATTTGTCTCACTAGGTTTACAGACATTGTAAAAGATCTGGACTTGGAGAACAAAAATCCTTCTTGGTACTACTTGCATTCTTTCTCTGTGCCTTTTGAAATGTATTTTGAAATCCTACCTGGTCTTCTCTAAGAATCAGGTAATTTTTATCAGAAGGAGAAAAAGAAGGAAAGTTCATTTTTAAAACTAGGCCTAAGAAAAATCTTAGAAGTCTTTCACATAGCCCTCTGAGCAGGTAACTTTAACTGATTCCACCTGTCATAAACTCAATTTGGATCCAATTGCTCTTTTATAAACAAGTGAATTTTGCCTTATACAAGTCTCATGGCTAAAATTTTAAAAGCTGTAAGATCCCTGTTTGCATCTGTCTGTATGTTTATGAATGTCTGTGCATGCTATAAATGTGTGATTTTTTCTACCTCTACATGGTATTGCCAAAATTAATGTGTAAGGAGCTATAATTAATTGCATTAAAGACAATTATTTATATAAACCAAGTATATGCTTAGAAATATAGAAACTAACCCAAATATTTTTCATATTCACATAATCTAATGTAGTCTTTGGTAAATAAAAGCTAGTTTAGTCTGTTGGTTTAATTAAAACAGACCTGCCTTTAGAGTTTTATTCTACCTGGGTTTAATAAAAGTCAAATAAACTCATGTTATCTCTGTTATAGAATTTGTTAGCAAGAAAGATAAAATGATGGTTAGCTGTTTAATGTCTCATAAAATTTTATGAGTAATTTAAACATAATTGTTAGAATAAGTGAATTAAACAGATGTAAGATAAAAGTTAATGAATAGACTTTACAACAATAATTATGATTTATGGTATATCTACTTAAAAATAGTTTCCAAAATTTTTTTGGTAACTTGAAACCTTAAACTTATACCTAAATAAGTTAAATGATAGATATTTATTTAATATCTAGATCATTTCCATATCAGATAAAATACTAAAACATTAATTATTAAACACAAGTTTGTCTACTTTTTGGCTTCTTATTACAATGGAATGAAAGATAGTTGTGTCTATCAATAAATATGTCTTGTGTCACATTGATAATTTACTATGAAGAGATTACTTCTAGAAATTATAAAGTGTGTTTGTAAATTTGCCAATCCATAGAATGTTAATTTAACAGGCAATTCACAATTACTTGTTTTTTTAATTTTAATTAGTTTCAAGTATACAGTACATTGGTTAGACATCTAGATAGTTAGTAAAATGATCCCCCCAATTGCTCCCTCCCTCCCCTGACCCTCCACCTAGCCAATGTATGAATGCTAATTGCATTCTCTATGCCATGCTCCCCATCCCCGTGACCATCCATCGGCTACTAATTTGTACTTCTTTAGCCCTTCACCCCATTCTCCCAGCCTCCCTAAACTCCCTCCCCTCTGTCCATCACCAAGTTGTCCACTATATTTGTGAGTCTGTTTTTGATTAGTTTGTTCTTTTTATTATTTAAATTCCACATATAAGTGAGATCATATAGTGTTTATCTTTCTCCGTCTGACTTAAATACTTTCTAGGTCCATCAAAGCCATATCTTTTTCAATCTCCTTCCTTTTCATATGTAGGGGTCTTATTTTCTTATCCCTTCATCCACTTTATCTTTTGGTTGGAGCACTTAATTCTTTCCCATTTGAGGTACTTATTGATAGGAATGTTGTTGTTATCATTCTTTATTTCTATTTTTGATACATGATTTTTCTTCTTAAAGAAGTTCCTCAAACATTTCCTATAATACTGGCTTAGTGGTGATAAATTCTTTTAGCTTATTTTTGTCTGGGAAGCTCTTTATCTGTCCTTCAACTCTACATGATAGCTTTGCTGGATAAAGTATTCTTGGTTGTATATCCTGGGTCTTCATCCTGGCAAATATTTTTTGCCAAACCCTTCTGTCCTGCACAGTTTCTTTTGAGAAATCAGCTGCCAGTCTTATGGGCATTCCCATATAAGTAATTATTTCTTTTTCTCTTTCTGCTTTTAATATTCTTTCTTGGTATTTAACCTTTGGCATTTTAATTATGATATGTCTTGGTGTGGGCCTCTTTGGATCCCTGACTTTTGGAATTCTCTGAGCTTCCTGGGGTTTTATGTCCATTTCCTTCACCAAATTAAGGAAGTTTTCCATCATTATTTCTTCAAACAACTGTTCAACATCTTGATTTTCTTCTGTTACGCTGATCAGATGAGTATTTGGAGTCTTAATAGTGTCCCATATCCTCCTTAAATTATTTTTATTGTCTTGGCATTTTTTTCCTTGCTATTCTGATTGAGTGTAGTGATTGGCTTTCCTGTCCTCTAGATAGGGCATTTGATCATCTTCTTTATTCACTTTGTTTATTCCTTTGATTATTCCATTTAATATACTTCTCATCTCAGATAATGTGTTCTCCATTTCAGACTGGTTCCCTTTTATAATTTCTATTTCCATTTTTATCTCTTTGCTGGCATTTTCTACACTTCCCAAAAGTTCATTGAGCATCTTTATAACTAGTATTTTGAATTCTGCATCTGTTAAATTACTTGACTCCATTATATCTGGATCTCTGTTCTATTCTGTCATATGGTTTCTGCTTCTTTGTCTTCCCATTTTAGATGCCTTTCCATGTCTGTTTCTATGTACTAAGCAAAGCTCCTAAGTCTCCTGGTCTTATTAGTGTGGATTTGCGAAGTAGGTGTCCAGTGGCACAGTCCTGAGAGGGGTTCAGCTGCAGGCCAAATTTAGCCCAAGCCTCTACCCCTCCGGGGCCACCTGTTAAGATTTAGCAAGCAATCCACAGATACTGTGCTTATAGTTGCCTCAAAAGGCCACACCAGAAACTAAGGCCAGCTGCCTCCACCAGTGTGAGTCTCAGCAAGGAGCACC
>NW_011888806.1:11243486-11250346 GCF_000151845.1 Pteropus vampyrus
TCATCTACATCATTTTTTTCTCTCCCTCCCACAATTGCATACTTCTTAATTTTCAGTAAGAATAAAGGATTCTAAGGGTTAAGAATTCTAATCAATATCTTTAATTAAAGCTACTTAGAAATAATGAGTTCAAAGGAAACAACTGTATATAAAAAGGAAAGTAAAATGACTGATCGCACCAGATGAGGGAGAAAAAAAGGACAAAATCTGAATGGATATAAAAAAAAAGTTATAGAAGATTTCTGGAAAGAGAATCTTGGGAAAGAAATTTCATGTGTGGTCAAGCTGGTTAAGATTGGAATGGATTTATTTAATTTTTTAAATGTTTTAATATTGAAAGCATACTGCAAAATTAGAATTTATTTTTCTCTCTGTTAAAAGGACAGTTTTCTTGGACTATTGGCCTGCTCTTGATAAGAGATTGTTAAAGGCTTTTCTTTAAACTTTAGTTAATCTACCTGGAAATCAAAGATTTTTTTGTCTTTCCAAAATAAACTATGCATCATATTGTCTTTATCAAGTACTTGATTACTTAAGAAAACCCAATCTTGTCAATATTAAAAGAGGTAAATGTTGTTCACAACTTTGTGTAACCTTTTGTATTTGCCTTTAAAATCTTCTACTGCACTTTGCTTTAACATATAATTGAGTATTATTTTATAATGACCTGTGATCCTATTTAGTCAAATGTTCAAACCTTTCAACATTTTGACAACTTCTCAAAATCAAATTCTAAATGGAGTCTTTTTGACCTCAAATTAACTTAGATTTCCTAGAGGATCCCTGGAAAATCTGAAAGACTTGTCTCTCATCTTATAAAAGAGATATTAAACAATTGGGTTTGTTCAGTATGTTAAATTACATGGGAAGTATTGTCAAATATGTAATTATAAACTTTCTTAGGTTATATTTGTATGAATGTGTGTTATTGATATGTGTTCTAGAAATTGTACAAAATTCCTAAAAATTTGACATGCCCTAAGTACAAATTAGTAGTTTATAGATGGTCACAGGGATGGGGAGCACGGCATAGGGAATGCAGTCAGCATTAATATATTGACTTGGTGGAAAACCAGAGGAGAGAAGGAGTAATCAAGGGGATCGTTTTATAAACTATGTAAATGTCTAACCAACATACTGTATACTTGAAAATAATTTAAACAAATAAATTTTTTAAAAAATTTGACATGCCCCGGTATAATGTTAGTCATAATTCCAGTTATTATCTTAATATGTTGTCTGTCACAGAAGTAACCAAATGTCCTTGTCAATTCTATTATAACGAACTCTCACTGGATTTTAACCATGTGCATTTTTGAGTCTTTTGTCATTTACAAACAGTTATTGTTTTACTCTGCTGCTTTTGCAAAAGTGATATTCATGGAAAGGTCCCTACCAAGTACTCTTGACAACTGATACCACTGCCAAATTACAAGGCGTCAAAACCTAGGTGCATATTTCACAACTGAAGAAGGCTCCACTTGACATCTGGTCCTGTGGAAGTACTGGAGATTCTCAAAATCACGTTGACTATCCAGAGAAATAGCCAACATCAAGGCAAACTGGTTCCAAGACATCAAATCAAGAATATTTGTTTCCATTCTTCCTTCTCTCCCTGAGCATCCTTTTCCTAATTCTTACATCATGAAGGCCTTTATTATTCTTCTGTCTCCTTTGCATTGCTCTAGCCTGGAAAGATAATACCCATTTCCACATATCTCAGCCTATTGCAAAGGAGGGTAATCCAACCCCCAGATGACTGTTGGATTTGCCATGATGCCAGTGATCCTGTAGTTCTGCCCATCACAAACTTCTCTCTAATTTCCAGAGCCTCAGTTTCTCTGGAACAAATTCAGTCCCCTCTCTATCATGTCAAGCTCCCTAATCCTGGGGGTCTATTTACTTGTCTCTGGTTAACAACTCCAAACTAGGTTTGTATCCAGGCTCTGTACCACAAAAAATAAATAAATAAAAATAAACAACAAGACACAAGGCAAGGGTAACCAGAATAAAATCATCTGTGTTGTTTCATTTTACTGACCTCCATGGCTGTCACCTTTCCAGTCCAGAGCCACAGATTCAAATGAGAATTACCAGGAGGCATTTATGATTCAAAATTCACTTCCTTTGGCAGATCTCTACTCCCCTACCTTGGAGTAAGTGCAAATGAGGCTCTGATCAGGATCCTCTCTTTAACTGTTGAAAATAGTGTAGAATCTGCTGCTAAAGCAATAGCTGCCCAACGGAAATCCCTAGACTCTTTACAGAAATTGTTCTTGATAATAGGATAGCCCCTGATTATCTGTTAGTTGAGAGAAAGAGGTATTTGTGCTGTTGGCAACATCACTTTTGGAGAAATTGAGACTCAGCTACGTAAGATTACCCAATAAGCCAATTGGCTGAAGAAAGTGACTCCTTCAGTGGAGTCTTTCTTTGACATTTGCTTTGTATTGGTTTAGGTCTTGAGTACCATGACTTCAAAGTGCACTCCACACATTGGCAATGATCCTGCTTACAGTGATCGTACTAGTCTCCCTGGCGTGCTGTATTTTCCAAAAGAGTTTCATGCAGGTTTGCAGCCACTAACCACAAAGCAAATGACCTCCCTAAGACTAGAACATCAGAAAAGGATAAAAGAAAATGACCAACTTAAGGAATATAAACCTAACATCATGACCTATGACCACCACACAGAGATTCAGCAAAAACTGTAAGAACTCCAGTGCAAGAGCTGAGAATAGAGCTAATGCCTTAAATTTTGGATCAAGTCTCTTAGACTGAGAGTCTGATCAAAAGGGGATAATTGATGAAAAACAAGACAGCAGGCCCAAAATAGAGTTACTTATGCTAAGCCCCACATCACCAAACTGAGACTTAATTACATTTTCAGCTCTCCCGGAAATAGAATCTTAAACCAAACAGGAATCACCTGCCATCACTAGTTAGGTAATCGGCATGTTAGACTCTTGCTACTCCCTAAAGGAAAGTAACTTTGCAGTAACCAATCCACTTTTTTGCCTACTATATCTTCCTTGTTCCCACTCCCTTCTGCCTATAAAAGTCTCATTCGGTACAGCTCCTCAGAGCTTCTTTCTCTCAGCTAGATTGGATACTGCCTAATTCTAATGTAGTTTTGCTCAAATAAACTCTTAAAATTTTTAATATGCCTCAGTTTATCTTTTAACAACACATATACACACACCTCACCATCACCAGCAGTCTGGAGCTTCAAGTCTGCAGTGACTGCATTCTTTCTATGTTCACAGCTCCTTGTGAGAGGTCCCTACTCCATGGCAAAGTGTGGTAACAGTCTCCTGCCATCAATAATCCCAGGGTGCTTCCCTACCACTAGCTGATGTTCTCCACTTACCTCATTGCCTTCTCTTTCGTGCTCAGTTATTGACCAATAGAACCTCTCTAAAAATGCACTTTATCTAAGAAAAGAGAATGAAACAGAGCTGAGCTATTCCTCCCATTAAACCCTAATCCCACCCATGAGCATTGGGTTTGTTTCTCAGTATATGTGCTGCCGAAGCAAGCACGGGTTTGTTTCTTGATTAGCCAGTATACAGAAAAAACTCCTGACTCCAAGAAGATGAGACATAGAAGAGGCATGTTTTAATGAATGTACAAGTAAAATGAGTTTGCTGAGTGCCCACAGTGGTGAACATGGAGCAGCTGGGGACAGCGGGAAGAGCAGCAGCTGGGAGAAGGGACTTTCCAAAAAAAACCAGAGAAAGTAGAGAACCTTCTATTCTGATTCTCATAGGATACCAGAGAGAGGAATTAATCCACCACTTTGCAGTTTTGCCTGGAGCCAACTCTACTTATCCCTTAATGCCTTCTCATTTTTAAACTCAATATCCAATAACTTCAATTAATAAAAACTATTGCTCTTTTTTTAAACTGGTTTTCCTTTAATTTTTCTTAAACTAAGAGCTTAATGTCTGTTTCCTATTTTATTATATGTATTTCATAGTAAAGATCCAAACAAAAGTCATATCGTCCCTAGTGAAACGTACCAAGGTTAACATGCCTACATACAAAAATAAACTAGGGTACAGGTTATGTATCAACTATTACACTTCATACCTAGTAACACTATTTCCTTTCAACTTGCAACTCATGCCACCTAGTGGTGTAATCTGATTTTATAACCTGACAATTTCAACAAGTATAATGATTTCACCTCTGAAAAAGACAACTTGAAATTTTTGGTTTCTTACTTAAATTAATGATTCTGAAAACTTTCTCACATTATGCCATTAATATGGTAAAAGCATTCCACAGAATGGTACTGGATGAAGGCCTGATTTTTTAATGAAAATAAATTTAAGATAAATATTAAAACAAAAACATTTTGTCTTATGATTCTACTTCCTCCCTTCCCTTAAGCTAAGACCAAAAACCAGTCAAGTAAATTTAAAGCAAACCTGTCTTAAAATTAGCATCAGGACTGGCTTTGACCTACCTCAATCACGGTTTTCTTATAATAGTGAAGAACTTTCCAGGTTTCCAGTCAAACTGTTATCATCCCCTTTTCATGTTATATACTGCAAAAATATTTTTAAATCTTATTCTTTAATTCAGAAATAGAGAGTTAAAACAATAACCAACTTTTTGCTTTTCCATATACAATATTCTTTTAAATTCAATGAGTATTTTATGCAAGCTTCTATTCTAGGTTAATAAATTCATGCAGGGGAAAAAAAAAACAGACAAAATCTCTGCCTTCACTTAAGTTATAAGTTATATTCTTGAATACTCTTAGACTTATAGACTTAAATAGTTGGGAAGATATCTTAGAGATTAGTTAGCTCAACCTTGTTGTTCTATTTGTAATTCATTACTTACAAAGAAGAAAACACAAATGCAACTCTAGGGAATAGATGTGCACAAAATCCTATCTTTGAGCATCTACAATAATTTGGGTTTATAGCAAAGTTGTATTTCCAAAAGAACTGGTACTTACATAAGAATAAACCTTAGGTATAGACTCCAACCCATGACTTTTCCAATTCCCATTCCTGCCCTGTACTGGCCCCACCTGAATCGAACTCTTGTTAACCACCATCCTATGATCTTCCCAATGAATCTATACCCATCCCTCGATTTACACAGATTTCCATTTCCACATGTCTTTTTTTTACATGAAGGAAAACCACATAAAAAGAGTCCACCAGTTTGAAAACAACAAAAAAAAAATACTAAAGAAATAAGCCAATCTAAGTCATAAAAATATTTATTTCACATATTTTCGCAAAAAAAGTTAATGAAAATTCATAAAAACTAAAATAAATTTTACTCGCTGTCAGTATCTAAAGCAATCAACCTCTTTTTAATTGGCACAAAGTCACTATCTTCATTGCTTGTAATATTTGGAAGCATTACTTCAGTTTCATTATTTATGTTTATGTTTTGGGATGATTTTTTTCCAACCCCATCTTTTGCTAAGTTTTCATAAACTCTTCAATATTCACTGCAACATTTAAAAAATCTTTTAGAAATTTTAAGGCTCGTTGGATGTTTGGATTAATATCTGGAATTGCAGTTTCCAGTTTTGTGGCCAATTGATGAGGTTTCTAAATATTTTCTTCAGTGAATGAAATTGGTCCATGGTCACTGCCCTATTCATCAGCAGGATGGGCTTCAGATATTAAGTGAATTAATTCATTCTCAGTTAATTCGTGATCACCCAGTAATTTGTTAATATCATTTGCATTCAAATTGTCAGAGCCTTCTTCTTGAAATTTATTTAATATATTAATACTAAATGACAGTTAACCCCTCTTCAGTTGTTGGAACCATATTTTCTGGTACAACCACTTCTAGCCATATTGCTTTCTAGCAAGCATTTAAAATTAATGGCTTTATATCACTCAAAGCTAAAGCAAAATTCTTGATACAACTTAAAATTGTATATTTATTCCAGGCTTCTGTAACTATAAGTGATTCATTATCTTCAAGTTCATTAAAACTATCATTAAAACTCCTTTTAATATAATTATTCTTAAAGGTGGAAAATAATGCCTTGATCTAAAGGTTGGATCAAGGAAGTTGTATTTGGTGGCAAATATACCACTTTTATATTTGCATGTTCTAAATTGTGTGGATGACCAGGTTCATTATCTAAAAGTAACAGTATTTTAAAAGGAAGACATTTTTCCTTTATATAATTTTCAGCTTCTACAGCAAAACATTTGTAAAACTAATCCTGAAAAAATCAGTAGTAATCCATGCTTTTTTATTTGTCATTTAATGGACAGGAATATCATTAATAATTGCGTAATGGTATTAGTTCTTTGTACATTGCTGAGTTAGGCTATTGTTTTTTAGAAAGAGTAATTGCTGTTAGATAGTTAGTAAGGCATGAACTACAAGAGCCAAGGCCCACGTCTGTAACCATAGAAATTTTCCATGAAGACCTTCCTTAAGAACCTCCCAGAAACACCTCCCTTTTAGGGTTATAAATTACCCCAAATCCTAGAGCACAAAGACCATAAAAGCTGCTGGCTAAACTAGCTACAAACGCATGTGCAGAAAGTAATGCCCATAACTTCAGCCCCACTACACCATCGTAATATCATGACTATGCCTGGAAGTTCATGAATCTAATTATAACAGACTGAATTCTGGGTAAGCATATGTGCAGTAGGCAAAATGTTATATGCAGCCAACTGTCAGTCATGGTGACCTCGCATACAGATCATTTAGGACCTCTCATCACTGCCCGAATATAAACAGACCTTCCCATTTCTGCATTGTTACAGCTCTCCTTGCTGGAAACCTACTCCTCCCTTTGGGGCATAATGTCTTATCTCTTCACCTCCCAAATTCCACAGGACTGCAGCCTTCCCTAG
>NW_011888806.1:11250396-11254248 GCF_000151845.1 Pteropus vampyrus
TGCCCATAACTTCAGCCCCACTACACCATCGTAATATCATGACTATGCCTGGAAGTTCATGAATCTAATTATAACAGACTGAATTCTGGGTAAGCATATGTGCAGTAGGCAAAATGTTATATGCAGCCAACTGTCAGTCATGGTGACCTCGCATACAGATCATTTAGGACCTCTCATCACTGCCCGAATATAAACAGACCTTCCCATTTCTGCATTGTTACAGCTCTCCTTGCTGGAAACCTACTCCTCCCTTTGGGGCATAATGTCTTATCTCTTCACCTCCCAAATTCCACAGGACTGCAGCCTTCCCTAGCGTGGCCCTCTCCTTCTAAAACGTACTTTCAATAAATCTTACTTTTTTTTTTAAATCTCGCCGACCTGTCATTCTTCGCTGCATCGGTGGAGAAGAACCAAGGGACAACACATAACACCACTGTCCACCGTCCACTGTCCTCTTTCGCCACCCTCCTCCCCTATGCTGCTGGGGCGACACCAGTTTTCACATCACCCCAACAGTGACAGTTGCTAATAATGGAAATGAAAAAGGAAGAACCGCTTAAAATGAGATGGTGCAAAATGAAACAGCATATAAAAAGTCAGCACAAATGGTGGTGGGGGAGTATATTTATCGCATAAAAAATAGACTGTAAATTGAGGGATGAGTATAGATACTTTTGAAGTCTGTCCACAGTACTAAGATCTTACACTGAAAACAAACCAGCTTGAATAGCACCCTGATACCCATCTTGTTCCTGCCAGCCCTCCCTCCCTCAGCTGCAGCATCAGATCTTGCCTTAGGTGGGCTTCCTGATGAGAATGGAAATAAAAACTACCCAAATTTGAATAATACCTACCTACTTAGCTATTGAATTCATTTTTCAGATCCTGGAAGTGATACTTTACAAACCATGAACGAGTATGGCATTATCTTTGGACACTGTGCCTTAAGTTTTCCTCATCGGGACCAGCCATTGCATTTCAACTACAGCATGAAATCACAACTATAAGAACATATTTTATGAAGATTATACCAGTTGACTCTCATTTACTTCTACATATTATTTTTACTGTCTTCTAAAATTTCCCATGACATTCAGAAGACAAACATCATAGTAGATTGGGATTGAAATTTTCAGGAGGTGGGAGGTTATTTACAAACTCTGGCAGAGTTTCCCAATGGTTCCAAGTGTTGAAATGTCCTGTGTTCCCAGGAGAATGATAGCATCACAATAATTAAAACACTGATTCTATAACATTTGACCTTTACTGACTGATCCATCAATGCCAATCTGCATCATAATGTTTTATTCAGCCCAGAATGTTCAAAGAAAGCAATAGACTCTTCCTTGCCCAGGTGTCCCAGAGAAATAAGTGACCTAAAGAAAAAAGCTGTGTCAAATATGTTTGGAAAGCATAAGGTCATCTCCTTTCGAGTTTTTCAATACCCATTTGCATAGTAAAAACATTAAGGAATCCCAAATTAATTTTTTAAATGGTGTTTTATTTTGGTAAACCCTGTGCTTCAGATTATCTGTTAGCAATTCAGCACCTTTCTCTGCCCTCCTCTACAATAGGGGCTGAAAGCTGGGAAATGATATTTCCCAAGATGTCCTGCCAGCATTGTTCTGGATTATAATCTATCAGGAAGAGACATTCACATGACACCAAGAAGGAAAGGAGAGAAAGAAGCAACTGTTTTTGCTCCATTGTCATTTTATGCAGATACAAGAACACCGAAATGCATGAATCCCTAAAGTTTCACTGAAAGTCACCCACATCTCCTTAAGGAGCTCATCAAGCAGTAAAAGGAGACATAATAATAATAACTTAAAAGATTTATTGTTTTTACCATGTACCATCATCTTCTAAAGATTTTACATGTATTAACTCATTTAACCCTCAGAACAACCCTTTGAAATAGTTCCTATTATTTAGGTGATAGTTCTTGATATTTACTATATTGGAAATTAAAACCAAATGACAGGAATGTAGTGAATGCTTCCACATCTACTGCAGAGGTCTTTTGTGGTTGAAGTATAGTATAGGAAGAAAATCCAGCCTCAAACAAAGGTGTACAGTTCACCCTTGAACAACATGGGGGATAGGAAGGCCAACGCCTCTTTCAGTCAAAAATCTGATTATAACTTCTCTCCAAAAACTTAACTACTAATAGCCTACAGTTGACTGGAAACTTACAGATGACACAAACAATCGATTAACATATATTTTGTATATTACATGTCTTATATACCATATTCTTACAGTAAAATAAGCTAAAGAAAATGTTATTAAGAAAATTATAAGGAAAATACATTTACAATATTTTTTGAAAAAAAATTCATGTATGAGTGGACCCGCACAGTTCAAAGGTCAACTGTAGTTGAAAAAGGAAGAGTATTTTAATAGCTTTTTCAGACAATTGTGTATACTCTTCCTAAATACCAGCAAACCTCAGCAAGGATAGTTACAATGTGGAATCTGAAACCATATCAGTAAATTTTTTTGACTTGGATACAAAAATTTCACTGGTTTGTCTTAAACTTTGAATGGATCATTTTACACATGCATTATTTTAAAAAACAACCAATGGGCAATTGGAAAAGAATAACTCAAAGAAGTAAAAAAAAATTCCAAAAAAAAAATGAACCCAAAAAAATCTATGTTCGTTAGTATCAGTACTAATCTCATCAGAAATGTCTTTAAGCCTTGGGAAGCTGTCAACCTCACAGTGGCAAAAAAAAGTTTCCCAAAATTCTAATTTTCATCTGAAAGCTCAAATTTTATCATTGACAACATACATTGTCAGCTATTTTCCTTGAAATGACAGGCTGACTTTATTTGGTTGTTTGGTTGGTTGCGGGATTCTCGAACAGAAAGATGGGACACGGAAGCTATAAGCAGGAAGCAGTGTTTATTAATGCCGGCACCAGCTCAGGATTCTTATCCAAAGGCTGAGCCCCGATTGCAACATGGTGGGCAGTTTTATACCATCTTGTATTTCCACATTCCTACACAGCTATAGATATTCCATATAAGGAAGGAGAGCATAAGGAGAACATTGATTGGTTACCAAACTATATAGAGATTGGCTTAATTGTTGAAGTGGGTTTTCGGACTGCTGCATCAACCAGAGAGTCCTGGGGAAGGATGGGGTGTTGCAGTCAGAAACTAATTCATTCAAGCAGGAAATGGTCAGACAGGATCAGGCTGCCGCAGGTTGGTTGGTTTTTATTAACCAATTTTACTTTATTTTTAGCTTTATTGAAGTATGGTTGACAAAAAAAAAAAAATGGTATTTAAGATGCACAATGTGATGTTTTGAGATATATATATATAGCAAAATAGTTCCCCCAATCAAACTAACTAACCTATCTATCACCTCATGTATTTACTTTTGTGTATGTATGGTAAGGCAAATTTCCCTGAGTTGGTGGAGGGAGACCAAGCCCTGAACTGAAAGAAGAAAAGAGTCCTCTGGCAGAGAGTGTAGAAAAAATTCAATACACATGCCAAAGTTAGAGTCAAAAGGAAAGTTTATTGGAAAAGTGGTAACACTCCACCAACAGAGTGTGGTCTTCTCTCACAGACAAAGTGAGAGAGACCAAGAGAGGCTTAGAAAGATAGTGAGTAGAGGGCCAAGTGTTCAGGGAATTCAGTTTATATATCATTCTTTAGTTTCTGCAAGTTACTGTTTAAAAGACTTTGTTAACCCATTGCCTTTGATATGGACATACAGTGAGGAAGGGGAAGGGTATGGAGAGTGAAAAAGTAAGACTGTAGAGTGAAAGGCCTGCTGGCAGTTCCTAGCCTTTAATCCATAGGTTCCCATGGTTTTAGCCATAGGGAATTACT
>NW_011888806.1:11254740-11277915 GCF_000151845.1 Pteropus vampyrus
GCTATAAGCAGGAAGCAGTGTTTATTAATGCCGGCACCGGCTCAGGATTCTTATCCAAAGGCTGAGCCCCGATTGTAACATGGTGGGCAGTTTTATACCATCTTGTATTTCCACATTCCTACACAGCTATAGATATTCCATATAAGGAAGGAGAACATAAGGAGAACATTGATTGGTTACCAAACTATATAGAGATTGGCTTAATTGTTGAAGTGGGTTTTCGGACTACCGCATCAACCAGAGAGTCCTGGGTAAGGGTGGGGGGTTGCAGTCAGGAACTAATTCGTTCAAGCAGGAAATGATCAGGCAGGGTCAGGCTGCCACAGGTTGGTTGGTTTTTATTAACCAATTTTACTTTATTTTTAGCTTTATTGAAGTATGGTTGACAAAAAAAAAAAGCATGATATTTAAGATGCACAATGTGATGTTTTGAGATATATATAGCAAAATAGTTCCCCCAATCAAACTAACTAACCTATCTATCACCTCATGTATTTACTTTTGTGTATGTATGGTAAGGCAAATTTCCCTGAGTTGGTGGGGGGAGACCAAGCCCTGAACTGAGAGAAGAAAAGAGTCCTCTGGCAGAGAGTGTAGAAAAAATTCAATACACACGCCAAAGTTAGAGTCAAAAGGAACGTTTATTAGAAAAGTGGTAACACTCCACCAACAGAGTGTGGTCTTCTCTCACAGACAAAGTGAGAGAGACCAAGAGAGGCTTAGAAAGATAGTGAGTAGAGGGCCAAGTGTTCGGGGAATTCAGTTTATATATCATTCTTTAGTTTCTGCAAGTTACTGTTTAAAAGACTTTGTTAACCCATTGCCTTTGATATGGACATACAGTGAGGAAGGGGAAGGGTATGGAGAGTGAAAAAGTAAGACTGTAGAGTAAAAGGCCTGCTGGCAGTTCCTAGCCTTTAATCCATAGGTTCCCATGGTTTTAGCCATAGAGAATTACTCTTGGTTCCTGTTTCTGCTTTACAGGTATGGCGAATGGGCTGTTAGCAATCCCAGTAGAAATCTTCCTTTGTCCTGAAGATGTCCATCTGGCCTGGCTGCAGGGCTGATAGCACATTGCCATCTCCGAATGTGACTTGATTAACATTTTTAATTCTCTTGCCTCCTCTCTACTTTAGTAAGACTGCTTAAAATTGCTCTCTTAGTAGATTTCAAGTATACATTATTATTGACTATAGTCACCATGCGGTGCATCAGATGTCCAGAATCACTTTGCTTCTGAGAACATGTCTACCAAATAGCTTATCTGAATGACTGTAGTTTGCCTTTCTCTCAAATAAAAATGACATTTCATTAAAAAAAATAAAATTGGCTAGGCCAGCTGACCTCAAAACAAGTACATTTCCTTAAGAAAACCATTATATTTCATTATACAGCAAAGTGCTTTATGTATACTTACTTTTCATTTTGTCACACAGAACATTAAAAAGATGCAAACTCAAAGATTGAGATTTAATAAAATGAATTGTTTTTACCACTTCATCTGAGTCAGTCTTAAGCAAAACTGGCACTGCAAATGTGTGGAGATAAAGAATCTTATGAATTCTACAACCATTTAGTGCCACTGCCTCAATTCACTCAAAGATGCCATCTACCACTATTTTATCCAACATTGCTTTGTATCGTCAGTGCAATTGTCAACATAGTGAAAAAGGTAAATAACATTAGTATTATTACGAAAATAGTTTTGATCTCATAGATCCCTAAAAAGATATTGGGATGCCCAGGAGTCTGTGGATCACACTTTGAGAACCACTGTTCTAGTCTTCCCGTACGTTACAATTAGATTTTCCTAAATGATTGCTTTCCTCTTGGTTGATTGTTCTTTGTCATCTATAGCACAGAACTCAAACTTCTGAGCCAGATTTTTAAAGATATGTTATACTCTGGCATCAATCTACTTTCTCAATGTTGTCTCTCATAACCCCTCTACAGTTACCAAACCCTATAAGTGAGTCTGGTCTATTCTTTAGACTTCCACTTAGCCCTCATTTTAATATTGCACACACTATTTGTTTGTGTGAAACTCCCACTCCTTCCTCACTGGCCATAAAATCACAAGCAGCTGAAATTCACCTTCCTCAAGAACGCTCTTCTTGATTGCTCCTATCCACATTAATTTATGCATTCTATACATTCAGCATTTATTTTCTAAGTCATTCTTTCAGCACTTCCTACACTGCCTTTGTTGAAAATATTCTTTGTGGTTCTTTGTCACCAATTAGTCACACTCTGATGCCTGTTTCCCAGTTCTTTAAGGGCTGAGAGCATGTGTTACAAATCTTATACACAGCCCAATGGATGATAAATGGCCCCAAAATAGTTTTTGAATGATAAATTTTTGTTGCCCCAGATAGTCTGCTAAAAGCCAACTCCTATCTAATCACTGATGAATACCTTTTATGGAATGTCAAATGGAAAGAAAAAAATGGGCCACAAATTTTAGCCACAATTGTTTATATTCCTCTAATGTGGTCTCTAGGACTACATTATTTGAGACATATTTCTTAACTATAAGCTTGACAAAGACCATGCATGTTAATAAAATTTCTAATGGTCATTCCTCTTGATGGCAATCCTGCTGCCCCAATGCAATGAAAAAAAAAAAAAAAAGAAAAAGAAAACTGATTAGTTTGTGTACTCTTAACTTTTCACTAACCAAATGTCTAAAGACTATGCTACTTCTGGGCATGTTTTGACAGCTTCAACTCTTCTTGAAGGTTTATCATAAAGGAAATAAACAAAAAACTCCTCCCATCATTGTAAGTGATGAGAATGTTTTGTTTCTACCTCTCTAGGCAACAAGATTACATCATATGTTCAGCAAATTCTATCAAAAGACCTTGAATTTTACAATACTTTGAGGTATTGCATTCTCTTCAAGGTTACCACATTGCACACTAGAAATATATTTCTGAGTCATCGAAAAAATGTTTTTGTAAACCTAGTCTTTTAAGTGAGCAATTACGGGAGAAATAAACATTCTCCAGCCTGATATTAGTTTCTCGGAAATTAGCATTAGATAGTCACCCTGACAATAATTTGTAATCTCCACTTCAGGTCTATCCTGAAGAATTGAGTGAGCAGGGTTAAGTGTGTAAAAAGCTAAAAGGGATGTAGAGATTGTGTGGGGGGCTGAGGGGATAAAAATACTTAAAAAAAATTGGAGATGAAAACTTTATATTTGTCTGAATGTAATTTAATTTTCTTGATAAAGTATATACACATACTCATATCCTCTTTTATGAAACAGACAGGGATTGGAGGTGTTAGCAACACTTTATCTGTGCTTTCAGTCTCATGGATAAGAAGCATCTTACATAAATTGAGTCTGGTCCAATTCTTAATGTCAGGATCAATTACTGATGACAGATTTTTCAATTAAATAAAAAGATATCACATTAGATATATACATTTACCTGCTTTTTAAGGACTTAATAAAAATGAGTGATTATTATATAAATCTTAAAGAAATTATATCAGCAAGTAAGCCTTAAAAAGTCCTAGAGATTATTTACTCCAAACCATGTTATTTCAAGGAGAGAAAAACAGAAGTTCAAAGAGATTGTGACTTTTTCAGAGCCATATAGGTGATTATAAATAGAGCTACGACTACAATCCTGGCTCCTGATTCTTGGTCCAGGACTCTCCACTTCAGTGTACTGCTTCTTTCATGTCACATTTGCATAATCAAGTATGCCCGGGAGTGATGGTTATTACAAATGCCAATATTGATTAACCACATTCTCAGTATTTCCTAAGTGAATACAAATTTCAACAATACAATTACTATAAAGTGAGGAAATTAGCGTTGCTCTTTAGCATAATGATACCTAAATTAGACTAAATTAGAAGAAATATTTGTCTGTATTAATAAAAGTGAATTATGAAGTATTTGTTTATAACATACCTCATTTAGCAGAATATTTGGGGCTATTTTTAGAAGTGTAGTTGCTAAATATGAAAAAATATTTCATCAAAGCCACAGAGAAATAGAAGTTAGAAGAGACAACTACATACTATTATCAATTTGATGCAAAGCCAGAATGGAAAGGGAAGCATGATAAGTTACACATTTGACATCCACTAAGATAAAATATTCTAATTATTCAAGAAAAGTAAACATTTTCAATATTTCAAGCTAAAATTAATTTCTCACATAGGTCATATATCTCATCTGCACCAATGAATAGCTAAGGATATCTTTAAGTTTGTAATTTTAGTAGTAATTAGTAATAATTAGATTAAGTTTATAATATTAGCAATATTGAAATTTACTAATATTATAAACTTAATCTAATTATTGCTAATTAGATTAGTATGCAGTATAATATTAGTAAATTATAATATTAGTAAAAATATATAAAATCTAAATATATTTGAGGTACCACCATCATCAGAACCATGTGTTGCTTAACAAAACAACCATGTGTTGTTTAACAAAATCTAGATTCTTAAGCATCTCTTTAAATCTAAAGAATCTGAATTTCTCCAGGTGAGGTCAGAAATCTGTATATGATAAGTTCTACTTGTATTATAAAGTTTAAGAACCTCTGACCTAGACTATCTAGAGTTTTGACAAGCAACCCTTATTCTGTAGAGATCCATGGAGTCTCCCTCTCCAACATGACCCCATGGCTACATAACTGCAACTGTTATGTCATTAAAAATACAGAAATCTGAAATCAACCAATGGTCAGAGTTTCCCCTTGGGAAAACAACTGATCATCACCATAGTTCAAACAATCTTTCTGTTAATTAGGGTTTTGGAAAATGTTGGACAGTGGACTATTCTAAGCTATAGAACATAAGCTTGTGAAAGCAGCAACTTTGCTCTACTGCTGTCTTCCATACCTGAAACAGAGTTAGGTCGATAGAAGACACTCAGCAATCAATTACTTTTTAGAAAATTTTCACTTTTCTTTTAGGAAATTCTATTACTATCATATGGAGACAGAATAAAATCCCTTAACATGGCAATTTTTTTTTATTCGAAAACAAGTAGAAAAATGTAGGTTAAAGCTATGATTTAATGGACATTTAACAATAATTTGTAATTACCATTTTAAGGTCATCAGTATAACAAGATTTTTCTTATTTTATCATTATAATGTTTTCATTAAAATTGATTCTAAAATAATGTGTTGCCTTAGATAAATATTTCATTATGATCTTGTTTTATTCTAACATTGTGTAGCTACCACAAAGGTCAAATTACAAGAGCTCTTAGGGGTGAGTAGTAAAACAAATATATTGCATATAAATTATTACAATTTTTTCTCATAGTTTCTCTTTGATGTTACAACATAATGCTAAACTAGATGCCTACAGTTTGTCACTAACCTCCTTTTACAAAAACAATGATGACTGTTGATACTAATGTTATCATTTAGTAGAAAAACATGTTGTTTTCCTATAGAGATAATATTAAAACCTCTCAATTAAAAGCAATGAAATTAAAGCAGTACATAAACCATGATACTATTTTACTGTGTTATAAAGTTTCGAGAAAATTCTAAAAGGTACTGTTGCCATGTAATAATGGCAACATGTCCTCTGCAACATCTAAACATTGCAACTAAAATATTCTGCATATCATATAAGAAAGTTAAAAAAGAAAGAAAGAGAGAAAGAAAGAAAGAAAGAGAGAGAGAGAGAGAGAGAAAGAAAGAAAGAAAGAAAGAAAGGAAGGAAGGAAGGAAGGAAGAAAGAAAGAAAAGAATTGTTCACATGAGCTATTATGATGCTGTCAAGTGTAAATTTGGGTGATTACAACCTTATAAACTGATCGCTGGACATAGTAACAGTTTACATCCTAAAATGCACTGCTAATGACCTAAAGTACAGCAACATAAGCAGTTTCATGAAGTTAACAGATGTGTGTGGCAGCAATCAAAGACAAAGGACCAAAATCACTAAAAAGAAAACATCAGCTACTCACAAACCCAGTGAGATAGGGCAGCTCGTTAAAAACCATGTAATGTGTAACATCAGAGAATGCTCCATTGTAGTAACTATGGAATTTATTGATAATTACTATGGTAAAATTAATAAATCAGAAGTTAGTCAAGATGTATGATGATAAACAACAAAATTCTCTAAGAATTTAGGACTATTTTAAAAATAGCTGTTAGAAGATGTACTGCTATAAGAACTGACCGACACGCTAAGAGTTCTGGGATTTAGTAAAGTAAATACAAAAGCATCGTTCTAGTTCCACTGCATAGCATAACTATAACAAATGAAAAAGAATAATCCCTAAATTAGGTTTGGAATTGAAGATTTATCATCTTTAAGGAAATAGTCAAAACATTTAGAAATTTGCATTTTTATCCAGATTTTCTTTTTATCCTAACAAGAGATTATTGAAATGTGTCAAGGTATTAAGAATTAAAATAACCTACATTTTATCTGATTAAGCATTTTGTGAGGTATTGTTATTATTACTCTTCTATAGATCTCTTCAAATTGCTTTTGTATAAATCATTTAATTTATCCTTCAACGATCCCCATAGGAGCTAGATTGTTATTTCCACTTTTTGAAAAAAAGGCTAAAAGGAAGTAATTTTGTAAAAACGTTGCATGAGTTTAAATCCAGTCTACATCAGGATGATAGAGCCAATTCAACAGAAAGATCCAAATCTAATTTCCAGATTTTCTACTCATGTTTCTATAATCAAATAAATTTGGAAGATTACTGTAATTTACAGATAATTCAAGCTATAACTTATAGTTACAAAACAAACAAAAAGATTTAATTGAGTTTATTTACTTACAAAAAGAATTCCCAAGGGTTCCTACAAATAGCATTTTAAGAGGGAAAGGGAAGTACCTGAGTCTACTCTGCACCAAATAGATTACTAGGCACTTTTCATGTTTTTCTTAAATTTATTTTTATTAGTCCCGAGAGGTAGGCATTATTACACCATTTTATATAAACTAACTCAGCTTCGAAACCAAGTAAATCCAGTGCTTTCTCCATCGGCCTGGAGCTTCTCAACCTTAATCCCCACAGTGCCCCTGGAGGCAGAAGAAAGGGAACACAGACCCTGAGGTCAAAGATCTCAAATTACCTTCCCAGCTTTGTCTCTTGCCACTAACATCCTGGTCACACCCACAGACAGTCTAGGTTACAGCTCACAAGGGCACACCAGGTCAACATACCGGACCCGCAAAACTCAGACACATGGTGTCCACACATACACAGGCCATTTCACAACTCGGAGCTTCTGATCTCCTTATTCCTTCTGCCCAATGTACTGTTGTTTGCTTACTTCATTACCTTCAAACCTCTTCTTACTCCTCCCCTCAAAACCTTACTTCTTGGATAAATCCTTAAGCCTTTTTGACTCTTATAAACATATTTTGTTAATATACGTATAAGGACGTTAACTACTTTTATTGAAATTTATTTACTTCCTCTCTATTATGTCACTAGACTTGAGCTGTCTGAGGTAGAGAGCTCTCTGATACATTCTGATATCTCCAGTGCCAAACATAGTTCCTGAGACAAGATAGGTTTTCAAGACATAATTGTTGAATAAAGTGCCATTCATTAGTAGATAAAGCAAAAAAGTCTTGTAATGACCAGGTTGTTTGAACTCAAATATGCTTCTGAATTATTTCTGGGTAGAGAATGAGGAATAGTTAAAAACAATGTATTCTCATTATTCTTTGAAACATTTATTCTACAATCTGGTTTTCTTAACTTATTTACTCTACCACTGATTTAAGACCTGAGTAGAAAAATATCACCCAGCCTAAACTATGACAAATTTCTAATTAATATCATCCAAATTAATGAAGTTTGGATGTTTCTAAAGGGAAAAGGGTTACTAAGAATTGGAATGCCCCAAAATATATAAGTAGCTGTTTTCTTTTAATAATCAGAATAATCAGGTTTAACTAACCTAGTCAATATTTTTTATCCTGTTACCATGAAAAAACATTTGAATAGTCTTGCTCAAACAAAAACTCTAATGCCGTGGAAATAAGTTTTTATAAAGTGTGTAAAAGTAGATGTTTTTAAAATTCCAAACATCATTGTATATCCTTTACAAAGTTTTACAAAACATACCTAGTAAAACTTCTGTTGAAAGGAAGAAATAAATAGGTATCACTGTCCTCTTGTTACTCATTCATCTCTGCTAGCCTTAGAGAAATATATTTTCATATGAATTACACACATTTTCAAAAACTACAAAGCAATGATGAGATAACAAGATTTTTAAAAAGCATCTCTTTTCTACTGAAATCAAGACAGTTATTTTCTTATGCTTCCATGATTTTGTTTAGCTAAGATTGTTGCTCTAATAATTTC
Organism: Pteropus vampyrus; assembly: GCF_000151845.1. Lineage (NCBI taxonomy): Eukaryota > Metazoa > Chordata > Mammalia > Chiroptera > Pteropodidae > Pteropus > Pteropus vampyrus. Next base: position 11,263,079 of record NW_011888806.1, read on the forward strand.
AATGATGACAACATTAATAATATGCTACAAGAGGTGATATCTTTATGGAGGTTTCATTATGGGGTTCCTCCACCCTAAAAGCAGGAAATGATCCTGTGACCACCCCTGGAACAATTATGGTTTGTGAACCAGCTAAGGAGCACCACGGAGAGTTTGAGTAGGCTTGGTAGCCTCCATTTTTGGCCCTCATAACTACTTTTATGACAGTAGATATCCAAATACAGAGAAAAGTACAAGCACCAAGACCACTAAGCCCACAGGAAAAGATGCAAACTAGTCATAGAAGTATTTAACTGATCCCAGAGTGTGTGGCTAAAAGCTATAGCCACCAGCCTAGGCAGCACAGCTTCTTCGAGGGCAGAGTGAATGGTCAACATTTCTGGCATTAACTAGCAAAATACAAAGGAGGAAAAAAAAGAAAGAAAAAGCAGCACCCTGAGGTTAATTACAGTAGAAATATCATCTGGTCTCCAGCTTATGAAACCTACCTGCTAACTCTCCTTCCTTCTTTGTTCATGGGATGGGAAAGCAGCTAATCAGAAGCGGTTACAGGTGCCACTCGCCTCACTGCTAATCTGCTGTAGGTTGGCAAGAGAAAGTGAAAAAGCGGATAAATGCTACCCTCCTCTCCTACCTTTGCAGACAGGGTTAATACTGATAATTATTTGGTCACTGGTGAGTCTAGCCACAGTAATTGCTACCTCATCCTTCCCTTTCATATTTGCATTTCAATTCCCTTTCTCCTAACACTGAAATGGCTCAAAGCTTTACTTTGCCTGACCTTGTGTAGATAACATGTACTTCTTCATAATCAGTCCCTACCTACCATCTGTGTCTTCCTTGAAGGATGCTTAGGTAAACGTCCTCTTCTCCCAACAGATGTTCTAAAAATAATCAGGCTATTTTTTCAGGAGTGCTTATAATATGTGCATATAAAATATATACATGTGTGTATGCATGTATGCATGCAGTCTGATTATATGTGCCTTTTCTTGCAAGCTGTTTGGTTAGTGATCATTCAGCTTTAAATGTTTTTATAAACAACATATTTTCATTTTGACTGAAGATGAGAATTTCAGTTCCATCTGTAAAGGAAGCTCTTAAACTGTAGCATATTTATATGGTAAGGCTTGATAGCTGGGAAAGCCAAAATGTGGGCTTCACTAACAAATGTGATTTGCCAAATACTTTCATAATATTTGAGACACTAAATTAGGCACTTTCTGCAGCCAGAAAAATGGCAGACTTTCCCTTATTGGGTTTATATTCTAACAGATATCACCATCTGCTATTTATTCTCCTTATTTTGAACATGAAATCACAGAGACACAGTTTAAATGAATTTGTAAGATTTCATAGTTAACTTATTCCACCCAGGGAACTAGAATATTTTTAGAGGAAATTTCTTTTTTTTTTTAATATGCATTTATTGGAAGACATCTCTCACTTACACTGGGGATTAAGAGCATAGACTCTGAAAGCAGAGAGCCTAAGTTTAAATCTTACCTAGCTCTACTACGTGGTAGTTGTGGTAGCTTCCTACTTAAGTCTCAGTTCCCTCATCCATAAAGTGAAAATAATACTCATAACTACCTTCCAGAGTTGTGGTGAAGGATTAAATGAGTAATTGTATGTATAAAGATCCAGGTTCACAGTAAATGCCATGTTATCATTAATCATCATCCATCAGCTAAGAAGCCACCCAAAAGCTATATCCTGTAAATACAGTGTTCAGGTCCACATATTCACCATTTCTTTATATTTATATACATTTCCAATTACATTCACAAACCTAATTTAAACACGAGTACAGCAAAATTTCCCGAATGCCCACCGTGTGTGTCTTTATCTGCTCCAACACTGTTTATTGCTCATCCAATATCTAATCCCTGCTTTCTCCTTACCAACGGAATCTTTTTTATTTTGGAGGTAGCAATATGCAAAAACATTTCCCAGACTCTTATTCAGATGGGAGATTCTTGTGACACAGTTTGGCCAATGAGATATAAATGGAAATTTTTAATTGAGACTTCTGAAAAATCTTCTTAAAGGCAGATTACTGTCATATTGAGTTTGCTTTTGCTCATCACCTTTTTCCTTCCTTAAGAGCGGATACAATAGCTGGAACACTAGCAGCCACCAAGTGACTGTAGTAAAAGGCACACTCCAAGGTTGGCTTTAAAAAAGGGGTAGATAGAGCCTGAGTCATGATTGCATAGTAGACCTGTCGTACAGCCCTGGACTCTCTCTCTTCCAACTGACTTCTCATTAGGTAGTAAAAGATAAACCCTTATCCTAATTGAACTACTCTATTTGGGTTTTCCATACATGCAGCCAAACTTATATCCCTGATATATCCACTGGTACAAGTGGGGAATCATTGTCCCTATTCACAGATAAGGTTAAAGAACATCCAGCTTGGAGATAAAAGAACTGGATTTGGAACCTAGGCAGTCTAGGTCTTAATTAAACACTGTATGTCTCCTAAAAGCATACCGATGAATTAGATTTGGGAAAGAAAAATTAAATTTTTCTCCTATCTGTGCACTCCCTTTTCTTGATCCACCATTTATTCCTTTGAACAACCAACAAACATCTAGCGTATTAAGTGCCACACAGTATGCCAGGCACTGGCGATACGGTACTGACCAAGCAGACCACATCCCTGCCCTCATAGAGCCCACATCTGCAGGTGCGATAACAACATAGACAACTGCAATATTGCAAGTGCAGTTAGGTAAGTGGAACAAGGTAACATTTTCCTTCCCTCCCCCAAAATACTTAGTTACTAATTATCCTGACCTGCAGAAAAAATTCAACAACAGTAAACTACTGTACTTGAATAGTCTTCTAGATCAGCAGTCCCCAGCCTTTTTGGCACCAGGGACTGGTGCTCCTATGGGAATCTAATGCCTGATGATCTGAGGTGAGGTGGAGGTAAGGCAGCCCAGTTCCTAACAACCATGGACCAGTAGAGGCCCATGGCCCAGGGCATAGGGATCCCTGTTCTAGATGATTTTCTCTACAAGGAGGAGGACAGGCTGCACTATCTTGCACCATCTTGACTACACATGGGATTCCCAAGCCTTTTTCTACACTTGTGAAGCATTCACCCTTTCTCCTTGACATGCAAAGGTAAGCAATGTTTTCCTGTTCTCTCACACATAGTATTAAAAGGGCTATTTCTCTGTTATTGGTTAGTTCTGCCCACAAGCTATGCTATTGTCAGTGCTCAGAGGCCATCCCTTCAGTCTGTTTTGTTTAGTGTTGTCACCATTCTGCTTGCCTTTGTTCACTCTTATCACTCCTGGAAGGGATGGTAATTGGAATGAGACAATGAGGACTTTCCTTTTAAATCTTCAGCATCTGATCTGAGTAAAATAATTTCCTTCTCTGTATCATAAAGGCAAAGCTTCTCTTCTGACCCATATCAGTCTTCGTCTATGATTCACATGCCTAATATGTAAAGCTTTCCTTTTGTTAGTCACATCAGGAAATTGAGTAAAAGAATAGGCTGATCTCTTTTGTTCTTACTCTCAATGTCCTTCTTTCTCAGTTGAGCAATATATCTCATAAGAGTCTAAAATGAAAAGGCAAAAATACATTGTTAAAACCTCTGCTGCATTTTGATCTTATTTTATCTGGCTAATTATCCACTCATTATTTGCCCTCTATGTACGAATCATGGAAACATGAAACATCATAAGAATATCAAGCTCCACTTTGGTGGTTTCTACCAGTAATAAGAGCCACCATAAAGTCACTTAAACCTAATAGCAAGGACAGTCGTCAGGTAATAGAGACAGCAGAAATAACAATAATTAAAAAAAATTTTAAAAAGCAAATATATAGCTTTACTTGTCCTTGGTAGCTTAAAAGCATGGCACAAAATATGTTTCTTGCATGAATAATGGTCCTTTTTGTCTTTCAGCTTTGTGCATCAGTGGACTTCTATGCATATTATCTCTGGCCATTCCATTTGTCACTATAATTATGTGACACAAAGGGCAATAATCTGATGAAACAAAATCTGTGAGTTCTCATCCTAAGTCAATAACTACTCTTATGACCTCATAGAGTTATCCACACTCCATATTCTCATATTTAGAATGGCAGTGACAATAACCTACCCCATAGGTTTACATGAAAACAAGTAGATTTTTCAAACATTTCATAAACAAAGGGCTTTGATGCTGCGTTAACATTCTTAGACTTGTGCTGCATCTCCAATTACAGAATGAGTCAGTGACTGATTAATTATTACTAGAGCAGTCATCCTTTCCCATGAAGTGCAGCCACAGGGTGGAAGAATGTCAGGATGAAATATGCATTGAAATAACGCTCTCACAACTTTGGATATCAAAAGCTGCTGTCAGATCTTTTCATTGTCACAAAAAGCTCCTGAGGTTTTTGCATCCTCTTGGAAAACTGAAAGTGAGGAAGCTCAATAGAGGGGAATCAAGGATGAGGACATTGATTTCTATCCTTTATCTTTGCCATGTTGGAAAATTGGTAATGAGCACGAAACTGAGGCTTCTCTCTCCTAGTCTACTCACCTGTGCTCAGTGTCTGACAGTAGCAAGGTTTAGCATGTTGGACAGAAAATGCAGATTCAGATGGCAAAATTGTGCTAATCACAAAATGCTGGCTTGCTAACTTTTTTCATTTTTTCCTCTTTCCAGCATTCCTCGTTCATTCGTGAGTCTACCCAGATTTTTATACACCCAAGTTCTTGTTCTGCTCCAAGATACTGGGTCTTGGCCCTATTCCAAAAATTTCAGGACAAATTTCCACTCACAAAAGCTTTTTTTGTGATGAAAATTTACATTTATTAGAGGTAAAGATGGTAGCAGCCATTAAACTTAACCTTCTGGAACCCTCTCTGAATTTTCCTGTGGTTTTGGCCTCAATGTTTCCTGCTTCCCTGGCCCTGACCACATTTGTTAGCTTTTCTGTTGATCCAAAATCCCTTTAGATTCTCAAATGAAAACTTAGGGTAGATTGAAGAAATAAGAAGCATGGGAGATAATTGCCAAGTCTGTGTCCTCCACCCCCAGTCATGCTTTTCTGCACAGAAACACTAGGGGGAGATGTGTTGGAACTTAATCACAGGGTTACTGGGAGACTTAAATAATATGTATGTCAAGCATTTACAACAGTCCTTGACAGTGACAAAGGACTCAGTAAATATTAGCTATTCACATAGTTGAAATACTGAAAGTTTCCTATAAATGCTAGTAATTGTTATTATTGAGACAATAGTCAATTGTACTCTTAAACTGTCTCCACCATCCCTAATGCCTGTCTTGCATCATTGATATTTTTATCACATTGAAAGGAATCTTCAGAATTTTATACTACACATCCCATTTCAGCTAAATAACCTCATAAAAGTATTAAATAAATATGTACAAACTTTTTAAGAGTAAATATAGTTCCTCAATACATTTTGCAAATCTTCGGGGAAATAGAGATCAAAAAGGAGGAGGCTCTTTAAGGGAAAAGTTCTCATATCTGAGCTATATATGCAGGCTGAGGAAGACAGGGAGTGTGGGCATCAGGGTGTTGTTTGATGTAGGTCTCCTTGAGAAGGTGATGTTTAAGTGAAAACTTAAAGAAACCAGCTGAATATTTAGGATAAGACCAGTCTAGAGAAAGAGAACAATTGAAAAAGTCCTTTATATGGAAAGATGCCTGGTATGTTGGAAGGACACCAAGAAGGCCAGCATGGCTTTTCTAGTGGCTTTCAGCATGGAGTAAAATGGGAAAGTGTAGGAGAGTGGGTCAGAGGGCCAGTAGAAGGCCAGAGTGTATAGGGCCTCAAAGACTATTATAAGGATTTCAGATTCTGGATATATTTGAAAGCACGGTGAAAAGATTTCTTAATGGATTACTTATGGGCTACTGGAGGCAAAATGAAATCAAAGATAATTTCAAGAATTTTGGCCTTAGCAGCTAAGCCTGAGGATAGAAATCAAAATCAACCAAAATGGGAAAGTCTATAGATAGAGGAGAGGGAATTTTTAGATGTCTAATAGACATCCAACTGGAGACGTCTAGTAGGAAATTGTAAATATGAATCTAGAGTTCGGGAAAAAAATCTAGACTTAGAAATATGGCTTGATACTAGATGACAGAATTAAGTGAATGAATCTAGGTTAAAAAAAAAAGGAAAGAAAAAAGAAAATCAAGAAATGAAAAGTGCTCAATCCAAAAGAGGTTGGTGTAATAAAAACCAAGAAGTTTAATCAAGGAAAATGGTATGATCAACTATGTGAAATGTGCTGAGAGAAAAAAACAAGATGAAAACTGAGAATTGGTCACCAAATGCAGTAATTAGTGATATGGAAGTCATTGGTTACCCTGACAGAAGTCAATTCTTTGGTGTACTGGGGGAGACGTCTTGATTGGAATGAGTTGAAGAAGAAAATGGAAGAAGAGAAATTGAAGAGAGCCAATGTAGATGACTCTTCTCAGGAGTTTTGCAGCAATAGAGATTAAAGAAAAGGGGATAACTATTGAGAGAATGAGGCAAAGAGAAAATATTATTTTAGGTGGAAGATATTCTGGTAGAGATGAGAATGCTAATGCAGAGAGCAAAAAAAAATATGTGGAAGAGAAAAGAATCATTAAATGAATGTGTAGCAAGAGGGAAAGGGATCAAGTGCACAAGAGGATGGGTTAACTTTAGATAGAGCACTGATAAGCTAATGAGAGGGAAGGCAGATTACAAGGGTTTAGATTCTGGCAGATGTGGTGGTGGACATCCCATAGAAGTGCTCTTTTTATTGCTTTAGTTTTCTTGGTGAGGAAGTTGAAAGTAATGTCAGAGAAGAAGGCGTTATTGATTTGAGGAGTAGAAGAGAAATGTGAAGCAGCTATGTAGGAGAATAGGCGACTGAGTGGGCCACTACAATTGCCTGGCAGTATTAAGGGCCCAATTGAGGTTATATATTGAATTTAAACTGAAGCCAGTCAGCTCGTTGCAAGTTTTTCTCTAGCAATACTCAGTTGCCTGGTTGTAGGCTCAGAGAAAGAGAATTTAACTCAACTATAAATTTTTGAAGCAGTAAGAGATGGGGCAAGGGAGTCCAGAATAAATGAAATTCTTAGAATTGCCCATAAATTAGGTTGGGTAAGAAAGGTCATGAAGATGTCACAACAAGAGACACAGTTTAAAGGCAGTGGATCAAAGAACTGTGTCCCAGTGGAGGTCAAAGGATGGATGGATGTGAACTGAGAGGAGATACTGCTTAGTGAGTAGGGTACAGGAAATCAAGATTATAAAGGGCTTGCATTCATTGATAATCACAAAGTCTAGGATGTAACCATGAGAGTGAGGGGCTGCACTAAGCAGGAAAAAAGTTGTAGGTCAGGCAATGAGAGGTAGAGAGGCAATAAGTTGATAACTACCATGATATTTTTAAAAGTCGTTATGGACAATTTGATGCTTTTAACTATGTGTATGCTTTATTTTGATAAAAATTTTAAATTGACTTTTATTTTCTAAAATCCTGTACCTGTAATGTCATTCCCTGATTTGCAGGCCTACCTTTTGAGTATTTTCTCTTAGATATCTTATATATATTTTAAATTCATAAATGAGCCATCCTTCCACCATTCCCCTAAGGAAATCCTGTTCCTGATTCTCCTTTCTTATCTCACCTGGTAGCCCTAAATCAGAGAGATACGAGTTAATTTAGGAAACTCCTAAATTAACACATACTGCCACACATCTCTGCATCTAGTTTGTCACTAAATAAAATTGTTCGATGTTCTTTCTCTAAATTGTTCCCTCCTTTGCTTTCCTACCACCTTACCTTAGGCCTCATTATCCTAATAGCTTCCTAATGATCTCTGTCACCGTTCCCCAGCACATCAATCTATACTTTACACTGCTGCCAGGGGGCTTTTTCTAGAATTGAATCTTATGCTGTCTCTCAGCCCTCTCTGAAATCATCACCCAATCACCCTCTATTGCTTTCAGAACAAAATCCAAATCCACACAGAGGCCTCCAAGATTTGGCTACTTGTCCAGCCTTGCTCTCAATTTACCCAAGATGTATTGTATGCTCCAATCACACCAAACTTCATGCGTTTCTCCAACAGAAAAGCTTTTGTAATGGGAATCAGACATAATACGATCAATTAATTACGAAACCTACTTTGCATTGTGTAAACTACTATTGATTATAAGTCAATCTCTACTGAGAATTAATAACTCATCACTGGGGATGTGAGCGGAGGAGTAGGGGTTAGGGAGACTTGTGCAGACAAAGCATTGAAACATATGATTGCTTTGAGTGCATGGCCAGATGCTCCACCATCTTTCTTTGGACTTCTGTTCTTGGATTCTTTTTCACTATTTTTTTTCCTTTGGCAGCTGTGATAAATGCAGCAGGCACAATTGTGAAGTCAGGAGACTCAGGAACAGAGGGAACTTAGGCTATGTGGACCAGAGAATAAATGAGGAAATGTTTAGTTCTGATTTTGCCCATTTTGATTTTAATTTTTATTGTTATTTATAATATAAAGATACCCTTATAACAATAGAGATATCTTTATTATTAAAATTTCTACAGGAGAAAAAACTTACTATTATAATCTTGAAGCTTTTAGCTATCTTTTTCAACCTATCTTTTTCCATTGAAGCAGTTATAATGTGACTTTTAATAATGGGAGTTTTCTTAGGAATGCAGCCAAACAGACTCTATTTTCTCTATCTGGCTATTTCTGCTGCTTTTCTTTGACTTAACAAAAATATCTTCACCTTTGGAAAGCTTTTTCTGATTCTTTCCGCCTAAATCTAGTGTTCTTTATCCCTGCTGCCATGACATTCTAGATACATTTCTCGCACTGAACTTCCCACTTTGTTACAACTGTTTACTCAATGCTCTCTCTCTTCTGCCTGTTTAAAGTGGGAACTTGAGAGCAGAGGCTCTCCCTTTATATTATTGTGGCCGTAAGTGGTGCTCCATACATAATAAATTCACAATGCATGTTTGTTAAAAGGAAGTGATAGATTGTACAGTGGCTATTGGTTGGTTATACAATTGCTATTCTTGTTTCTTTTGCAAATTTTAAATGGTTCAGGAGCCCCTTCCTGAAATTTTTCTCGAGAACTCCAAACTTATTGTCTAAAGTACAATAATTTGCTCACAGCATTTATTACTATAACTCACATGCAAATTGGGATACCACACGGTGGAAAACGATTCTGTTCACATTCAGGGAGCTGGACTACGTTTCAACCATTTACCTGATAAAAAGGATTAGCTGGCATTGTTCTCTAAGATCTAATTCTCTTGCCAAACTAGGAAGACATTTAGAAATCGATAACTCATAAAACATGCTAATAGCTTCTAATAAGCTTTTTCAGAATTGTACCATTAGTGAAATTCCCTGGATAACACATATTCTATCCACCCTCTCCCTCACACATCAAACGAAGTCAGCAACTGTGTGTATTTATTTATTCATTTGTTTACTTAAGATTCATACTCAACCTTCCTAAAAATAATTTTATGGAAGTGATTAGCTAGGATTAACATTAATATCCATATTTCAGAGATTTAATGATCATGTGTGTGTGGCAATAGCTACTAATAGCTTGGTTCTAAATCATTAGCTTAATTTTATGTCTGCTTTATCTAGCCTTTATATCAGCAATTTTTCAAGAATAGTTTATTGATCAAAAATATTGTGATACTGCATAGCTTGTGTGCAGAAAGTATGGAGCAAGACTCTGTGTATAGAAAACAAAGAGAACTTACTTAATGCTTTCTTATACAACCAAATGATTGGTAAGTTTTTTTTTTTTAATTCAATAACTACAACTAAGAACTCAAGAGCAAAACATTATAAAGAAATTTTACTTTTTGAAAATCAATGACTATCATGAACTGTACGCTTAAAATGGATACATTATCTTGTACATAAATTATGCCTCAGTAATTCGAAAAAAAGCAATATATATAGTGACAGAAAGTATATTAGTGGGTTCACAGGGCTGATGAGGTAGGGATAATATAAAGAGACATGAAGGAACTTTTTATATTCACCCAAATAATTACCAGCCACAACCAACCTATAGAACAGAAATGGCTGGTGATTATTTGGGTGAATATATTTATCAAAATTTATCAAACAAAAAGTGTTTATTTAATTTATGTAAATTATATCTTAGTAAAGTTGGGCAAAAAAATTAATGGCTAAGCAAAGAAAAATTCTTATTTTATTCAAGTCCCAAATAAATTGCTGTTTAAAAGATTTATAGTAAATTAATGGGGAGTACTATATCTTTATGGCAACTTCTTTGCCATATAGCTCATAGACAAAAATAATGCATGTAGATCTCACTAAATGTATAACATTATAAACTTTCTTTCTCTATGAACAGAGATTATTAATGTTCAATAATTGAAGGTCACTGAGTAGTATATTATGTATTATATGTATAATAACTTACCATCCAGTTCTGAGACCTGTTCTAAAAGAAATGCAATTACCTGGTAAACTTGTAGAATTTACAAATATAGTTCATTCATGTTATATTTAGGTGGAAGAATTGTCACTTTACAATGGCGGGACCTTAATAGTAACATTCATCGAGTAGACGATATCTGGATAAGAAACTCCCACAGGTCATAGTGAAGTGCTGTAAGTGTACATGGTACATTATAGTGGAAACCTCTCAGGCATAGCCTCCCATCATCTTTTGAATATCCTATACATTTCATGAGCTTTCCCTTTCCATTATAAAATCCAGAAAACCTATTTTCCCACCATCTTAGGCATCTAGGATCTGCAAGCAGATGACCTTGTTTCCACCAATCAAATGCACCCACATGAGGTTTCAATTCATAATGTGAAGGAGCGAGCTATGTGTTGGGCATCTATTTTCTTCGTGAAGTAGCAGCTGAGTTGCTTGCTTTAAGGTATAGCAGTAGAAGTTGCAACAAAGTTGAGCACCTGGCATCTAGCAATTTTAGAGAAGTTGTGTTTCTGGCACCTGATATCTGGGTTGTAACAGCAATGATGGTGGCAGTTCCCATACATGGCAAATTCTACAGCATGCTTCTGGGATCAGAGGCAGCTGCAATGGTTTGTTCATCCAGCTAGGGTGTAGTTGGTCCTGGAAGTGGTCCTTGGTAATTTGGTCTGATACCTATTTCTTCAAACCTGTCAAGGGTTCTTAGAGCTACCTGATGTTCTCTACCAAGTTCTTTGTTAGCTTAAATAAACTGGATTGAATTCTGTTTGCCACTTTGACCAGTATGCACATTATATACTGCAGTTTGATCAGGAATGAGTAATCTTTGTTTTGAAAGCTTCCTAGAAAGTTAAGAACATGGGGAGGAAATTCTATTTCAGTTTATTTGAAAAGTCTATTTGACTATTAGTAGCCACAATGTAGAAACCATCTCATAAGCTCTTCCAGGGAGTTATCTGCCCTTCCTCTAACTGGGCAGTCTTAGTGTTTAGTTAGCTACTTAGGTTTTTACTGAGAGTTTACCCTAGTACTCTGGGGCACACACTGAACTCCACTCCTATGTGTAATGATTGTAAATTTTATTCTTCAGGACTTGTCTACTTTGACTGTCTCTTTCACTCTGAATGCTTCTATCAAGTCCCAGGGCTATCAATACTATCTGTACATTGATCACTTTCCAATTTCTATCCAATTTTATCTCTCCTCTGAAGTCCAGACCCATATGCAACTTCCTGCTTGCTATCTCCATTTAAATATCTAATAGGTAACTAAATTGTAACGTGGTCATTATCTAGATATGCCACTAAAAGCAAAAATGACAAAAGAAAAGTAAATAAATTAAACTACATCAAAATTTAAAACTTTGTGCTGCAGGCAATACCATCGTGAAAGTGAAAATACAACCCAAAGAATAGGAAAAATATTTGCAAATCATTTATCTGACAAGGGGCTTATATCCAGGATATATAAAGAAGTCAAACATCTCAACAATTAAAAAAAATGGGCAAAGGATTTGAATAGACATTTCTCTATAAAGAAGATATATAAATGGCCAATAAGCACATGAAAAGATGCTCAACATCATTACTCACTAGGAAAATGTGAATCAAACCCATAAGATATCACTTCACACCCTCTAGAATGGCTACAATGAAAAATACAGAGAGTTACAAGTGCTGACAAGAAAATGTGGAGGAATTGGAGCCCTTATGCATTGCTAGTAGAAATGTAAAATGATATAGCCACTTTGGAAAATAGTTCAGCAATTTCTCAAGATGTTAAACGTAAAGTCACTATTTAACTCAGCAATTCCATTCTTGGTTACATACTGAAAAGAAGTGAAAACATTATGTCCAAACAAAAATTTGTACGAGAACATTCATAGCAGCATTATTCATAATAGCTAAAAAGTAGAAACAACAGAAATGTCCATAAACTGATGAATGGATAAACAAAATGTGGAACCTATATACAATGGAATATTATTCAGCAGTGAAAGGATTGAAGTACAGACTGATATATGCTACAACAGAAATGAATCTTGAAAATATTAAGTTAAATGAAAGAATCCGGTCATAAAAGGCCACACATTATAGCGTTCCTTAATATGAAATGCCAAAATTGGAGAAATCAATAGAAACAAAATGTAGGTTAGTGGTTGCTTAGAGTCAGGAGAATAGGTATAGGGTTTTTTTTTAAAGTGATAAAAATGTTCTAAACTTAGATTGTGAAGATGGTTTCACGGCTCAGTGAGTATATTAAAAAAATCCTTGAATTGTACACTTGAAGTGTGTGAATTTTATGGTATGAGAATTATATCTCAGCACAGGTTTTTTATTTGTTTGTTTGTTTGTTTGTTTTAAAGGCCTTCATGAGGCTAAAACTAAACCTTTAACTTCTAACTCCCTCAAACCCAAACCTAGTTCTCTCTCAATTTCCCCACAGAAGTCCAGGCCAATAGCATAGAAGTCATCCTTGATTCTTTTTTATACATTCCCCACATCTAATTCATTATAAACCCAGTTGTTGTTACCTCAAAATATATCACAATTTTGACAACCTCACTTCTTCTGAGCTCTGGTCCAGGGCACACCATCATTTATATTTCAGTGTAAATGCATTCCAACTGGTGTTTCAGTTTCTATATTTACCTCTATGAGTCTGTTTCCTCATTATAGCTACCTAACTTTTTAAAAACTGTAAATGAGATCATGTCATCCACTGTTTAAAATTCTCTACTAAATTTCTGTTTCATTTAATTAAAATTCAATCCTCTTTCCACAGCCCACCAGTCCCTACAGAATCTAGCTTCTGCCTTCCTCAACAAATTTACTGTGTGCCCTCAGAACGCTGCCATGCTCCTCTTCCCTGAATAGGCCTAATTTGTTTTGGCCTCATGACCTTTGCACTTCCTACTTCTTTTGACTCTCATGACAGATCCATGTCATCATTCAGGTCTCAGCTCAAAACTCACTTCCTTATGGGGGCTTTTTAAAGTAGAATTGCCTCTCAGTAACTATCCTGTTATCCTGCTTTATTTTTGTAACGGCACTTATAATTTGCTGAGATTATCTCAGTTATTTCTTTTTATCATGATTAAGAAACACAAAACAAAATTTACCATCTTAATCATTTTTTTTATTATTTTTTTTTTCTTTTATTACGGTGGCATTGGTTAACAAAATCCAGTAAGTTTCAGGCGTACAATTCAACAGTAAGGCATATATATACATTGCATTGTGTGTTCACTACCCATCATTACATTTCTTTCTATCACCACATATTTGACCTTTTTTCCCCATTTGATCTCCCCTCTTCCCCCTCCCCTCTGGTAACCACTAGTCTATTGTCCATGACCATACGTCTCTGTTTGTCCTGTTTGTTTGTTGCTTTTAGGTTTATGTCCCACATATAAGTGATAGTATGTGGTCATCTTAATCACTTTTAAATGGACAGTACAGTACAGTACTGTTAATTACATGCACACTGTTATACAACAGATCTCTAAAACATTTTCATCTTGCAAAACTGAAACTCTATATGCATTGAACAACTTCCTTTTTCCCCTTCTCTTCAGTCCCTGGAAACCACCATTCTCTTTTCTGTTTCTGTGAGTTTGACTACTCTAGGTACCTCACGTAAGTGAAATCATGTAGTATTTGTCTTTTTGTGACTGGCTTATTTCACTTAGCATAACGTCCTCAAGGTTTATCCATGTTGTAGCATACTGCAGAATTTTGTTTCTTGTTAAGGATGACTGATACGTTATTGTTATGCATGTATCGCATTTTGTTTGTCGATCAGGTTATTATCTGCTCCCCTGCTATACTGTAAGATTTATGAGAGCAAAAACACATTGTCTGCCTTGTTCATTGCTGTATCTCTTCCACCTAGAACAGTTGAAGGAAGTTCCACAGAGGTGGCAAGACTGAGGGTGAAACTTGGACCATATTATTAAATAGAAGAAGTTGTATTCCCCAAAAATAAAAAGCAGAAATGTTGGCAGGGATGTTGGAACAAATATGGTCAGTTTGTGGCATAAAGAGATTTGTGTATTTAAACAATAATTAGAAATTTGTGGAAAATAATCTTATGTAGGTAGTTAGAGCCAAACTCTTATGATCTCAAATATGAGTTTGAATTTCTAGATTTTATCCTGGAGGCAACAAAGCAATTAAAAGCTTTGAACAGGAAAACATATTAGTAAATATCATTTACTAAGCATCTCCTATATGCTACATACTCTTGCATACATTATTTCATTTAAAACTTACAGCAACTCTTTTATTATCCTCTTTTTTCTGAAAAATTTTTTGGATAGGATTACAATTAATTGGTGAGGACA
>NW_011888806.1:11277965-11282915 GCF_000151845.1 Pteropus vampyrus
TTTTTTTTCTTTTATTACGGTGGCATTGGTTAACAAAATCCAGTAAGTTTCAGGCGTACAATTCAACAGTAAGGCATATATATACATTGCATTGTGTGTTCACTACCCATCATTACATTTCTTTCTATCACCACATATTTGACCTTTTTTCCCCATTTGATCTCCCCTCTTCCCCCTCCCCTCTGGTAACCACTAGTCTATTGTCCATGACCATACGTCTCTGTTTGTCCTGTTTGTTTGTTGCTTTTAGGTTTATGTCCCACATATAAGTGATAGTATGTGGTCATCTTAATCACTTTTAAATGGACAGTACAGTACAGTACTGTTAATTACATGCACACTGTTATACAACAGATCTCTAAAACATTTTCATCTTGCAAAACTGAAACTCTATATGCATTGAACAACTTCCTTTTTCCCCTTCTCTTCAGTCCCTGGAAACCACCATTCTCTTTTCTGTTTCTGTGAGTTTGACTACTCTAGGTACCTCACGTAAGTGAAATCATGTAGTATTTGTCTTTTTGTGACTGGCTTATTTCACTTAGCATAACGTCCTCAAGGTTTATCCATGTTGTAGCATACTGCAGAATTTTGTTTCTTGTTAAGGATGACTGATACGTTATTGTTATGCATGTATCGCATTTTGTTTGTCGATCAGGTTATTATCTGCTCCCCTGCTATACTGTAAGATTTATGAGAGCAAAAACACATTGTCTGCCTTGTTCATTGCTGTATCTCTTCCACCTAGAACAGTTGAAGGAAGTTCCACAGAGGTGGCAAGACTGAGGGTGAAACTTGGACCATATTATTAAATAGAAGAAGTTGTATTCCCCAAAAATAAAAAGCAGAAATGTTGGCAGGGATGTTGGAACAAATATGGTCAGTTTGTGGCATAAAGAGATTTGTGTATTTAAACAATAATTAGAAATTTGTGGAAAATAATCTTATGTAGGTAGTTAGAGCCAAACTCTTATGATCTCAAATATGAGTTTGAATTTCTAGATTTTATCCTGGAGGCAACAAAGCAATTAAAAGCTTTGAACAGGAAAACATATTAGTAAATATCATTTACTAAGCATCTCCTATATGCTACATACTCTTGCATACATTATTTCATTTAAAACTTACAGCAACTCTTTTATTATCCTCTTTTTTCTGAAAAATTTTTTGGATAGGATTACAATTAATTGGTGAGGACAACCCAGACTACAGAGTAAGAATAGAAGTATTTAAATTTCAATTTAAAATTTTAAGAATTCAATTTTTCAAAGGAAAAATAATAACATAGGGTAACAGACTGTGAACAGAGAAAGGAAGAAAAGTAAAAATTATTCCAAAATTTGCTACCGGAGTGTCAGTTGATTGGGTGAATACAGGTTGGTTTGTAGAGGAGGACAAAGTTTTAGCAGAACACCTAAATAGAAAAGTCCCAGATTTTTAAAAAATATGACATTAAAGTAGTCACCAAAGATCAAAGTTGGAGATGAGCATTTGAGTATATTTGTCCCATGGATTCGTGTGATTTTAAAAGTGAATTAATAGCTTAGCAAAATTAAAATGTTGCTTTCTTTTCATTTGATTTTTCTTATAAAAGCAAACTCTAGCATACTCTTAATGATTCCACAAAATTCTATGCATGAGGTTTCACTTTAGGCTCAGCTTCTAAAATTGACTTGCTAGAGACATACAGAGTGAGATCATATAAAACAAGGAGAAAGGAAAAGGGTGGTGTGGTTTAAAATTATTGTTTTACAAAGCAACACCCATTCTTTAACCTCAAGATTACTTTTAAATTTCTCAAAATCAAGTAAATAAAGCTGACATGTTCAGGTGTCTCACAAGCCACCCTCTGTTATGGAAAACTTCAATGGAAAACTTTCAAAGACTTTAGAATCTCAAGTCTAAAAGATGTTATCTTTCTGTTGTTCTGATCATCATTATTTTTCTCTTCTTCATTAAGTCTTTTTCATATCTGCTGCCCCTGGGATGTTGTTTTATGCTTGCATTCACATCAGGTTAAATGCTAATTATTCTTCAACACCATCTTTCAGATATTTTTCCCTAAGTTATTACGGTATTGCATTAGGGAATCTGAAATTTCAAGAAAGCTGTCGAAAGGCTTAACAGCAGGGATAAAAATAAAGAATGAGCTTTGTGGTATCTGGCTTCCAAAATTAAATTTTGAGTTTTATGTGAATATCGTTGAATACATTAAACTTTTTTGTCTATTTTTCATTTACTTGTGTGATGAGAGTATGAGTACACACACACACACAGTCATACACTGTACATTTTTCATTTAATCTTTCATTCATTTATTCAATATTTCTTGAACCACTCTGTGTGCAGTAGGCAATGCATGAAATGTTATTCAAAAAAATCTTATTCTTCCTTATATTAATATCTAATTAAAGTTAATCATTCATCAATTTTCATTTATATTTTCTTCTCGAAACTAGTTTTGCTACTAAAAATAAGACCAAGACATTAACCCAGCTGTGATTCTTAATAATATTCTATTAAAACTTTGTTTATTTCCCTTTAAAGTTTAATAAGCACCTACTATGTACTAGCTACTGTGCCTACTGCATACTAATTTCAAAGTGTAGAGTATTCATTCAACAGTTAAAAGCAGCACTTTTCCAACAAGGCTTGCATATTATAAACTGTCCTCTATCTGCCTTTTTAATCTCATCTGTATTTTTCTACACACTCATAGGCTGTCTATCCCACCCATATAGAACTATTTCCCAAATTGTGTTCATAAAAGACTTTAGGCTTTAGATGCTGTGTTAAACGGTCTCTATTTCTGATTCAAATTAATGGAATGTTAATATCTAAAAACTATTATGTATTCTAGAAAAAAATATAGAAAGAAATCACAGAATGGTGATTTTGTGTAGATATTTAAGCAGAAAAATTATAGCAATTTCTTCTTAATAGGGAAAATAAGAATTGTAATTACTCTTCACAGTAGTTTAGCACCCAAATAGTACCACACTTACAAAGAGTCCTAATGAATAACATATAATTGGAATACAAATATTTGGGAGGACATTTGTCCAGCAGAACAATATTTTCATAACAAAACCATCTATTTAACCCATTTCCCATTTGCCCTGAGAATACTCACCGGTGACACTTGTGGCCGCAGCGTTTACCTGAAGAAAATTCGCAGATAACAATCTTAATCTTACCCCAAAGTTTGCTATGAAATATCTCACTTTTATTATTATTTTTTCATCGCTCTAGTATATCGATAGTTTTGGGAAACAAATGACATCATTCTATTAACAGCATCCTGGTTTTGGTACTGGTATTTCCATTTACAAAATATAGTAATTCTCAATCACTGAAAAGGTCAAATCCTAGAAAATATAGCATTGATATTAACATCGTTCTTGAACAGTTGTTAGCTGAAAACTTTGATGAATCTGATTTATGTATACATTTCTGTTACATTAGGATTAGAGACAAGTTCTAATTAGAAATAACTCCAAGAACAGTTTTTATATTTTATTTTCACATTGAAAATCAGTCAGATTTGCTTCAGCCTCAAAGAGTATGTTTAAGTAAAATTAAATTAATGCTGGCAGTGAGCTGCACTTTTTTTTTCTAAACGGAAAATGGGTTATACTAGAAAAACCATACCATACTGAGATGAAATAGTATAGTGAGCGGGAAAGCTGGCTCAGAAGTATGAGTCCTAAGAAAGAATCTTGGGGCTCACTTACTAGCTGTATGACCTCCCATACATTAATATCTTAAAGACCCAGTTTTCTAAACTGTAAAGTTTAGCCGGCCACACAGTGCTGGTGAAAGTTAAACAAGAGTGTAATAGAATCAATAGCACATACAAAGTATTCAATAAATGTTATCAAATGTTTTGGTTTTATATATTCTCTAAGACTACTTAACTTTAATGAAGTTAACCTGATATCTTGCTTTAGGCGAGAATGTTCCATATAAATGAATTGTTTCAAGCATTCAGCTTTAGGGAAGGAATGAAAAAACAATGCCAATATTGAGCAATAGAGATTTATTTTCTTCTTTATAAAATAATAGGATAGATTAGAAACTCACATATGGGGATTCCAAACTCTTCGTGGATATATTTGACATACTATTGACTATTTTACCTCTGAATGTAACTGTCCTTTTTGCCAGGTTTGCACTGGGTAGGGATAGGGAACCCAGATATAAGTGTTGTATACTTTTGTGTTTATTGTGTTTATTTGTGCTGGATACTGTTATGCAGACTATATCCAGAGCAAATATACCAGCCTCCAGTAAAAGAACCTTCTCTTTACCTTTTCACCTCCACACTAATCTGGTATTCTCCACAGATCAGATTCCAGTTTTATTGATCGGTCCATCACTCTGAGATGGACTAAGCTAATATGCTTCCCCATTCCCACCCCCTTTTTTTATCTGAAAGTCAACTATAACCTTTCATCGAATTGAAATAGTAAGATTCAAGGTTTTGATTTGGAGGTGGAAATAAATAGAGTAAGCTTAATTTGAAGCTACTTTAGTGTATGATAGTTAATTAAAACACTATATAAAAGTATTAATGAAATGGATGCCATTAAAATTAAATTAAAATGGCATGTTTGTGGTTTTTGCTAAGACACACAAATATCCAAACCTTCCTTAACCCATCTCTCCCCTTAATGTCAAATATGTGCATATATGATGAATCGAAATAAAGCCACTCTTAATTACTGCCTGGACCCCACAGCAAACTCCAATGTTAAAACTCAACTTTCTAGATTAGACCAAATAGAAAACTCCTTTCCTATAATAGACAGGCCTAAGGAGTCCTGAATTGGAAGGTCTGCTCTATATCCACTCCAAAACCAAGTTCAAATCTCAGATCTTATCTATCAATGTAATACAGAAAACTGAGAAAAGGGAGATGAGAGCACGCCATCCCATTTATATCCCTCT
>NW_011888806.1:11282965-11292295 GCF_000151845.1 Pteropus vampyrus
AAATGGGTTATACTAGAAAAACCATACCATACTGAGATGAAATAGTATAGTGAGCGGGAAAGCTGGCTCAGAAGTATGAGTCCTAAGAAAGAATCTTGGGGCTCACTTACTAGCTGTATGACCTCCCATACATTAATATCTTAAAGACCCAGTTTTCTAAACTGTAAAGTTTAGCCGGCCACACAGTGCTGGTGAAAGTTAAACAAGAGTGTAATAGAATCAATAGCACATACAAAGTATTCAATAAATGTTATCAAATGTTTTGGTTTTATATATTCTCTAAGACTACTTAACTTTAATGAAGTTAACCTGATATCTTGCTTTAGGCGAGAATGTTCCATATAAATGAATTGTTTCAAGCATTCAGCTTTAGGGAAGGAATGAAAAAACAATGCCAATATTGAGCAATAGAGATTTATTTTCTTCTTTATAAAATAATAGGATAGATTAGAAACTCACATATGGGGATTCCAAACTCTTCGTGGATATATTTGACATACTATTGACTATTTTACCTCTGAATGTAACTGTCCTTTTTGCCAGGTTTGCACTGGGTAGGGATAGGGAACCCAGATATAAGTGTTGTATACTTTTGTGTTTATTGTGTTTATTTGTGCTGGATACTGTTATGCAGACTATATCCAGAGCAAATATACCAGCCTCCAGTAAAAGAACCTTCTCTTTACCTTTTCACCTCCACACTAATCTGGTATTCTCCACAGATCAGATTCCAGTTTTATTGATCGGTCCATCACTCTGAGATGGACTAAGCTAATATGCTTCCCCATTCCCACCCCCTTTTTTTATCTGAAAGTCAACTATAACCTTTCATCGAATTGAAATAGTAAGATTCAAGGTTTTGATTTGGAGGTGGAAATAAATAGAGTAAGCTTAATTTGAAGCTACTTTAGTGTATGATAGTTAATTAAAACACTATATAAAAGTATTAATGAAATGGATGCCATTAAAATTAAATTAAAATGGCATGTTTGTGGTTTTTGCTAAGACACACAAATATCCAAACCTTCCTTAACCCATCTCTCCCCTTAATGTCAAATATGTGCATATATGATGAATCGAAATAAAGCCACTCTTAATTACTGCCTGGACCCCACAGCAAACTCCAATGTTAAAACTCAACTTTCTAGATTAGACCAAATAGAAAACTCCTTTCCTATAATAGACAGGCCTAAGGAGTCCTGAATTGGAAGGTCTGCTCTATATCCACTCCAAAACCAAGTTCAAATCTCAGATCTTATCTATCAATGTAATACAGAAAACTGAGAAAAGGGAGATGAGAGCACGCCATCCCATTTATATCCCTCTTGTTTAGGCTCCTCTCCTAAACACGTGACCTGGATAATGCTGCTGATGAATCCCATTCAACACCTCCCCTCCCTGGAGTGGAGTAGAAGGGTAGGTAGCAAGTGGAAACTGGAGGATATATAAAATGTTCCCCAAAAGGTCAAGAAGAGGTTTTCTTATTAACTTTAAAGTGTTTGATAAAACAAAATTATGAGTATCTGCAAAACTTCAGCACACATGAATTAACTTTAATGTGTTTATGATCACTGCATTTGTCAGAAAAATATGGAAAGATCATTACCTCTATAACATCCTAAAACACATAGCAAAGCTCAAGGCCCCAGGAATGTTGATGTTAAGTATCTATAAAAATGAAGTCAACTTGGTAGAATAAAGAACTAGCTGAAACCTTTATATGTCCACAGTCTTAATGATTTCATGATTTATGACTGTACAATCTGTAGTCTGGCATATTGGAAATTATTCAGCAGTTAATGGAGAACCTTTTCCAAAGCAAAGAAAGCATTGTATGGTTTGTGGAAAAAAAGTGAATACCATATTTATTTTTAAAAAGAAGAGGAAGAGCCAATTCAGAAAGGGGCCTTATACCTGTCATAGACATTTCCAGCTACCGTTATTTTCGCGATATATAAGTCTAAGGCTAGGCAAGCATTAGCTGGTCAGATTTGAATTCCTTTCCCAGATATTCCCTTGTGCCTTTATAAAATGATCCTCCCATGTCTAACACTTCATTTAAATACCAGGATAAAGTTGAATAAACTTTACTTTGCATCACGTAACACTTTCATACAAATAATGTTCCAAAGGAAAAAATAATAATAATAATGTTCCAAGATCTGATGCTCTGATCTAGGAATTTATACTTTCTTAGGGAAATGACAAGAATCAATGCACTATTGATTTGTTCAACAAAAGAATTCCAGATGGTAAAAATTAATCTCATGGACCAAAGTGGAAAGACCAGGAAGGAAGATTTCAGGGAAAACCATACACTTTGAAAATACAGTTATTAACTTATCTCTAAAGGGAGCCTGGATCTTTATTTAGCTTTGTCAGTACAATTATATTAACACAAAGGTAAAGTTTGGAAGGAAGTAGAAACATGGACAAAAATAAGAAATGCAGATGGGAAAAGAGTTAATACTCTCTATCTTGGAACAGGGGCAAAGATAAACAAGGTGTGTATGAGGTTGCTTTGTGAAGTTCTAAACAAATGTTACTTAACCACCTGTTACATTAGAAGTGCTCGATAAGTTTTTGAATTAATTATTGCTAGTTAACTAAATAATTAAAGTAAATTCTAAGTGAACAGAGGACATGAAAGATAAAAAGAAACTGTACTGAAGAATGATTTGTGTGACTCGACTAATTTTCTCAGTTCCTAAAACGGGTAAGATCATGATTCCCATTCTAACTGATTTTCAGCACAGTTCTCCTGACATTATTTTTATGCTGGACGATTAAGTCAGAAGACCCAAGAAGCAATATTAACATTTTATATCGATCAGAGAGATTAAAGTTAATTGACTCAATTACTTAAACCAACATAGCAGCACCTCTCCGTGGAGTATTTGCCACTTGATAATCTCAAGACATTTCATAGAGCTTTATTGAGAAGTAGCTCCTCTCCACTATAAATAGTAAGAAGCAGAGGCACACTTCATTTTAATAAAAATTTTACAGAGGAAAAAGATAGGCTTTGCTCTGAATTTAACACATTAGAATATAATTGCCCACAATATTTCAAGTTAGTGAAAATAAAACATTGAAAATAATTTTAAAATTTCCTTTGTAAAGTACATTCTGCCTTAACAATATATCTCAGAGGACAGCAGAAAGAAAACTTCCTAAAAGAATTTTTGTAAAACTTTGTGCTGGTTAAGGGCAAGGACCGTGAGCCAGATGGATCTGGGTTTAATTCACAGGACAAACCCTTACTAACCGTGTGACCTGGACAAGTTATTTAACTTTCCTCCTCTACACAGTGGAGTCCATAGCAGTAATTCCCTCATGGGGTCAATGTGGGGATTAAAGCAATATGTCTGGAACATGGCAGGCACCCAATTTACTGTATCTATCATCATCATCATCATCATCACTCTAAGCACCCGTGATGGTTAATTTTACACGTCAACTTGAAGGGTCTTTTTGGATGAAATTAACTTCTAAATCGGTGAACTCAGAGTAAACAGATTGCCCTCTAGGTCTCATCTAATCAGTGCTTCTAAATAGAACAAAAAGACCTGCCTCCCCAAGCGAGAGAATTTTCTAGCAGATTGCCTTCGGACTTCATCTGCACTCAGCTCTCCTGAGTCTCTAGCCTGCCAGCCTTTGGACTAGAACTAGAATATCAGCTCTCTTGGGTTTCTGCCTGCTGGCCCACATTGCAGATTTAGACTTGCCAGCCTCCATATAATCATGTGATCCAATTCCTTATAATAAATCTCTTTCTCTATATACACACATCCTATTGGTTCTGTTTCTCTGGAGAACCTTGACTAATACAGTACCATATACAAGCTTGAGAATTTAAATCATAAAATAAATTTGATGGCATAAAACGGGTAGTAACATCATCACTTAGAATACAAACGTTCTTGAGAGTAAAGATCAACCTTTTAGTATTGACTATGCAGCAAATATTCAGTAAATGCTTAAAGAGTAAATTAATCAATCAGTATTTTTTATCATAACCATGCAAATATTGTGCCATTTTTTAAAAAGTATATATAAACTGATATCATGCATTAGGCATAGCCTTAGGATTATAATATTTAAAAAGTATAGATGAAGAATTACTAAATCACCAGCTCAGCCAGATGGCTGAGAGAGTATATGAGTTGCCCCAAATGTCATCCTAGAAAACAGAATGTCCCAAAGGAAATAGAAAGCTAGGGAATGGATTAATCACATCTGCTGTTGTCATGGATACTGTTCATCTTGTCTCTGTGAACTTGAAAACTGAAAGCACTATAGAATAAAGTAGCTAGCTACCTAATTGAGGCCTCATCTGTTACTAAAAGATCTCATCCAATAGAAGCATACTTAATGTGTAATGAGCACTCAAGTGTAGTTGGCCTTGTGTAGAATGTAGAAAATGTACAAACATAGTTTTTATTCTCCTGTCCAGTTGTTTTCTACCCTGGGTGCTCATTAGACTCATCTGGAGAACTTTAAAAAATATCTTTGATAGAATTCCTTTCTCATATAATCTGACTTGATAGAACCGGGTAAGTCCTAACGGGTATTTGTAAAAAGTCCCCAGGCAATGCTAATGTTGTACAGCTAGGGTTAAGAACTGTTACCCTGCACTCCTGCAGTCTAAGTAATACACAGAAACACATGTAACATACACACACATTAAAACCCTTCGCATATTAACACTCTTCATAATCTTTCACATAGCAACTCGAATATTCAGGTAATACTTATGACAATTTTCTCTCTCATTGCTTGAGATCTTCACTATCTTCTAGTTATTTCAATGCTCTCCATTTCCTCTATCAGAGAATCTATCAATGTCGGAATATAGGCAAATGGAAGCAGGTTTTATTATTGATGAGACTGTATACAATAGGAGCTTAAAGCTAATGATTAAAATCAATAGTTCTGTTAACCTATGAATCTTAGGACAATCACATAAAATCAAAAGACTAATACAAATCAGAGACAAAACAAAGTGTCTTTTTAACTAGTGATTGATCTGAAAATAAACTCATTTGTGAACATGTATTTATAATATTAGGAAGCTTTAGAACATCTGCATTTCTAGGAATTCACTAAATTTTCAATGACTTTGGAAAAAGTTGTCTCCTTTTGACCACACATGTTGCTTAAGAACTTTAATTTGTGGAACAAGACACCATTATATCCAGGAAAAATATTTGTCAAATATTTTATCTAGAAAATTTATATATGTATGTGTAGTGATTTGTTTGCCGTGTATTCTATACTAAAGGGATTGCTTGCTTTTGACAATCTAGTATAGTTTGACAATATAGTATAGTTTGGTACACCCATAGAATGGTACTTCTTAGTTTAATTTATTTTCACTTTTCAGAAATAGATGTCAGTGAGCAATTCCACTTTTGAGAAAGCAGGGGCTCAAACAGATGTTTATAGCAGCATTATTCACAATAACAGAAAGGTAGAAAGAACCCAAGTGTCCATTGACAGATGTATGAATAAACAAAATGTGATATGTACACACAATGAAATGTTATCCAGCCTTAAAAAGTAAGGAAATTCTGACACATGCTACTGTTGTAGCTGCCAGCCCCTGATAGACACACGGACCACCAGAAACCAGTGAGTTATAGGAAGCACACTCTTTATTCAGCCAGCTGGGTCTGACAGGGGTACACAGACCCCAAATTAAGCAGCCCTGAAATGTAGAAGTAGAGGGTTTTTAAGCCCTAAACCCCATTCCTCATTCTGTCTGAACACAAAAGTCTATTTTTCTTCTGTTTACTAACTGTCAACCCACAGGTCGGTTGTGCAAGTCGGGGTACAGAAGCAGAAAGCTTATTGTTAGCATGTTATATTTCCATGGGTGATAACCTATGTTCCCATGGGTGATAGCCAAGCAGTAATTTTCCAGCCAGCACATTCCCCACTGGCCTTAGCAAAAAATCAAATCCTTGATCCTTCATGTGGAATTTGCTCATAGCCTCTATTTTGTAATACTAAAAGTTTAATAGAGTTAATTCTCTTCCTTATATATGCAAATAAGAAATTAAGGAAACATAAGCCAAAAGTTAACAAGAGGAGGAGGATGATTAAAGGTCCAGCTACAGCAGATAGGAGGGTTGTTAGCCGTGGTGACCAATTGAACATCCTATGAAACCAGTTACTTGATTCTAATCTGTTTTTCCCTGGCATCTAAATTTCTCTAATTATTCCAGAGTTATTGGCATAAAAACAACAGGTTTCACCTAGAGCCATACATAGTCCGTCTTGTTCCAAGAATAATAAATCTAAACCTCTTCTATTTTAGAGGACTACTTCTGCTAGTGAATCAACTTGAAGTTCTAGCCTGCTGAGCACAGTTAAGTTTAGGGGAGTTCTTACCCTGACATAGTGAGGGGGTTTTGGGTTTAGGCACAACCAGCAATCTTGCCCTATGTCTGGGGTGGTCTTATTTAAGACCTTGTGTATTGTCGTTAGCAAAGTTATTAATGCTCCTTCTGGTTTTAGTTGTGGCTGGTCGAATGCCTGGGCTAAAGAGGAAAAAAGGAAGAAACAGAGAGTTATACTTACGTATGCTCGAGTCTTAGTCTTAAGGGCCCGTCTTCCTGAGCTGTCCACTCTCGTGCTGCCTTCATGTGGGAGTGATGAATCCATGATGGGATGCCGTCTACTTTAATTGCAGTGGGCGTTGTCAGGTAGACAGTGAAGGGTCCTTTCCATTTGGGTTCTAGTCCCTTGGAAGGGAACTTCCAGATCCACACAGAGTCCCCAGGCTGAAACCGATGGGGACTGAAACTGTACACTTTGAAGAGCCTGTAAAGACAAGGTTACATAGTCTGCCTTTTTCTCATCTTCTATTCTAGATACTAAAGGTGGGGGTTTTCCAAAGAAAATTTCAAGTGGGGTGAATCCATTAACATACAGAGTATACCTGGCTCAGAGACGAGCAAAGGGGAGAAATTCTACCCAGGTCCCATCAGTTTCTAATCCTAACTTGACTAATGTCTCTTTTAGGGTCCGATTCATTCGCTCTACTTGGCCCGAACTTTGGGGCTGGCAGGCACAGT
Source organism: Pteropus vampyrus (assembly GCF_000151845.1). Lineage (NCBI taxonomy): Eukaryota > Metazoa > Chordata > Mammalia > Chiroptera > Pteropodidae > Pteropus > Pteropus vampyrus. Next base: position 11,290,048 of record NW_011888806.1, read on the forward strand.
GGAGTTTCCATTGCAAATTTAGATAGCTAGCCGATTGTTATTATACCTTTGCTATGAAGGCTGGCCCGTCATCCGACCCTAAAGTTCCGGGGAGACCAAATCAAGGGAGAATTTCTTGTAGCAGTTTCTTAGTAACTACTAAGGCAGTTTCTTTCCTGGTAGGGAAGGCCTCTACCCATCCTGAAAATGTGTCTATAAAAACAAGTAAATATTTGTAGTCCCCAACAGTCGGGGTTATCTCAGTGAAATCTACTTCCCAGTGGTCCCCCGGATAAGTTTCTCTTTCCTTATGCCTAGGTTCTTCTATCTTCCCCTTCTTTGGATTAATTTGGGCACAAGCTGGGCATCGTGAGGCAATCTCTGCAGTTCTTCTCCTTTCTAACAAGTGAAAGTAGGAGTCTAAAGCTTGAAGCATCTTAGTTCGCCCTAGATAAGTAGTCTGGTGTAGTTGTTGGAGGAGAGTCCGATTTTTCCATCTGGGGTCGTCTACCACCTCTGTTGGTTCCTAGTGGCTCCCTTATCTTGAAAATGTATGTTCTCTTCCGCCGTATAGGTCGGAGATGGAGGCAGTTCTGAGTAAGGGACAACAGTCAGTAGATGTGATAGGGGCCCCACTGGCCTTGTGGTCGCTGTTCTTGTCTCTGCATTGGCTCGTCGGTTTCCCTCAGCCTCAGGACTATTCCCTTTTTGATGCCTTTTACAAAGAACAATAGCAAGTCTTAGGCACCTATATGGCTTCAAGTAAGGCTAAGATCTCCCCCTTGTTCTTGATGTCCTTCTCAGCTGAAGTCAGAAGCCCTCTTTCCTTGTAGATGGCTCCATGTACATGTGCAGTGGCAAAGGCGTATCGGCTATCAGTGTATATTGTGACTGCCTTATCCTTTCCTCATTTTAGTGCCTCAGTGAGGGTGATGAGCAGAAGTCCTATGAGGAAGAGCTTGTGACCAGATGGTGCCAGGGTTACAACCACTGCCCCAGCATACCTCCTTCTTTCCTGCATGAAGCTGCTCCCATCAGTGAACAGAACTTCATCGGCCTCAGGCAGAGGGAAGTCTTTGAGGTCTGGCCGTGAGGAACACACAGTGTCAGTGAAATCCATGCAGTCATGAACGGGGGTTTTGGGGTCTGGGTCTGGCAACAGATTGGCTGGGCTGATGACAGTAGCTTTGGATTTTAGCCATGTGTTTGGAGTCATCTGGTGCCTCCCTGTTGTTGAACACCTTCTGAGCTATCTCAACAAGCTGAGACAGGTTCATTCCTGCAAAACCTTCTAATTTTTGCAATTTACGCTGGATATCAGGGGCTGCCTGAGTAGCAAAGACTATATTTATTGCCCGCTGGTTCTCAGGGGCCTCAGGATCAATGCGGGTGTATATGCGGTACGCCTCATTCAAGAAACGCTCCAGGGGATTCCTGAGGTCCCTCCCTCTATAACTTTAGTTACCTTAGAAAGGTTAGTTGGCTGACGAGCAGCCATCCTAATTCCCGCAATTAGAATCTGGTGGTACCGATCTAGTGCCGTTCTCCCTGCCTGAGAATTGTGTCCCCAGTCTGGGCAGGTGGAGGGAAATTCTTCCTCAGTCTGTTCCCTGCTTCCTCAACTCTCCTCCCTCCCGCAGCTATCTTTTGTGTTTCAGTCCGAATGTGTCTGCTTCTTCCTCAGTGAAGGGAGTAATTAAAAGCTGTTGGCAATCATCCCAGGTGAGGCAGTGAGTCTGAAAGACACTTTCTAAGAGTCCTATTAATGCCTGGGGTTTCTCAGAGAAAAGCGGATTCTGTCTTTCCAGTTGTACAGGTCCCTAGTCGAGAAAGGCACATAAACCATACAGGGCCTATCTGTGTGATGTCCCTGGGGTGGTGCTTCTCTCAAGGGGAGGACGGCCGGGGTGGTGGTATTGGCTGATGCCCCGCCTGGAGTCGGAGCAGGAGGCCCATAGGGGTTACCTGCCTGCATCTGAGGAGGTGAGGTCGTGCTATTTGGCCTCTGTTGTCCTGGATTGTAGTGTGGGGTAAGGTCACTGTCCTCCGGTGGAGATTGGAGGACTGAGGGACTGGGCTGTCTAGGAGATTCAGTTGCTGTATGTTTCGGGGAGCCCACAACAAGACTCACGCCCTAGAGAAAGGGCGCACCGGCGGAGCCAAGGAGGGGGGTTCTGAACAAGGTTTAACCATTGATCAATGTAGGGAAACTGATCGGGATGTCCCGGGTCTCCCGTGACAATCTTCCAAACATTCCTCTCTAAACCCC
>NW_011888806.1:11292834-11310304 GCF_000151845.1 Pteropus vampyrus
ACAGACCACCAGAAACCAGCGAGTTATAGAAAACATATTCTTTATTCAGCCAGCTGGGTCTGCCAAGGGTACGCAGACCCCAAATTAAGCAGCCCCGAAATGTAGAAGTACAGGGTTTTTAAGCCCTAAACCCCATTCCTCATTCTGTCTGAACACAAAAGTCTATTTTTCTTCTGTTTATTAACTGTCAACCCACAGGTCAGTTGTGCAAGTGAGGGTACAGAAGCAGAAAGCTTATTGTCAGCATGTTATGTTTCCATGGGTGATAACCTATGGAAAAAGGAAGAGATATGGACCTCACCTTTGAGTAAGACAAAGTGTCACAAAGAATCTGTAGCCATCTTTAACATACTACATTAATGGCCTAGGATTTTTCTCTCTGTATTCTAGAACTTTTCTTCACCTAATCGTGTCTGCTTATAACTCAAATTGTTCTAAACTTTCCTAGATCTAAATCTAATCTATACATGGCTCCAAATCTATCTCAAAGGCTTTTTTCTACACATTTTTGGCTTTAAATTCAGAAGCCTTATTCTTTCTTTTCTCAATTCATATAAATCATAATAAAAGTATGATTGGCACAGATCATCATTTCATGCTAAGTCATACATGTTATAAGTTACAGACAGACATATGCATTAGCTGCCATTAGATCAAGTGCTCCTAATCCCATACCTATAGCCAAAGGGGCAGAGTCATATGATATAAAACATAGCTGTTTTGGCTCATCTTTTTCATGTATGATGTGAGCATGAAGGTAAGGGGTGTGGATAGAGTTGTGCAAGAGCTGCGAATGCAGCAAGCACTTCATTTTTCTAGAATGAAGTGGAGCCCTTAGTGGTTCTGATAATACTTACCTACTCCTTCTCAGGTCATTAAGCTATTAAAGATTTAACTGGTTTACTGCCTCTCCTTTTTATGCTTTCTTTGAAAAATGCACGTGGCTTTCTTATAGCATTTTCTTCTTGCCTTATGATTTCCCTTAATATCTCTTTAATGCTATTGCCTCTGAACAAAAATCATAGTGCGATTTTTCCTGGACCCTGCAGTCTACACAAGATTAATCCTTCCTATTCATGTTAGCAGTAAAAGGTAGCAATTCATGTGTGATTATTTCTTCCTGGTTGACAAAAACTCTACTTGAACAAACTTTAGTTGGGCATCTTAAAGCCCTCTTCTCAAGTAGATTTGACCTTGAGCTTTAGCGTTCATCCTTGTTAGGCTTGCATCAACCCAGTTCAGCAAGAATCCTGTCAAGTTAGTTTAGGAAGAATCCTCCACCCTCCAAATCTGATCATTTTAGTATCTGATCAAATTCTTCATCTCTCACCATCCCCCAGGTGATATTTGGTGACCTTGTCCGGCCTTCAGTAAAAATCCTGTCAAGTCAGTTTAGCCAGAATCCTCCCTTACACCTGATGTTTCCTCTTAGTAATTTTCCATACTGATCCCCACCCTCCTCCTTTGCCTTATTATACTCAGAATTAAGCCTAGTGTTATACTGAGGTCTCTTTTATCCTATTGCAACAGTGCCTGAGTAAAATCTGTTTTTACCAGTTTAATAAAATCTGTTTTCACTATGAAGCTCTGGTTTTTCTTTAACATGATTTATTATTTGACTGAATGCATTACACTTTATTTCTCATTTTCACCTTTACCTGTTCTCATTTAGAAGACTTAATCTACACAACAGACTTTTGACAGAATGTTTAAAGAAAGAGAAATCCTTCATGAGGAAAATGTTTTCCGATGTAGGTAAGACAAAGAGATATAAGAACCTCAAGAAGGACATAGCAGACAAGAGACTAGAAAAATGAGTGAAGGTATCAAAAAGAGTCACATTAATTAAAGTTCAAGACATTCATCAAATATAGCATACGTGTGTGTGTTTAGCAAAAGACCAATATGATCCAAAGCAGCAACAACTCCCATCTAAATCAACACTTCAGATTTTCAAGTATATAAGGAGGTGTGATAATCCTATTCTTGCCCAAGCTACTATCTGTTTTCTCTTATGATACAGAAAGATGACTGTCCAAAGAATCCTCTCACTACTCCCCTCTCCATTTTCTGCACTGAAGCCACAATGATCTTATAAAATTCATCAGGTCCTATCTCTTCCCTAGTGGCTTTCACTTACAATCAGAATAAAAGATACATTCCTTGCTGTGGCCCACAAGGCCATCCATGACCTAGACCTTGCTTTTCTCTCCAACCTGATTTTGCACCATTCACTCCCTTAATCCAACCATACCACTACTTTTTTGGATTTTTGCACCCCTTGTTTTAATTTTTTAATCTCAGTTTGAATCTCATTTTCAAAAGAAGCTTTCTCTGGTACTCCATCAAAGTTGTCCCAGGTACTCTTTGTACCATTCCCTAGTGTTTACAGGACTTATTTCTACCAGAATTACCTTTTATTTGTATGCTCCTTTGTTGTCTCCACCTATTAGCTCCACGATAGCCAAGACTTTCTTGTATTACCAGTTACTAGATCATTACTTAGAATATCATAGTTTCTAATAGATTTTTGTTGAATGTTCAAATGATGAATGCCATCTTCCACAAATATCAAGCTAAAAAGCTCTTTCCCTCAGATACATAAACTTCTAACAACACAAGGCAGCAATGCTAATAAGACTTTCCTGTGCTCAGATGTGTTTTTAAATTATAATACAAAAAGAGTCACAAAAACTCTAACAGCTTCAGAGAGACTGAAATACTGATTAGCAATACTGATGTTTAAATTCAACTTGAACATCCCTATAAATAATACCTCAACTCAATTGAATTCAGCGATTCCCCTTTTTTATCTGCTATTGTGTGCAAATTTGTGAATATTCATTTCAAGGGGTTAAAATGCAAAGTCACCTTTTTAAATTGGCCCACTCAGATGGAATAGTAATGAAAATTTAAACAAGTGTATTGTCAAGTAAACTAATTAAGAGATAATCGTTTTAATGAACACAATATAGAGAATGCACTAAGCATCACACCGATGTGCTAGTATAAAAAGGCTGGAACACCAAACTGATGTATTTTATATTAATAATCAGTTCTCAGAGACTTTAGAGACTTAGATTAATAGTATCCACTTAGGAAATTTCAGAGACCTAAAGTTAAAGAAATGAAATCATTAGGAAGCCAGAGAATAAAGGGGAAAATATTCTTAAACAATATCTTTAAAATTCTTAATTTATGAGATAGTCCAGCTAAGGTGTAAGTCAAGGAAATAGGCAAAACGTGAGCTACAAATCTTATATATTTAAAATGTAGTCTGACATAAATGGCAGAATTTTAATATACTCCAAAACTTCATAAGTACAGCGTCAAATGATGCCAACCTGTGTCTTGCAAAAGGCTCTATTATGTTTATGTAGAGCAATTTATTCTATTTCATGCCCAGAAAGATGACCTGCATGTTCTATAGAACAACCCAATCTTCTCTACAGGAGATAAAAGGAATAAAAATCAGCATACAGCATCTGTTCCCAACATTTGAATCATGGCTTGTAGCAGTGCTCAGCTGATTACAGCTGAGATACAATAATGTGTGAACATTCATTTTTCTGCTGTGATAAATTTCAAAACTAAAATTCCATAGTTAGTAGAAAATGGTAAAAACAACATGTGTAGGTATAAACATAATTTCAATGCTAGTAGTAATCCTATTTTGGAAGAGAAAGTAGCAATTATAACAGATTCTACAGTGTGTGAATTTCTATCTGCTCTGATGAATTTCAAAATTTCATAGTTAATGGAAAATGGTAAAATCAACACATGCAAGTATAAATATGATTCCAAGTATTCTTAACTTGGGAGAGACATTAACGACTGGTACAATTTCATTTTTATGGTTATGAGGTCAAGAAAAATTATCTTCCAAAATTTTTAATATGTATATTATGATCTCTTAGTAAATAATCATAAGTGGGCCCCTGAGATGCTGCAGACCAAAGTAAGACAACATCACAATTGTCAAAGCTGCCCAGATTATTCACAGTTATTACATGGTAACAAGAATTTCTCCAGGCTGCAGGAAATTATCAAATGCACATAAATTTAAGGAGACTGTTTAAAATAATTTTTATCTTATAGGTCTCAAGTTGCACAAAGACTAGTCCCACTTGCAACCACCTTCTGGTTCTCTACTTTGATCCAGACTCAGACTCTTTCTCTTTTATCATTCTTTCAATAAATATTTATCGAGTACCTTTTTAGTTCCAAGCACAATAAAGCACTACCCTCATGGAACTTACATTCCAGTTGGGTGACACAGACAATAAACAAATAAGCACATTACATGATATATTCATATACATATATATGTAATTGAGGAGAAGAAATCATATCACAGAGATGATAGAAAAATAATAGGAGATAAAACAGCAATTTAAAATAAAGGGGTTGTAAACACACTGAGAATCTGAGATCTGAGAATACTTAACATGATAAGGAATCATGAGTGAATACCTGAGACAAGCTTATTCCAGACAGAGGTAGAAGCATGCCCGGACTGTTCTGGAAACAGCAAGAAGGCCAGTGTGGAGAGAAGAAGACAGTATCACAAGATGAGATCAGAGAGATTATAGAGACCACATCATGTGGACCCATAAAGTCTAATGTTAAACTTTGTTGAACAATTGAAAGGTTTTGATCAGAAGGTTGATATCAAAAGTATTTAAAATTGCAACTCACCCGATCCCATACACACCCCAGATATCACTTACCCTACCCAGTATTATTCCATGTTATCTATTATTTTCTTATATACTTTAACTTATATGTTATGTTTATTACTTATTGTCTGTCTCCTCCAGCTACAACTTAAGCTTCGCAAAGGCAGAACATTTGTCCTTTTGTTTTTTCTATTTTGTTTATTAATGTATTCCAGGTGCCTGGCACACAGTAGGCTTTCAACAAGTTAATATTTATAGAATGAATAATCTGATTTTTATTTTATGAGGTTACTCTGAGGGGAATTTGAAAAGGTAGGGAGGAACTAGACAATAAAAGCATAGGAGAGACCATCTCCCCCGACCCAACACACACGCAGGGGCCAAGCTTTAAAAGCCCTAAGAACAGGGCAGAAGTTATCAGATGCTGCATACCGCAGAGTAGGCAAAAGGTGTAGTTTTTAATCTGGGCATGATAACTGTCCACTAAAACAAAACACAACAGTCCTTTCAACAAAAACAGAACTCGGAGTCACTACAACAAATATCTATGATGTCCAGTTTTCAAACAAAAAATAATAGATATGCAAAGATCAGGAAAATATATCTATATTCAGAGGGGAAGAAAGGCAGTCAAGCCTCAAACTTAATCTGAAATTTTACTCTTTGAACCACTCGTGTTTAGTTTTTACTAGCTCAGAAATCCTGCATGACACTACTCTTATTTCCTAAACACCTACCTCTTTTTTGGATTGCTATGAAGCTATTATTTATGAAACTATGTTTTTATAAGTACTAACTTTTTAATAATAATCAACCTATATACTTACTACCACAATCCTGCCATTAATTAAAACATTCGGTCATCTATCTTTTAACATTTCCTGTGACAAATTCTTATAAATATCTTTTTCCAGATTACTTTTCATTTTTGAAAAGAAAACCTGAGTTATTTTTAAAAATTTAAAGATCAGTCAGAAACAAATCAGAAATAAAGTGAAAAATCTGATTGAATTATACTTTTTTTATTGTTAAAGTAATTATCCAGAAACAGATAAATACCACATGACAATTTGGTATATGATTATATTTCAAATCTGAAAGAACAATCTGAGTTAAGGCAACTCAGTAGCTATTCTTTTTAAAAAATTTAGATCTCTATCAAATCACACACACACACACACACACACACACACACACACACACACACACACACACTCTAAATATTCCAGATGGGGCAGAACTTAATGTAAAGATTGAAATTATAAAATGACTAGAATAAAACATATAAATTTGTACATAATCTTATAAGTAGGATATCAAAACATGATATCAAACACATAAAGCATAGAGCAAAAGACTGACAAATTAATGCTTCTTTTTCTTACTATATAAGAACTTTTTTGTCTAGGAAGCAATAATACTAAAAGTCAAAGAAATGTGGAAATATTTGTAATAAATATCACTAGTAAAGAGTTAATATTCTTAAAAGAGAAAAAAAAACTATTGTAAATTAATAAAAATCTAATTACCCTAACAAAAGTAAAACTAGATAAAGGATATGAATATACAAAACACACAAAAAAAGTAGTATAAATGGCCAAAAGACATGAGGAAAAAAATCAATCTCACTAATAGAGAGATTTTTGTTAAAACAAATTTCTATTAAAGCAAATTTCTATTAAAACAAAAGCCTATGAAACAAATTAAAGACGTTTCTATTAAAAATTAAGACAGAAGGTTTTGCTAATCTACTTTCATAATTTACAGTGAGGGCACATTATGGGGACTCATAAATCCACACACACAGCTACTGAAAAAAATACAAACTTTCTGAGATCTAATGTGATTGTATTTTAGTTTTTAAAAATTACTCTGATTTCAATGAGGTTGTAAATATCAGAGAATGCCACTTTGGAGGTGTTTCAGTTGTTGAGGTAAGAGATGATGAGCACTTGGTCTGCCTAGGGTGGTGGCAGTAGAAATGGGAGACGTGGATGGAATGGGGAGTTATTTGGATCATGGGGATAATAAAATTGATGACTGATCAAGAAGTGAAGGGTAACAAAGAGGGAGAAGTAAGGAACTACTTCCAAGTTTCTGGTTTGAGTTTCTAGATAGGTGGTGATACATTTCACTGAAATATAGGACCCTAGAAGAAAAGAGGGTTTGTAAGGGAAGATGATAACTTCACTTTTAAGAAAACAGAATTGTAAATGCTTGAGAGAAAAGGTAATAAACATGTGATAGGTTTTAGTTTGTTTTGCTATTTTGGGCTGCACAGCACCAATTTCACCATCCTTACTACACACCATTTTTTTCATTTGAGGACTTAGGTCTTCATCAGTAGACAAAACTTACTAAGACTGTCATCAGAATCCTGCCTCCCCTAGTTAGGGAGAAGGCGTGTGACCCTCACTAGGCCAATTGGATGCTATCTTATCAGAATGTGGATCTTAAACAAAGAGACTTCAAAGAGACTTCTGCTACAAGATAATTTTAATGATTTCTCTTATGAATCCTTGCCTGGTTCCTGTCATAGTACTTTGACCAAATTCTGTGAACCCTAATATTCTGACAATAACTTTCCTTTTGATTAAATTAGCCATATTTAGTTTCTGTTGCTTACAACTAAAGAACCTAAGTAACACGATATTCATAGTTAAATATGAGCATCTGTATTTCAGCAGGATACTTGCCCAAAACAATGAATTTAGCAATATTATGGTAATTGAAGGCATGGATGAGATCACATAGGGAGAGTATATAGAATGAGCAGAAAAATCTACCTAGGTAGGAGAGCTCAGGAAGATAAATAGTGTCAGGTAGATGAAGAGAAGCCAGCATAATAAAGTTAAAAGAAATAGTCAGAGAAATAACAGGAAAATCAGGAGAATATGGTAGCAAGTAAGCCCAGGAAACCTACAGCAATACTAATAAATGTAAGTAAACACTTGATAAAAGATGTTTATTTTAACATTGTCTATAATAGCAAAGCATTGGAAAAACCTAAATGTGCAACTTAAATAATTGAGGATAGTTTAATTATGGAATTCAATGTCATTATTGAAAATGACACGAAAATGTTTAAGAGCATGCTTACTCAGTAAACGCTGTATCAGCGTTACTGTTATTTTGGAAAATTGAATATTCTCTATTTGGCTCAAGCATACAAGGGAAGTTTACTTGCTTTTCACTTGGGAAATATTTTTCTGATAAAATAAACACAGATGATGATCTTACTAGAAATTAAGATATGCATTTATTTCTACAGTGCTACCTTTAATAGATTTAATAGAATTTATAAAGTCCTTATTATGTATTACCATTGTGCCAGAATCTCTGAGACACCAAAAAAATACAGAATAAAGTCTTTTGATTACAAGGAAATAGTACAAATACTTACAAGTAGTTCATGAACTGAAGTTGTATCTTGAAAAAACGATAAAGATTTTGCCAAACTCTGAGTCTACGACTCAGACTTTGGCTGAGAGAAGCCTGTGGGAAACATGACCTTTGTATGAACACAAAAGTGGATCCAGAAGGGCCATCAGTCAATTATGTTTCCTGCATTAGAAAACCTGAGTGCTGCATTTTCATGACCACAAATAGAAGTAGCTACAAATGAGGCCATAAAGTGGGTAGGCAAAGGTTAGATGATAAAATGCCTTATATTCAAGTGCTACAAAGTTTAGAATTTATACTGTAGGTCCTATAGGGTAAGAAAGGGGTTGGGGGAAAGAAAAGAGCTAAGAGATAGCTATAAAGTAGAATTAATTGGTAGAATGGCAAATTAGACTTGACAAGAGAGAGCTGCAGGTTTTTGTCTTGGGAATAAACTATATGTGTCGCATGAAGTTAATATTTTGGGGGCAAGATGAACTGAAATTCATCACTTACTATCAGGAGGAAAATTGTACCCAGGCTTAAAGCATTGGTCTTGTTTCTGACTCGGTCTAGCATTATTAAATAACTACATAAATAATACATCATCTCTGCCTTCCAGGAGAATATTCGATAATAGTAATAATATATTATTAATAATAATAGCACACTACTGTTAAAAGATAAACTGAGGTATATTAGAATTTTGAAGAATTCATTTGAGCATATATCGATTCAAATCCGGCAGAACGAAACTGAAAGCGGTTAGGGGTGCTCCACCGATAGGAGTTAGATCAGATGCAGAAACAAAGCAAGGAAATTATTTGATTGTCTATAGCTTAAGCGGTTGCCTTATTTGTGAAAGCATAGGTGGCTAATTTGATGCTGGTTGTTCTTTACGATTTCTTAACCTTGAGACATTTACAGGAATTGACTCTGGTTTAGGTTTTGGTTTGTTTACACAGGCTGCCAAGGCATTAGAGCTACCTTGGTCTAATGGCCTCCTTGTTTAATTATGTTAACACTATTGACAGTTTCCTAAAAGCTTCATATTGGAGTAATAGTAATAGGAAGAATCTAAATTCTCTATGTTGAGAATAGGTTGGTTTTTATAAGAAAATTAAGATAGGTAAGGTGTATTAGTGATTAGATAACTTTAGGAAGAAATTGGCCTCAGTCACTGTTGGTGGAGAGCCTGAAGCAAAGTCAAAGCAACCACAAACTCAATTTCTGTTCCAGAGAATAGACGCCGTCCTGTCCCTCCAAACCAGGAGGCTCACAAGCAGAACTAAAGCCTATATTAGCTAAACTCTGTGACAACAGAGCTGATAAGAGTCATGAAGGGCTCTAGGGCAGGACTTCCTTAAGATTCTTTTGTCACATGAATAGTTGGAGTCTCCCCAAGGAGGCGTGAGGATGCAAAAAAAAGAAGTACTTGATGAGGAGACTGAAAGAAGAAGTCAATGAGAGGAGAGAAAATTAGGAATGAAGGCGAAATGGGTCTTAAAATAAGGCTTCATCACTTTTCTGTTGAATATAGCAGCAGATTTCATTAATTAAGGTAAAAACTCTGCCTTCTTTTATAGTGTTTTAAGATATCTATCTGACCACTTCAGCTAAGAAAAAGGAACAAAACAAAACTGTCTTACCAAATGTTGGTTCACAATCTCGGGACTTTCAGCCCTGTGAAATTCCAAACTGGTCCTGGCGCTGGAGGGCAAAGAGAGACTGAAGAAAGAGGTGGATCCTCCTGGCTGGCTCATCAATTGTTGGTTCTCATCTTTGGGAGCTTCCCAGGTGAAATCTGAAACTGGTCCCTATACAGAGGACAAGGAGAAACTGAAGAAAGAGGTAGCCACCACGGATTGTTAAGTGGCAGTCATGAGGCAGCAAATTTCTGGACCCGACCACTAGAATCTTAAGAGTTTCTGTAGAGATGTTAACGGGATTCAGTCGAGTATACAGTCCAGATGGTCTCAACATGTTGCTCTCTCAAGTCTGTGTGCTTGAAGTAGCCCACACTAGCATGGGAACAGGGACAGAACCTACATTCCATGCCAGAGAATGGGTAAGGCAACTCCAATTGCCAGCTAGTGTGTCAACCAGTGGTCACTTCCTTTGGATGACTTCTTCCTCCGCCACAACACAATGGTGAGACGAGAGGTAATACTCAAGAAGAGGGCAGCCTGACTTCCTGTTTTCTGCTGTCCAGTCATCATCGGCCTTGCCCTTCGGCATTAGTAGGTTTATAAAGTTTGCCTTCTGCAGAAGATATTAAGAAATAGTCTCCATACTTCTCCTACTACGTGGCTTAAGAGAATAACTATCAATTTTGAGCATTAACGATTGCTACAGATGCTCGATTAAAATAGCTAATCAGACCAAAATTAGTGTTTTCCAAAGCTCCTTTGAATTATAGCTTTGATTTAATTCAAAAAGTTAATAAACTTTTAGCTTTTTATTCATCTGTCACTCATTTTGCCTTAAAATATAATAAATAATTTGTGATGTTTTTCTAGAGATTAAAGTAAAAGCACGTGCCTTTAAATTATGACAGAATAAATTCTCAACATTTATGTTAAAATTACAAATTTAATGAACTAGAAAAAGTTAATGAATTATTTCTAAATAGTCACATTATCTTATTATTACATGATTTATATTGCATCAGAGGCAGAATTGCTACTAAAATTGCAAAGCGGTGTGGCTATCTTAAACGTTTTTTCTATAACCAAATTTTATGCTAATTTTAATTTTTTTTTGTCTTGCTGTTTCTTTGTCAAGAACATAACATGCCATTTCAATTGAGAAACTCAAATTATTACCTTTGTTGGAGAGTTCATGCAGATTATGCAAAACAATGTCTGTGTTATGTGAATATGGTATTCAGGCTTGAAGCGTTCTCTTTACAAGTCTCATTCTTTGAGAATTTTCCCCTCTGTGTATTGGACAAATCCAGGCACAAATGCTACATTGATATCTGATCTAAATACTAATCACACTTCCTTGAAAATCTCCTTACCCATTAATCTCACCTTGAGGATTATAAAAACAATTAGATTAAAATTTATAAATATTCCATATATTATTTTCAACAAATTCATAAAATACAGAGCCTATAATTTCCCATATAGTGAATTTTCAACAGCTCTGTCTTAAATTCTGCCTGAGCTTCTCTTATGGGAGTAATACCCAAACTAATATGTTCATGGATAGTGAAGTTACCAATAACAATATTTAGAATTTTCTGTCAAATTAGAAGAAAATGATATTTATTTTTCCTAGAAGCAAGAAGAAAATATATTTACTGTAGAAAGTCCAGAAAATAGAGGTTAATAGAATGAAAATCAACTGTAATACTACCACCCAGAGATATTCACTTTCATCAGTAGTACAAACTTTTTTCTGTGCACTTCTCTTTTTTAAAAGAAAAATCATATTGTACATGCCTTTCATAACCTGTTTTCTTTCTTAGTAAAAAATGTATGATTTCCTTAGGGATCATTGGGCTACAAGAAACAAAATATTCAAAGATCTTAGAATAAAAGTAAGATGTATTGACAAATATATGAAGATAAGCATTCAGCTCAGACTGTGCATCACCTTGCAACTTAAATGGCCAGTACAATATGGCTACATTTTCTGTGCATCTTAGTTCAAATTATTGAGAAAAAATACATTTGAGATTATTTTTCATCCAAACAACGATTAGTGCAGTAGTATGACTTGATATGAAAATGATTAGCTAAATCCACTCCTTTAACAGAGACTGTAATTTAAATATAAAATAATTACTACCTCAAACATTTCTACTATAGCACTGACCTTCTTTTAATAAGGATTCACTACATCATTTTTAAGGGCTACAGAGTATTTCTTCATAATGGTGAATAATAATCTATTTAAATAATCCACTATTTTAGACATTAGTGTTGATTCCAATTTTTTTAATTATACATAAAGCTGTGATACTCTAAGTATGTCTTTGAGAACATCCATAATTTTTAAAATTAAATTCTTAGAAGAAAAATCACTTAGTCAAAAGTATGGCAGAGATTAGTAGGTGTTCACAATAATCTGTTTTCTCCTTTTTAAACTTGGCTGGCTGCCCAACTAATCTCATTCCCCAGCTTTCTCTGAAGATTGGTATGGCCATATAATTACATTTTCTACCAACAGAATATGAGCGGAAGTGATATGTGCCTCTTTCAGGCCTGGTCTGACAACAGTGGGCATGCCTCTTCCATGTTCTTTTCCCCCTTCCTACCAGTTGGAAGTTGGATGTGGTGGTGACCCAGATTTTACCACACACGTGATGACAATGCCTTATATTGTGGCAGTTTCTCTGCTAACCTGTGTCTTTGGATGACTCTATGGAGCAGAAATAAAAAAGTAAACTTTTGATTGAAGTCATTGCACTGTAGAATACTTTTGTTACAGAGAAGAGAATATTTTTAAGGTTTGTTTGCACCAGTTTGTATTCCTTTTAGCATTGTATGAAAGTTCCAATTTCATATAATCTATTCTACAATGGGGCAATCATTTTTTCAATCCTTACTTCTTGTAATTTGACAATAAATTATTATGAAATTTGAACATCTTTCTAGGTTTACTGATCATTGTGGTTTCTCATTTATGGAGTTCTACTTCCTTGTCCTTGCCCATTTTTATTATAATTTTCGAGAGCTTTTTATAGAAAGTATATGGAAACTAGATGAAATAAGATAAGGAAAACATTGATATCTGGTGAAACTGGATGATGGCACATGAGGAATTTATTATGCTCTTCTTCATACTTTTGTGTATGTTTAAAATTTTCCATAATAAGAGGTCAGCACTGTCTACTGAAAAGGTCTAAAAGCAGTGGTGAATCAAAAAAAAAAAAAAAGATGAGATTGTTCTAGATTAAAATAGAGTAAACAATATATAAATGTGAATCTGTGTGCATCCTGAATCACGTAAACCAACCATGAAAAGAGATTTTTGATGCGATTAGAGAAATTTAAATATGGACTATATATTAAATGATATTAAGAAAATATGATAGTTAAATTTAATATGATATTGGCAGTGTGTTTATGACAGAAATAAATTCTTCTTTTTCAGTGGTATGTATTGAAGTTTTTATGGATAAAATGACCTGATGACCTGTGTCAGGGATTTATCTTAAACATAACACGAAGAAAAATCACTTAGTCAAAAGTATGGCAGAGATTAGTAGGTGTTCACAATAATCTGTTTTCTCCTTTTTAAACTTGGCTGGCTGCCCAACTAATCTCATTCCCCAGCTTTCTCTGAAGATTGGTATGGCCATATAATTACATTTTCTACCATGTAGAAAAAGAAAAAGAAAGAAAAAGAAAAAGAAAGAAGGAGGAAGAAAATAAACTGATAGATAAAACAAGGATGGCAAATACTGATAATTGTTCAATATGACAATAGAATTATAGTTCATTGTTCAGCTCTCTCAATTTGGGGATAACTTGGAAAAGGGTACAGAGTTGTTTTTATTTTCCTTTATCTGATTCCTAAATTTGATCTTTTGGAGTTGAATGTAAGTAACAAAGTGGTTAATATAGCTCAATTCTCCATTGACTATGGGTGGATGTTAAAATTTTCTTAACTTCCAAGAACATAGAATTAGAGACCTCTTGGGTCAAAAGGCAAAGAGTTCAACCTCACTTGGTAACATTCCCTTCACCTCCCTATGCTTTATCATGTAGAAGTTAAAGTGTTGTGTGAAGGGGGTAATGGAGAAAGACTGAATAATCTATCAAATTATAAAAATTATCTATAATTACATAGATTAGTTAGATGATGATGATGATGATGATAATGATGATGATAGACGGACAGATAATTTATTATAAAAAATTTGCCCATGTGATTATGGAGGCTGAGAAGTTCCAAGATCTGCAGTCCACAATCTGGACACCCAGGAGAGCTGATGATGTGTCCTCTAGTCCAAAGGCAGAAAACTGACTTTGTAGCTGAAACAAAATTTACTCTTACTCAGTTTTTTTGTATTATTCGGATCTTCAATTGATCGCATGAGGCCCACCCACATTAGGAAGGGTAACCTGCTTTAATTAGTCTACTGACACAAATGTTAATTTTGTCCAAAAACAGCCTCACAGGAACACCCAGAATAGTGTTTGACTAAGTACACTCCATGGTCCAGTCATGTTAACACATAAAATTAACCTCACAATCTAAATCTAACATATTCCCTGAATCCTGGGGCATGAAAAACATTATTGATAGGTGAAGAAAATCTTCTGAGAGTCTACCTTCCTGTGATTTTAATTTATACTATCCCAGGATAAGGAATTATGTTCTGGTTGCTAAAATAAAAACTTTTCTCTCTGCTATTCTCTGATGTTTCTTCTGTTTGTCTTCTTGCTCTTTGTCATAGATCTTCCTTCTTTGAATATCAAAGACAGTGCATGGTATACTGCAATGTTGACCAGCATTTTTGATATTATATCATATTATATCAGTGAAAAACTTTTAAGTACCTTAAATATTTATTTATAAATTATATACATGCAAACAAAATATACTGAAATAAAATAGAATGTTTGTAAACAATTATGTTATTTATTGAGCATGTAAAACATTTTTGCTCTTACTAATAATGATTATTTTAAGGAGATTAATATATTTAGAAAGAATAATGTGAATATTTTATTATTCTTAAAAACATAGCTTTAATATTTTGTAACATATCAAGTTGACAAGTCTAAGTTCAGTTTATTCAAATACTCGGATTTAGTAGTTTTTAGCTGAAAAATACACCATATAAAGATATGTAGATCTCAATGCAGAAAATACATCATTAACACAGCCTATTAAAATAATTGAAGTCAATTTACTAATTAGTCAAAGATTTTTGTTGAAATTTAAAGAGTAAATTCTGCTCTTCCATAATTTTGATCAATAACATGTTGCAAATCCATCAAAATATAAATTAAAAATTACATTTTTAATAAATATATTTAAAATCATTGAAACTCTTGATATGGAAGATATTTAAATAAGTTAAGAATATCTGTTTCCAAATTTTTCAGTTTACATAGAAAGTTTTACTAAGTGGTTCCTGTTGCAGTTTAGGTTCTCAGAAAGCAGACATTTCTGAGTTCTGGGACAAGATGTTTTTCAGGGACCAAGGCCTGTAAAGAGAAGAGAGAAGAAGCAGAATGGAGCAGAGGAAGAAGATGAACTTTAATGGAGGCCAACAATGCTTAGACAACCTCTTTCACAGAGAAGTCTGCAACAAGTGTCTTGCATTCGTCAAAAAGAGCCGAGCCTTTATATCCCACATCATTTGGTCACCATGAGTCCCAGGAAGGGTAGCTCTGTAGTTAAAGTCGACTTTGAAGCAGCTTATGACAAGGCACAGTCCCCACAGTCCCCATAGTCCCCACAGGTAGGCAGCAAGTCCTTCTTTGATTTGATCATCTCGTCTTGGTATCTCCCACACATTTACATCACATAAAGATGAAAATATTTCCCAACATTCTTTTTTTTAAAAATATTCCCTTCAATATAAAACTTCCTTCAAAAAAAGTACTAATTTTCTCTCCTGTTAAAATACCACATTTACTTTGAAAGGACAAATTAAGTGTAATTTTAAAATTATTATCTGATAGCAGATAGCGAAATAATTTAATAGATAGCTATGCTCATTGTATCAGAAAACAAACCCTTGGGGGTGGCTCCATAGTGTAGCACATCTGTTTTACACACCGAAGGTCCTGGGTTCCTGCCCCAGGTGGAGCCACGCCCATAGCCCGGGTGCTCCAGGCCCCAGTATGTGCAGCAGAGAGGACACCCCTCCTTCAAAGATTCAGTTCTTAAGGGAGACAGCAACATCTGTAGGTCAGGGATTGAAGTGTGTGGGGGGTGGGAATTAAAGGGGGAGGTAGAAAGAAAGTGAACCTTCATCCTTATTTTCAAAGAAAAATATATACTTTTCTATAATTTTAACTCTTTTAAAGTCTTTGGTACAAGATAACCAGTCAGTCTCACTGTAGTACAAAAGATTTTCATGATCATGCCACATGTGATTGCAATGTTTAGAGCTTTTATCGTAGATTTAGTTTTGTTTCTTTTATTAAATTAACCATGTTGATGACACTCTGTGCTTTAATTTTACTTTAAGTGCTTACGAATGATGAAGTGAATGGATTTAAGTTGTGCTATCTTTGACGCTCATTTCTAACTTAGTACTTTTTATAATTTCAGGCAATGCAGCTTGTTTATATATATATATATATTTGTAAATAACATTTTATTCATTAAAGAAGTTTTTTACTTTTGAGAGATATCTTTTCTGATTCATATTCTTTAGTGGCTTATATAAAAAGTGGTGCTTTTTTGTGGACTTCATCATTGAAATAGAATCTAGCAAATATCACAAGCTTATACTTTAGAGAAACATTGGTACTTTACTGTATAGCATGTCGTCCTTTGCTGGGAAATTTCTTGTAAGAAATATTTTTCATATCCTCAGCAATGTTCATGATGCATCTTCTGACACTTTTTTTTCTGTAAAAAAAAAAATGCCTCTTGGTTTGCCACTGTATTGGGTGCATTATTTCATCCATTCTACTCTAACAGTAAATGTGAACAATTGCTTGTTGCCTTTTCAATTAAATAAGAAAATATAAAGGAGGCTCTCAATATTTGCATTAATTTCTAATAAAATTTTGTAAAGTACTGAATTAAATATGACTTAAAACATTGACTGAAACAGTTATAGAATTTGTCTTCATGTTCCAGACACTTAATGTTAAAATGGCTTGCTAATCATTAACCAATATCTCAAGGGAATATATGCACCTCATATGATAGTCATGAATAATGACAGTGGATGAAATCTATATTTTAGATAATACTCTTGATTGTTAAAAAAATGTTTTGGGCCAACTGCTCTTTAGATAATTATTTTACCTTATAACATGGCTGATAAAAATCTTAAATTATGTGTAAGCAAAGTGTCAGTTCTACCATTTTCTTTTTTTCTTTCTTAAGCATTGTTAGTCTTCATCCCATCGGTATTTTCCTTGCAGGAATCTTTGTATGTCATTTGTGCACTTTGGAGGATGAGTTTTGTTAAAAACCCAGTTATATGATCTTTAAATCCTTTCAAATGGGCACGTGCAAGCTGCTCCATGACACGATCCACTGAGACTTAGCGAACAAGAGAGGGGGCCTCTGTGAAGTCGCCTGTATGAGGAGCTCCCACACTTCCCTCCAGAGCCCTCCTGTACCCAAGGGCAGGGAGCATGACCCCCCGACATAACACTGTTCGGCATGCAAAGATCAGTCCGTGTATTAAATATCAGTAAAATTTAACTTTTATCTTACTTATAGATTTAAAATATAGAAGGGATCGTTGTTAATAG
>NW_011888806.1:11312203-11326862 GCF_000151845.1 Pteropus vampyrus
AAAAAACAAAAACAGAAAAATAACTAATGTAATAATCCTATAATAGAGGCATAAACAAATGGAATAATGATTACATAAAATCGGGCACTTGGTCCATTTTATTCTATTTCTAAAATATGAGAGGCGTGCCTCAAACTTTTGTCTTGGAAGTCCCACTTTGCCCATCAGAAAGCCACGGTAAGAAAGGGGAATGTAATTCAGGAAGGGAGTGAGTGAAGCCAGTCTACCATAGCTAAGAAAAATCAAATAATTTGAACGAACGCTAAATCCAGATTTTCGCACTTCAAACATTTTCAAGCCCATCGCCTGCCTATCTGTTAATGGAATAGCCAGCCAATGGTATACAAAGTAGTGTGGCTACATCACAACTGTTGCTCTTTATACTGGCCTTGACCCCTTTCGCTCTGATGCAGCCCCACACTAACCAACCTTAAATGTATTTGCAACCTCTGTTAGGAGTTGAGGGTCAAGTTAAAAGAACGTATTATTGATTCAATGGGCATTTTTCATGTTCCCTTTAACCAAAAACAACAATTTTAATTTTAAAAAGAACAACAACAAAAAGGTTGCAGACATAATGGTTGTTATAAACCTAAGCAGTGTTTGCAATTTAGTTAATGGTGCTGATCTATCACTTGCTTCATCTGCATCTCAGTGGAAACAATCTAATAAGATAAAGCGTTTATTTTCTCAATTTGTCATGCAGGAGTTTATCCATCCCTTACTCGTGTTTGCGGGAAGTTGTAATTCTCATTATTTTTTAAATAGAGTCAGTAACCCTCTTGTATTATGCAGAACCAACCAATCAATCAACAAATATTTAGAGAGTAAGTGCAATATGTTGGGAATAATAACAAAAGAGAAAATTAAAAATTGAGAAGAGATAAAAGAGAGGAAGCAAATTCAGAGTAGGAGCAGATGTTTTAGCAATGCCCTCTTGGAAGGGATAAAGGACGCTGAGGCAAAGTGGTATAGACCTTGAAAAGCAAGCTCTGTTTAAATTCAAGAGCTAGACACTGAGATGTGTGTAAGTGAGAAGTTAATGCAGTCGGATCAGAGACTTAGTAGGCATCAGAAGTAGAGGGAAGAATATAGGAAAACCTAGCAGGTGGGGTGGGAGAGGTGGAAGCTGAGGAGAGTAGCCAACAAATTTGAAAATAGGTAAGGAGACTTCTTCTGTCAACACACCCTGAGTAGAGAAATAAAGTTGCTGTGTGTTCCCATCTAAACCAGATAAGTAATTCCATCTCTGGAGCTGTTGTGGGAGCTCTCACTAACCATATAGCACACACAAAGAACGATAAATATTTAGTCTTTGAGCCCCAAGGAATCCTCGGCCCAATTAAAAAAAAAAAACCTTTATGTTTACATAAGAAAACAACAAAAATCTTTTAATGCAACAGTTATTCCTCCCCAGTTTCAAGTTCATTTTGTGAAAGTTTCATATACATGATCTTAATTCTGTATAATTTCTAAAAACAATTTTATTTCCACTTTAGATTGAGTATATCTTGATGAGGATAATAAAAAGAATCCAGGGACTGGGGACAAAAAAATAGACTAAAGTAGATGACAGAAGAGATGACCATTTTTACAGCAAAGTCTTGAGAGAGATAAAGTTAAGAGAGAGTAGATTGGGAGCTTAAACTATGAAGGAGGCATACACTGAACTTACAATCAATAAATCTCATTATTCACACAGAACAAGAATGTTCTTTATGGAGGCTGAGATACTCCAAATTGTTTTACCAGCTGAATACGTTAAAGGATATACATCTTTTAAATCAATACTGCCTCGGGAGTACAATTTTTAACTCAAATTGTCTCTAAACCTATAACATTTCATTCACTCTTTTATTACAGAAAGTTCGCTCACTGTATACCAAACATGAATATACTCATCTTTCTTTCCTTCACAATTTTACCCGTTATATTGCCTGCCTGAAATATCCTCACTCCATATACGCCCAACTTATCTTTTAAGATTGAAATCACATTATCCCTCTTTATAAATTCTCTTCTTCTCACTCTAAAGTGATTTGACATTCCATGAACACCTAGAGCATAGCTATATAATCCACTTGAAAGACTAATCTATTACCTTTAAATAGTTTTTATACATATCATGATTTTGTTATAGCTGACTTTCTAACCAGACTTTAAAATCTTTGAGTTCTGTGCCACTGTATTTTAGGTACCACACCCTCTTATATAGTGGCTTGCCCATTACTTTCTTATTAAAGACAAAAAATTACACAAAAATATAAGCAAGTCACAAATGTGTAACTTGCATCCCTGGAATACAGTTTGGTTATAAACTATTTTTAAAGTAAATTATTAAGATAGACATGCTAATATTTTATTTTCATTTTTTACATGTTATGTATATTTATGATTATGGTAAACTGGTAAAAATGGAACTTTCTAAATTTTCATCTTTATTCTATAGAGCAGTTTAAATAGTGTTGTTATTAGCCCACAAATTCAGCAAACTCTTTTTCTCTGTCAATTTCCTATTGTAACAGAAATAGAGAAACAAAAGAATCAAGTTCTTAGTTTTGAAAATCAAAAGCTCAAGTCTAGATATAAGAATGAAATATTTTGACAGGGCATGTAAATAAGCATGATGAGTCTCCAAACGACCACCTTCCTGACTCGGAGTTCTATATCATCTCCTGTCAAGACAGGGCCTCTCCCATCCTCTCTCTGTTCTGTATAGAGATGGAGAGGAAGCAAGGTGTGAATATTGGTACAGTCTCTAAAAAAGAGCCAAGTACTCCCCCATCCTGCCATGGGAGCCTTATTCTGATCCTTTAGCTCTTAAAAGAGAGAGGGGAAGGTGA
This sequence comes from Pteropus vampyrus, assembly GCF_000151845.1. NCBI lineage: Eukaryota > Metazoa > Chordata > Mammalia > Chiroptera > Pteropodidae > Pteropus > Pteropus vampyrus. The sequence goes on from NW_011888806.1 coordinate 11,315,047, forward strand.
TACTTCCGGGAAATATTGAGGATCTAAGATTAGAAGAAATTTGTGCTCCGATTTAGGTCTGGTCGTACCTGTAAGACTCTGAGCCCAGAGTTCCTCAACCCTACACAGTATGAGATAGCTAAGACCTCTGCAAGAGTATCAAGGAGGCCTGGATTGAGACAGACTCACCAAGAGCCACTTTGTATCCTAAGAAGGAATGAGAGAGCAGCCAAATGTTTTTCTCTCAGGTAGTTTGAATACTGTGAACACTGAAGAGGTCTCACAGGTGGGAAAGGGAATTGGGCAGAATATAATAATGGAATCACATGACTGGAAACCAGGTAAGGCCAACCAGGACTCAGCAGACGACAACGAGGAGAGATGGCTATAACTGGGACACGCCACCATACTATGACTAACTTAAGCTCTTTGAAGGTAAATGCTGTCCCAAGGAGAGGAAGAGAAAGGAGAAAACAATGAAAGGGATTATGTCTACTTGAAAATGATTAATTTTTCTGCTATAATGGGGGCCCTGAAATAATGTGCTTATTTTCAGTGTGGTTAATAGAACTAGAGAAAAGCATTGTGAAAATTTCACTATACCTGATAATGTGATTCAGAAATTTTATAAATAGCATAATGATATAGAAATTATCTGTTCCTTGAAAATTTTACAGTAGTGGTATATGAAACTGTCTGGGTTTTATGCTTTTTTCAGGGGGTAGTTATTTTCCACCATTATTATTGATATAATCAGTTTTACAAATTCATTTTGCATCAATTTTGTACTATTATATTTCCTTAGAAATATCTATTTTATTAAGATTTATAAACTTGATACCATCAAGGCGCTATTGGCAATACCATGTAACATTCATCACCTCTTCTGTGTCAGTGGTAGAACCCCTGATTCCTAATGGCATATGTTTGGGTATTTTGCTCTTTTTATTCTCTATTAACTTTGACGGAAGGTTTTGATTTTTATGTCTTTTAAAAAATGTTAAATGTAGCAATTCGAAGTTCAACTTTTAGAGTCAGAGACTGACTATTTGAATCCTGACTCAGCTCTTTACCATGAAAATTGATCTTTATGTGCATTTCCCTTGCCTGTAAACTAGAGGTAAATAATTGTACCAAACTCGTAGAGATATTATGTAGATTAAATCAGTTAATACATGTTAAATGCTTAAAACAGTGTCTGGTATTACGGTTCAGGAAATATTAGCTAGTATAGTAGATACGGGTAACTAATACTCAGGATCCACTCCAGACTATTTTTAGTTTTACTTTTTTCGGTCTACTTCTGATATTGCTTGCTGTACCAAAGCATTTGACCACCTAAAAACCACATTTTTCAGATCTGTTTGAGACAGGGTTCTAGATATGAAATAGGTTCCATGTAATTCAGCTGCTGTGGCAGACTATCCTGTTACAGAAATATTGGGTTTTTCCACAAGAGCAAAGCCCAGTCATGAGTAGCAAAGAGGAAATGCCAACAGTAGCCATGGTAACTTCTGATCTAAGATTCCTGATTTCTGTATAAACTCTCTAATATTGCATTCTGGAATTCAATCGTTCCAGTTGTAGCCTCTTAAATCTCTAACTTCTTGATGTGACCAGGTTGAAACTGGCAGCTCAGGTCAGCAATCTTATTCAACAATGCCCGAAGGCCCAGGCAAAGCCTGATTCTCCAGCCCTTCCAATATGTTGTAAGTACCAAATTTACTGTATCAAATCCATTTCTACTGAAAATAGAATGGTTTGTTTCCTAAAGATAATTATTGCTAATAGTCCTACTGTTTTCTAATTCATTAATAACTAATTTATCTTTATTCATTCTATTTTTCTCTATAGTTATTTAGTGTTATTTTTCTTGATATTTAGATATATTTCATTCTTTGCCTTCTTTTCTTTATTCTTCCTTTCCTTCTTTCATTCCCTTTTTTCTTTCTTATTCTTATCTTTCCTCTTTCTTTACTTCTTTTCTTGTTTAAGAGTGACTATATTAAACACTATACATTTTTCTCTGAGACCAGCTTTGGGTCCAACCCACCTTCTGATATGTCAAACTGTTGTTAATATCTAATATATAGTTGTAGATTTCATTTCTTCTTTTAACCAATGATTCTTTAGCAAAATACTATTTCCAGGAGATTAGATGGTCCCTCTTTCTTTTCTTTTTTCTTTTCCGTTATTTTTTATTTATCTAGTTTTATTGAATTATGGTCAGGTCCTACCTACATTTGAGGAGAGAAGATAACCAAGGGCATAAACACTGAGAGGTAGAATCATGGTGGCCACCATAGAGTCTGTCTAGCACACTCACGTTGTATGTAATTAGCTTCCTAGGGCTGCCATAACTAAGTACCACAAACTGGCTGTTTGGGAACAACAGAAATTTACTAATTCATCGTTTTGGAGACTGGAAGCCTGAAAGCAAGATATCAGCAGAGCTAGACACTAGAGAAGAATCCTTCCTTGTCTCTTCCTAGCTTCTGGTGGCTCCCTGAAATTCTTGGCATTCTTGGGCTGTAGACACATCACTCCAATCTCTGCCTCCACTGTCACAGGGCCTTCTTTCCTATGGGTGTCTCTGTGTCTTCTCCTCATCTTTAAGTCATTGGATTTAGGGCCCACCCTAATCCAGTATGGCCTTATCTTAACTAATTACATCTGCAAAGACTTATTTCCTAATAAGGTCACATTTTGAGGTTCTGAGTAGACGTGACTTTGGGGGCACATTATTCAACCCACTACAGAAACTATAAGAAAATATATTTTTTTAACTCTTGATCTATTAGGTAATTTATCTTGTATCTATGTGCTCCTTTTGCAGTTCATTTCTTTCTCTCTTTATTTTTTTAATTCCTAGATTTCATCCCGATTTTTTTTTTTTTGTAAAGACAGAAATTGCAGATTCACTCACCTTTCTCCTTTGCCTGTCTCTACCACAGAAGCTGTAATAGCTATTTGTTTTCTCTTCTTTATAACTAGTTGTTGCCATGACACACAGTACTTGTCAATGAGTCATTGGCAAAAATCTGCTTAGGGGTGGGAGTAATACGAGATTGCTGGCTCCTCTCTTCCTTTCCTCGCTCTGATTTCGCTCTAGCAATCTCTTTGGCTTAGAGAATAGGCTGAAGGCTGTAACTATGGCCTGCCAGCTGGGTGTCTTCTTTAGTTCCACCACCCTTTCAAACTAGACATTCTACTTTTTCTGAGGCTCCTCCAGGCCCAGATCTTGCTATTCAAGTCACAGTCTTTCAGGATTGCGCCTCTTCATTAGAGAGGAATCTGTGTTCTGCTCAGGGTTGGAGAAGGCATGCTTTGGTGCTCAGCAGTCAGCCTCTTCCTTCATTTCACTCCGTTGCTTGGTAAATCTGCTTCCTATTTTGTAATTTAGGGTTGTATCATTTCCTCGTTTCATTGAAGAGGAGGCTTTTCCTCTCCTCTATGTTGTTTTTCAAATTTTTTTCATTATCAGTGGTTTTCAAGAAGGGGACTGAAGTAAAAATGTTATTGTATTGCCACCTTTAACTAACAACGTCTACTAAACTATCTTTAAGAATTTTATTGGGGGGAAGGGAGAGGTAGATGGGGTAAAGGGGATCAAATATGTGGTGACAGATAGAAATCTAACTATGAGAGGTGAACACACAGTGTAAATGTATATATATGCCTTACTGTTAAAGTGTACAGCTGAAACTACTGGATTTCGTTAACCAGTGTCATCATTAAAAAAATTAATTAATTAATTAATTTAAAGAAAAATAATTTTATCATAATTATCTAATCTGTACTTCTATAATATTCAAAGGTGAAAGTAAAATGATATAATTTTAATTCTATTTGAGACAATTAAATTAGTAAACTTCCTTTTTTCCAGCTTATTAGTCTTTGCTAATATAATAAGAAATTTAGATACAAGGTATTACTATATTCATATTTTATATCTTTCTTTTTAAGAATATCTATGATGTTTGCATTCAGATTCTAAACAGATTTGCAACCACTTTTTCAGATATCACTCTTTTACCAAGTTTCAGTATTTGCAGACAATAATTTCAAACCCTCTTTTCCTATTAGTTTTAATTTTGTTTCATATTTCACTTTTTGGATAAATATTTAAGGCATTATTTTTGAAAACCATATAAAAGTTTTCTGATAGGACTCTCGTATCTGAGAACATTTTCCTGTTGCTTTTATATATTCTTGATTACGTAGATGAATATAAAATTCCTCGGTTAAAATTTCACCATTCTCAGATCAGTCAGTATAAGCTAGGCAGTGTTGTGTTTAACAAAGGACCCCAAATTTCAAACCTCAAAGCTTTATTTTTAGTCATGATACTCTTTTTTGGTAGGTTGGCTCCATCTTCATGCCAGCACCAAGCTGATGGAGCACTTAGAATATTGTTGGTTTTCCTAGCATAGGGCAAAAGAGCATGAAAAACTGTGTTCTGGCTGTTAAGTATCTGCTGGGAAGTGGCACAGTCATTACACTTGCATTTTATTGACCAGAGCAAGTCACATGGTTGAACCTGTTGTCAATACTGCAAGGAAGTCCCTTATTGTCCCCCAGGGATGGACAGAAAATACTTGTAAATAATAATTGTAAACAACAATGCTCTTTACTACACTCTCTGTATGTCATAGACATTGCTCCACTATGCTGACCTTTCCGTTCATTTAGATGAAGGTTAAATGAAGACTACAACAACTGAGATATAGGAAATAAGAATAGGAATAGGTTTAGGGAAAAATAATTTCAGTTTTAGAGAGTCAAGTATAAAGTATCGAGCAGATAACTGTATATGAGTGAAAGCATGAGGAAAGGTTTAGATTGAGGATATCAATTCACATAATCAGTGTGGAAAATTGAATTCATAAGAATTACTAAAAGGATCTGTGGAATGACGATGTCACCTCAGAGGACAATGACTGTGAGGATCAGGCAGAAGAAACAGATTTAGTAAAGGAAACAGAAAGAATGGGTAGAGAATTTGAGAGGAACAGGAAGAAGCAGTGTTATACAAACTAAGGAAGTAGAGAGCGTCAGGGATAGAAAGTATCATTTCCAAAATAAGAATAGAGAACCTCTACTATAAAATGGAAATTATTTGATGTTGCATTAGGAAATGATTGCGGACTTCAGTAAGAGCAGTTTTAACACAGTGGTAAAGTAACAGGTAATTGAATGACTATTGGAGATTTGAGTGGAGAAATTGAGTATAAATGCAATATAAATAAGCCATTCTTTAAAAAGTTTGGAGGGGAAAAAAGGGAGAGTGGAAGATTCCCCACCCCGCCCGCCCCATTTGAATAGCAAAGAGATTGGGAAATGTCTAAAGGACCAAGGAAATTGTGTGTATGTGTGTGTGTGTGCGTGTGTCCATTCTTAATTTTTGAGTAGATAGATATACAAGATAAAATTATATGAAATTTAAAACCAAAAGCAATCAACATGTTTAAATAGTGTAAAATTCATGAATCTATAGTCAGTCTTTAATGTCATGGTATGTATTTTAGTCTGGGATCTCCAGAGAAACAGAACCAATAGGATATATAGAGATAAAATATAGGTATAATAAAGAAATTTCTTATAAGGAATTGACTCACACAGTTATGGAGCCTCAGAAGTTGCAAAATCTTCAGTCAGCAAGCTGTAGACCTAGGAGAGTCCCAATCCGAAGATGATAAAAGACCAAAGTTCCAGCTTGAAGACAGTCACACAGAGAGGAAATTCTCCCTTAGTCTGCTTTTTTGTTCTATTTCAGGCCTTCAACAGATTATCCAGTCTACAATTCAATGTTAATCTCATCCAGAAACACTCTCACGGACACATCCAGAATAATGTTTAAACAAATATATGGCCACCCCGTGGTCCAGTCGAATTGACACATAAACTTCACCATCAGAGGAAGTCATTAAATTAAATTTAGATTTTTTTAAAATTAATGTTTGATAGCTTATGTATAACATAACTGATTTTATATAACCTCAATTTGAATTCAGAATGATTTAGCTTTTCAATGAGGCAGGAGAATGAATAGTCACTATTTATTAGTGACTGGTTTTATCTGGAAACCCAAGCTATTGAGAAAATTTTTAAAATAAAACAAAGAAGCTCTTGGTTGTGTTTTTCTTTGATTTGTTTGTTATTATGTCCCTCTACTCTCATCCCATAGGCTGAAAGTTTCAAAAGTACAGTAAAACATGAACTTAATTTTTGAAGACATAATGATGGCAGAAATGTCAAAAGATATGAAAGAATAAAAGAGGAAGCACAAAACATTTTAGTGAGGGAGAAGATCTAGAAAAAATTAAGTCCATGTTTAACTTGATTTGTAGTTCCTTCCCTATCTAATATTGGCTTCAAGATAGTGCATCCACAAATTAGCAAGCATTTGCATTGAGATCATTAGACCTGGTAGCCAATCTTAGAGAAAATAAATATGTGTTCTCCTTTTATTGTGACATAAAAGAAAGAAGCAGAAAAATATAATAAACTAAATTAGTGTTCTGATAAGAGAAAATAGTATGTGTTTGGACTCATCAACAATCCAGCAAATTTTCTTTATCCCTTTTATTAGTGTACTTCATTAAGTTCTGAAGGTTTTTAATTGTGTGTTTCAAAACTTCTATATGAATTGGAAAATTTTTGTAATGCAAATGATGTTGCCAAAATTGGAACAATAAAGAGCGAAAACGGATGTCATCGTCCTCATTGAAATTGTACACATAAGTCACGTAATAACATATAAAACTGTAAAACTGAATCTGGGATGAGTGCTATGAAGAAAGGTTGGGTGGCTACATTACTGACGTGATCAGATATAACTGCTGGCCAGCTTTCAAATAATGCTGGTATACTAGTTTAGCCTATTATCCCAAATTTTGGTACATTAGACTTACTAATTTTACATCACCCAGTACAGTACTTTTTAGGTTTATCAAAAGACATGGAATCAATTAATAGTGGTTTCTTGAACTTTACCTTCTTAACAGGTGTGTCCAAGACCAACTACTTTTTCATTCTTGCCAGCAGATGGCACTGTTTTACCTCATTTAGCTAATAGAGGTTTCTCCTGAGTCCCGAGTCCTTAGACTCATAACTTATATGACTCACAGTACTAAATAACATAGATTTTGGGGAGTTAAATTTGCACTTTTGACCTACAAATAAATATTTTATAATAGGGGCTGGTCTAGATGAAGAAAACAATTCACACTTTTTTTAGTCAAGCCGAACTTTTAAAAAAAAATTTTCAATTTGCTTTTTACTTTGTTTACTTGGTTTATCGCAAACAGTTGTTCTCATTTTTGTAAACAAGAGGAAAATCCAGTTTATTTTACTTTGTTTTTATAGCTTTATTTCTGAGCAAGGTCAATGTTGAACAGTACTTCTTGAAATAAAGTTTAAATTATATTTAAACAAATGTGGCATAGTTAAAAGTTTTATTGGGTTTCATTTTCCCACCTGTAAGATTAATCCTTTCAACTCTGAAGTTTTTGAACTTGAGTGAGGGTGAGTCAGGATATCTGGGTTTTATTCAGTGTCACAAAATATACACTAAGTGACCATAAGCCGTTTAAACTTCTTTTTCTGCCAAAATTTTGGATAAGTGAAATAAATCTAGTTTGCATGCTACTATATTTAACTTGTAAAAACATTGTCAGGATACTGGTTTTAAAAGTCTAAACTCTCCATAAGGAAATACGAAGGAACTGAAAATCAAGGCCTTCAAACTTAAGTAGAAATATAATTAATTAATAACAAAGTGTTCAAAAACCCTATTTCTATTATAACCATGATTATGATGCGCGAAACCAAAAATTGTTACTATAGTTTCCTCATATCTTCATGTTACTCTTTGAAATTTAAAGAAGCTTTCTTTCTTATTATTTACCTAAGTAAAAAAAAAACACAAAAATAACCAAGCTATAACCTCCTTCTCCACAAAAAAACAAACAAACCCACAGTTGCTTCAGTATCTCCTTTGAATGTATTTATAAGAACAAAAAAAGTCTCTAATTGGAATTTTCTAAAAGCATTTCTCCCCAATTAGAGTGCAGTAATGACTTTAAATGGCACTGTCTCAAGGACAGCTCATCAGTTAATTATAAGGAGTTCTCTAAATTGAGGAGTGAAAAATGATACTAAATTTCAATCAGCGCAGATAAATATGGCTTGTCATTATTCACTTGATATTTTAGACAGTCCATTCAAAGAGGAAGATGTGGAGCAGAAATAGTAATTGTCTTTTCCAAAAGAAAAGAGGTTATGAACATTTACCCAGGGCTATATTCTTGTCTAGGATATGGTTTTTATAGTCATTCAAGTCTCATGATCCCTAGAGACTTTCATTTGCTTGTCCAGTTTATTTTCTATCTGAATCTTCAGAAAAGGAAAAACAATATGGCATTTCTATTGTTGTACCTAATAGCCTGGGCAATAGGATGTATTTTTAAGTATAGTAGTTATGTAATTTAATGTCAACTGAAGCTTCGATTCCTTTTTTTGTGTGTGCGTGTGTGTGTGTTCCCATGTAATCTAGTACTCTGTATTCTGGTAATAAATATCTTAAAATTCTATAATTTACTTATGCTATTTCTGGGATAATTCTACCTGCCCAAGTTTAAATTCCTCTTTAGTCTTAAGAGCAAATGTAAAGAGAGTAATTGTTTAAATAACAAATTGTCAATACATATTATTTTCCTAAGGATTTTCCCAAATCACTTTGTTTTTATTTTCTTCTCCTTACCTTTCGATAATTTTTGTTAACCTTTTACCTCCATCTTTCTTCATGTAAAGTTATGCTTTGCTTATTCATGTTCGTAGAATTTTCGATCACATTAAAAACAAAAATGGATTTTATTATAGATATCCTCTTGTTATTCTCCACGAACACCTTTTCATGAAGTGTAAGTCGGGCACCAGGCTCTGCTTAGTAATAGCCCTTCATGTTTGCTCCTCTGCTCCCAGAGGAGTTTGCTGCACATGCCTCACGATCCCTTTCCATCTGGCCTCTGCACAAAGGCTTTATCCCACATTAACACAATTCTTTGTTTTATGGAAGACCTTGAGTTTATCTGAGAGTGAATACATATGAAATAATAAACATGTTGCAGGAGAACCTGATCTGACCTTTTTAAAATTATACCTGAATCCTAAGATGACAGAGAAACTATACTTAGCTGACAACAAAGACTAAAAAAGTAAGGGCTATACTGATGACCGATCTGGAACAGAGCTGCCAAAAAGTAAATGTAAAAGGTCCGATTTCTCTGGATACTATCCATTATTACATGCTTATGTTTACAGAACTTTAGAAAAAAAAAGCTTGCTACAGTTTTACCTATATCACTGAAAAACCTGAGATTTTCAGTGTGTAAGGCATTAACAAGAAATGGCTGCATTTGCATATTGGTCGACCCATGAACTTTATTGTAACATTCTTTCAACAAAAAATTTATAATTGAAGTACTAATGAATTTTAAAATGTTGAACACTTCTTTCTTCAGTGTAAATAAAATCACAATAATAAGATTCTTGAAACCTCATGTTAAATTGAAAACCCCCCTTTTAAAATGCTTACTGGTCTCGGTATTTAAAAGAAGTCAACTGATTTTCTCATTCACTGTGTATTCATGTTATCCAATCTTTTTATTTTTTTCTGCAAATATACAGTTTTATAAAGAAATATGAGTTAAGAACTTTGTCTAGTAACATACTGGAAAGACACAAAATCTAAATAAATACTAAAAGGCCAAAAAGAAAACACACAGACGCAGACGCAAATACACCCATCCACCACATAGGTGCTTTTTAAAAAAATGATTTATTCCAAAATATATTATGTAAAGCTGTCTTAAAGACTTTATTTGGGTTTAAAAGTTTTGGATGCTGATGCAGGTTGTTGATTTCAAATAGAATTACCAGTACTGAAAGATGGCAACTGAGATTCGGAACCTAACTGGGTATAGGCTACTTGTGAGGATCAAAGAAAAAGATTAGAATCCCATCTCCCTGACCCCAAAGCATACTAATATTTTTTATTAAAATATATTTTTGGTTTGTTTTGACATATTCTTTCCAAAAAGCTTTTAAACACATTTTTATAACAGAATTTCAGATTTAAATATAACATTTTTATAACAGAATATTTTAAACTTAAAATATTCACTTTGAAATGGCATCTAAAACTACATTTTAAAACATTTCTCCCCATATTTGGCTTGTTGAAGGGAATGACCTTTGAATACATGTAGTCATCTTATGCTGAAAGGGCAAGTGCTTTTTTTGGTAGCCACTGTCCCAAAGAAGCAGAAACTGTGACCTCCCCCCAACCCCCACCAACTTCACAAAGTGCTCACATATAATTTCCTCTGTATTTGCCAGCAGTGCTGAACCTTGTAGGAACGGGCGAGTGAATCCTTACGAGTCCAATTTACCAAAAGCAAAGTGGCTGAAAAGCAGCAAACAGCAAGTACAACTTGCTTCATCTTTATTAGAGGAAATTCACAAGCTCCTGTAGATTGCAGTGTTAGGAAGAACAAGTTTGCTACTAGGACGATATTACCACTTCCCCACTTTACTACGACTGTTTAAGGGAGTCCACTCAATTAATTGCTGACTCAGTTTGCCTCCATTGCCAGAACTGTAGCCTGCTACAAATTATCCACTGGATTGATTAGGGACAAACAACAGAGGGACAAACTGACGGTCATTGAGCGGTTCTAGGTTTACGAAAGCGTGCTAATTTCGTCTAAACACTTGTTTATTAGAACATCAGAGGTATAAATAATGCCCTTTACAGGAAGAAAAAAAAATGAAAATTTAAGGCGACTGGTTCAAGGTCACACAGGGAAGGCAGCATTTGAGACTGGGCTCTTCAGCTCCTCGGTCCAATAATAGACCTGAGCCAAACACGACAGCATCCAGTAGTTCCAAGGCTGCGGAGTGAAACAGCTAGCGTGGGCAGTCCTTTTGTACTCCAGCTGGAGTGAAATTAACGCAGTCTTCCGTTCTTCCATCGCTATCTGACAGCATCCAGCAAATGGGTGTAGGGTTAAGGAGAGCGGAGCCCAGTTGTCCTTTCTCAGCTGAGTCTCATGGGAAATTGGCACAGAGGAGGGTGAGGACCGCAGGAGAGGGGCAGGGGCTTGGAGAGGGAAACGGGAGCAGCTGAGCGCAGGGCCCCGGGAAGGAAGCCGGGCGTGTGCGTCTGGATGGGAAGCGGGGCGCGAGAGAGGAGTGAAACGGGGGCCGAACTCCAGCTAGAGGGATCCAGCGCCCGCTGCTTGCAGAAGGGGGCGAAACCAGCCAGTAAGAGAGGGGAAAGAGGGAAGCCGAGGGAAGAGAAGGAAGTAAGGAAAGAGGAAGGAAAGGCAGAGGGGAAGGAGAAAGAGCGGCCGCAATTTCTGCGGCCGGCTCAGTAGGAGGAGCAGGAGGGGGAAAGAGGAGGATCCAGAGTCAGTCAGTCAGGCAGCCGCGGGAGGTGGAGAAAGCGGGAGGAGGAGGAGGATTAAAGATGGCCACCAACAGCTGCGGGGAACGGCACCAAGCCCTCACTTTCCGGGATGGTCCCTGCGGGTCGGCCCGGCCTTGATGGAGAGGAGAAGCCGGAGAAGCGCCGAGGCTGAGGCGGCGGCGGGGACCCAGCGCGGAGGAGGACGCGGGGGACCAAGGACCGGAGCAGGAGAAGGGAAAGGCGGCGGCGTTGCTGCCCCGGCCGCCTAGTGCCGCTGCGCGCCCCGGCAGACGGGTCCCCGCACCTCGCGGCTGCAGAAGCAGAAGCAGCCGGGCCGCGGTCCCGACCCCGCAGCGGGGCTCCC
>NW_011888806.1:11327197-11331668 GCF_000151845.1 Pteropus vampyrus
CTGCCCACTCGCGGCCCTGCGCCCGCGGCCCCGGGGAACAGGCCGCGGCCCAGCTGCCCTCCTCCCCCGGGACCACACTGCCCCGAGTCGCCGTCGCCGCTGCCATCAGGGCTGGTGACCTGGCCTGTGTCCTCCACTGCGGCCTGGAGAGGGCGCCGTCGCGGTCGGGGTCGGGGTCACGCGCGGCCGGCGGTGGGGAGCGATGCTGGGGTATTTCGGGGGATGGGGGAGCCAAAGGCTGGATGTTGTCTCTAGTAAGCTGTGGGGGCGTAACCCGGCCGTCCGGGAATAGGGGTCTGGCTCGGGTCCCTCTGCCAGACCTGGCGGGGTCCCCGCTCCCGGAGCCCCCAGCGCCCAGGCGCAGCCGACCGAGGCCTCCATCCCTCGGGCGCTGTCTCCAGGGCTGCGGGCCTCCTGGCTCCCCCCTCCCCCACGCCCTGTGTGGAAACCCTTCGTTTATGGAAGGAACCAGAGATACTCCTGTGCTATGTTTGCCCTTTTATTTTCTAGTACAGGGGGATGCGGCGGTATAGTAAACATTCATGGTTACGGTGGGATTTTAAAAGCAGATGTGACCTTTCCGACCAACAGTTATTTGGCCTCCCTGGCCAGTGTTTAATCCTCAGGTGCAGCGTTTTATTTTTACCTTGACTTCTGAGATCTACAGTATTAGGTCTCCCTTTCACTGAAATAATCTGGTAAAACCTGATTGAAAGGATGTTTATCGTATATGTGAACCCTTGTTTGGACTTCCAGTGCTTTAAAAATGGTTGTTTCCTGTGGGAAAATGGTGCTAACGCTTACAAAAAACTATTTTTTGTTCAGTAATGGGCATGAGTTGGCTAATGCTTACTGGTTATTGTAGTCTAAAAACCAAACAATTAAAAAAGGAAAACAAAACCTTTTGCTTTGCAATAACAGTGTATTTTCAGGTTGAAATTATTTGATAGAAGGTTGAGAACACTTAGTTTACACCATCAGGCTACATAGCAAACATAACATAAAACAGAACCAAAAATATATTGATTAATGAAAAAAGCTAGATGTACTATTAGTACATAGGTCTAGGGGAGAAAATCCAGCTGAGAATGAAAAATGAAACTTTATCATGGGACTCTAAGCATAGGAATTAGCTTGGAATGTTTTTTTATATTTAAAAATACACATTGCATTAGACTGAGAACTCTTCCTATGATCTTTGAGCATCAGTATTGCATGTTACACTTTGAACCATTCATTCTCAAGCTACTAGAATACAGGTATCTACTAGTTTTTCTGAGTGTAAATCGTTCATGCAAAAAAATTGTTTCTAATTTAAATTTTCTGCAAAAAGGAGATATGAATTAGAAAACATGATGTTTTGGTCTTACTTGCAAAATCTGTTTTTTAAAAAGTAATTGACTGTATATTTCAGTACTAGTTGTATTTTTTACTTTGAAAATTCTTAAATTTCACTGCTCAACTTTGTGATTTTAAGGGTTTACGTTAGGCATTCTTAACTTCATGCATGTGCTTCAGAGAGTCCTAGAAACCTCAGAAATCATGCATATACAAGCATACCTTGGAGATATTGCAGGTTGGGTTCTAGACCACAGTCCTGAAGCCAATATTAATTTATTTTGCTGGTAAAGGGTCTTGCCTTCAATTTGTTAAAAAAAAAAAAAAAAAGCAACAGCTGTGAAGCACAATAAAGTGCAATGAAACTAGGTATGCCTGTGTATGAATTTTTTCTTGATAAATTGTCCTTGGAATCATCACATACTCTACAAAAGATTACGAACTATTGGATGTCTAATTAAAGAATAAATTTCCTGTGTTTGGAAAGTTAAAATTCTTAGGATTAAATTTGATAATTTATATCCTTCCAAGTTATATCTAAGACGGGTTATCGAGAATTCGGCACATAGAAATCGTTTTTCATGCATTCTTATAGAATCTTTAGGAAAATGTTAATCCTATTTTCAGATGCACAAATAGATCTTTAGAGACACTTATCCAGTCATACAGCTGCTGGTGAGCCAATATTTGAACCCAGACTGTCTAAAGCCAGAGCCAGCACTCCTAACAAGAAAGGCTATACTAGACTTTGATAGCATTTGCTTGATGTTAAAATGAGTAACTGGTGTTTTGTTAAAATCGAAAAGTGGATCTGAGATGTTTAAAACATGCAATATCGTGGAATTTTAGAGTCACTGACTCGAGTAGGAAGAGACCTTAGTGGTACTTACCTTTCTTAATGATACTAGTCTGAAATCATAGCCAAAGTAGGGCCATTTCTATAGCCCCTCTAATCAATCACTTCATTTCCTTTTTTTGACATTTTAAATCTTTTTCTTTTTATGTGAGTAAAATCTGCCTTTCTGATAGTTCCACTGAGAAGTTCCAGTTTCCCTTTTGTATATATGATGCATTTATCATCCAGAAAAGAAATGAGATAAATGGCTCCTCTCGTTATTTTGTAGTCAGGTTTATTGAAATATAATTTACATACAGTAAAAGTTTTGACAAATGTATACAATTGGATAAACACCATCCAATCTAGATATAAAACATGTTCGTCACACCACAATTTCTTATGTCACTTTGTAGTCAGTCTTCTTCCTCTACCTGCAGCCCCTTGCAACTGTTAACTAATTAATGTCCCTATAGTTTTGCCTTTTCTAGAATATCATATAAATGAAATCATACAATATATAGTATTTTTTGTCTTCTTTCACTTAGCATAATGCTTTTAATATTCATTAAGTTGTTGCATGTATCAATAGTTTATTTGGTGGTATGCTGATAAATATTGTAGCAGCCTGCTCTCCAAACGGGAAAAATAATCCCTGGTTTGTAGCATTTGCTGATTATTGCAGCGTAAGTACTCTAAACGTGGCCTGTATTAAGCTACCTAAACCAGCTGGCAAAATTCCTATCAATTTAACTGGGTTCGCACCAGCTGGTACTAGCCCACTTTAGCACACCATTGAGTGTATTGCTTTATATTGTTGAGTAGCATTCCATTATAACGACGTTCCACAATTTGTTCATCTGTTCATGAGTTGGACATTTGACTTGTCCCGAGTTTTGGTCAATTATGTACAGGTGTTTGTGAGGGACAAATGTTTTCAGTTTTCTTGGGTTGTACCTAGGAGTGGGACACTGGGTCCTATGATAAGTATATATTCATTAATGTCGATAACTTTATATTGAATTGCCAAATTGTTTTCCAAAATGACTGTATACTGTTTTGCATTCCTGCCAGTAGCAATGTAAGAGAATTTCAGTTCTGCATCCTTATTAGCACTTAGTATCTCCAGTTATTAAAATTTTAGCCATTATATGTGTAGTGATTTCCTTTAACGTTTTTGACTTCTTAATATTTATTTTCAGTAGAATATGAACCACTACAAAGTTTATGACAGACATTGCTAAATAACTTTTTTGACTTGGTCATCAGTCATGGTCTCACTATGAAGGCTATAGCACTTAAAGGATGTTTCTTGAGTTTCTTATTTTGCATTTGTCTTTTGTGTTATTAAGATTGCTTTTGTTGTTGTTGTTAGAATTGCTTTTTTAAAAGTAATCATTAGGGAATTCTAATACTTAACTGCTAACATTTCTTTAATGTGGCTTTTTTAAGCTACCTTCTTTAAGAAAAGTTTAGAATTAAAAAAATTCTCAAATTATAAAGCATTTTTTCAACTTTTACTACTTAGCTCTAGATTCACATATCCAACTGCCGGTTTAGACATAGTCACTGAGATGTTCCTTTGGTATGTTAACCTCAACATGTCCAAACCTTAACTCGTAATCTTTCCCCTGAAATGTCTTCCATCCTCCTGTCCTCTCAATTTGAATAGATGCCGTTGTCATGTACTCTGTCACTTAGATGGAAACTTGCCACTCATCTTGCACTCCTCAGTTTTCCTCAGTTTCCACATATCGTTAAACATCAGGTCCAATTACTTTTATCTTCTAAATAGTTTTCCTATTCAACCCCCTGCTCCTCAAAGGCTTTATTCGGATCCATATTTTCTGCAGAAGTAGTACAGTGGTCTTCTAAATGCTGTCTTTCTCATCAAATCCCCTCATACCCTTTCTAGAATGAATTTTTTTCTGTTTGATTTTGAAAAATATAAAATGGTGATCGTTCCAATATGCATTTTTTTTCCTCCTAAAATCTTTTAATAGATCCTAAGTCATTACCGAAGAGCCATTAAAGCATGGACTCCTAGTCTATACACAGCTCTGTATGACCGGCTCCAGCCTCTCCAGTCTTATCTAACAGTGTTCTTTTTTTTTTCATTTTTTAGATTTGAGTGTGTGCTATCTACTCTGCTCAATGCTAGGTGATGGAATTATATCAAGGAGATTAAATTCTAGTGGGGCGGGGGTTGGACAGATAACAATTATATATATTGTCAGTTGGTAAGAAACAAGGCTGGGTAAGGGAGTTAAGGGCATACTAGGATCCTGAGGTGTGGGT
>NW_011888806.1:11331718-11354255 GCF_000151845.1 Pteropus vampyrus
CTCCTCAGTTTTCCTCAGTTTCCACATATCGTTAAACATCAGGTCCAATTACTTTTATCTTCTAAATAGTTTTCCTATTCAACCCCCTGCTCCTCAAAGGCTTTATTCGGATCCATATTTTCTGCAGAAGTAGTACAGTGGTCTTCTAAATGCTGTCTTTCTCATCAAATCCCCTCATACCCTTTCTAGAATGAATTTTTTTCTGTTTGATTTTGAAAAATATAAAATGGTGATCGTTCCAATATGCATTTTTTTTCCTCCTAAAATCTTTTAATAGATCCTAAGTCATTACCGAAGAGCCATTAAAGCATGGACTCCTAGTCTATACACAGCTCTGTATGACCGGCTCCAGCCTCTCCAGTCTTATCTAACAGTGTTCTTTTTTTTTTCATTTTTTAGATTTGAGTGTGTGCTATCTACTCTGCTCAATGCTAGGTGATGGAATTATATCAAGGAGATTAAATTCTAGTGGGGCGGGGGTTGGACAGATAACAATTATATATATTGTCAGTTGGTAAGAAACAAGGCTGGGTAAGGGAGTTAAGGGCATACTAGGATCCTGAGGTGTGGGTAGGGTTGCCATTTATAGAGGCAAACCTTAACTCATAACTTCTCTGTGAGAAGGCCTCTCTGTTAAGGTGACTTTTGAGCAGAAACTTGGTGTTTGAGGGAGTGAAAGTTTTAGATCTGAGAGAAGAGCAGGTGCTGAGGCCGGAAGCAGGAGAGTGCTTGACCTGTTCAGAGAACAGCAAGGGGTTGGCTGGAGGAAGGGGAGAGCTGAGATCACAGTGGTGGAGGGTCTGCAGAGCCTAGAGATCAGTGTAAGGACTTTGATTTCTCAGCTTGGTGAGTTTGAGCCTAGAGTGTGTTCCAGGCATGGACAGAGATGCATTTCTGTCTCCTACTTGAAGTTCCTGAAGTACGCCATATGCCACCCTCACCTGCTTTCCTTCTAACTGGAATAGTGCTTAGTTTATCCCCGCCCCTGTGTTCCCTTAGCACCTTTTTGTAGTACCTATACTTAATAGCTGTTTTATTGTTTTGTCTCCCCAGAGTGAACTTCAAGATTTTTTTTTTAACCTTTGAATTCCTATTTCATTGAATTAATATCTGTTGAATTACAGAATTGCTGAAAATGGGATTAATCATTGAAAACTGGGTAATGACTGCTAGCTCACATGAGTGTGCATTCTGTTTTGCTGACCAGTGTACCTTTAGTGCCAGGGCAATGAGCTGTATGTAATAGGTGCTCAGTAAATACTTGGTGACTGATCGAGTGCACATCCACATGCCGGCCTCTGGCTCTTTCTTCTGTCTCCCTTAGACCCATGAGTAAGCGTCCCCCAAATCTCTTAACATGTTTCCCGATGGCCTTGTCCTTCCTCTAATCACATGCTCAAGAAATCCCAAGTACTTTGGAAATGCATCGATTAATGAATTCATTATAAACATATGTAATAATAAAGAAATGTAGATAACTTCTCTCCAAGCCAAATAGATAGGATTCAGTGCACAGTGTTTTGGCTCATTCACACTTCTGTTTTCCTTTCTTTGGTGGGAATTTTTTGAGGTTACTTTATTACTAGCCCCCCTGAATCTTTAGTAAACAAGGTGTTGATAGGTCTAGAAAATCACTTCTATAAACAACTCAATAGGAGCCCTGCAGAGTGTAAAAAGTCTAGTACAAGAAATAAGGTCAACAGTATTTCTTAACTGTGTTTCATTTGATTAAACAAGCAATTACAGTTGGTTTATTGACCTGACTGTATCAGTGCAGACCTTTGGGTGTTTTTGTGCTCACCACTGAGTCTAGAAGTGTCAGGCTCCAGCACAGACGCTTCAACCCCAGAACACTAGGTATCATCTTAAGCCATTCTGAGTGCCTCAGTCCTTACATCTCAGGCTTCCATGTCCTGTCCACCCGCTGCCCTCGCCCCGCAAGTACCTGCATGATTTTGAGCCTGGTGGGGCAGGTCATTGGAAGATCCTAAATATTGTATGTACAGAAGCTGTAAGACTTAAGGCAGATATTTAAAGTAATGTCTCCAGTGATATGCCATTTTCCCTCCATTTTTGGTTAACCAAAAATTATTGTGTGCAGTAGACTGTCTTATGTATAATAGATTATAAATACTAGATTATTGATCTTCCACAGTGTTGTAATCCATTGTGACAAGCCTAGTGATGATATGCCCTGTAGTATTTTTAGTATATAAAACACTTTGTATATATTAGCCCACTTAATGTGGGTACTATTTGTATTTTGACCAACTACTTTGTAATTTCACTAAGTGCTGAGTTTTTAATTTTATTTAGGGTATGTGGTTTTTTTTATTGTTGCTATTTGAATGCGTTATTGGCTTTGGTTTTATTTCTCTAACAGAATGGTTTTACTATTTGTACACTGGTTTTCTTAAGTCAGGGAAAATTATTAATGACTTAGATTTAAATTTTTTCCCATAAAGTTAAAAAAAAAATTTTTGTCACCAGTTTCTATTTGTATATACTATATTAATATATGACTTGGAACAATGTTAATGCATCTAGTTATTTTAAACTTAATATATCATTGTTTTGTGATGTTCCACAAAAGAGCACAATAGCAGATACTTTTAAGCTTTGAGAAAACTGAATCACTAATAGTCAAGAGCTACTGTAATTATTTATTTTGGTGAGTTTGCAAGTTGAGATTAGTAACTTTAAATCAACTAGATATATGTGAAGCCATGGTCGATTTAAAGTACTACTATTTTGGGGTTTAGAAGACTGGTTGGAGATTTTTTTTTTTTTTTTCCAACTAAGTACAGTTGTTTGAGTCTTTTGTGTTTGGCCTAATCTCTTTAAAGTATTCATTATTACTACTTGTAAAAGATAAGTGCTTATTTATAATGGCACTTTAGAGGCCCAGAAATTAAGAGATGTGAATTCTTGTTCTATTTTGCTGCTAGAGAGCTCTGTTACTTTGAGCAGGTCACCTATCCTATGTGGCCTCTGGTTCTTTATCCGTTGACAGTCCTTTCCACTCCAAGACCCTTAGGTAATAGAGATAATTGAATTCTGAGGCTAATTCTTTTAGCTTTCCTTAGTTTCTTAAGCCCTTGGTACCTATGTTGTGAGAGGGAGCATGGTACAGGTGATTTTTAACATGTGTAATAGGTAACACTTGATGAATCTGCTACATTTTTAATACCAGGTCCAGCTTCTTCCTAGCTTGTTTCCCTCTGTTCTCCAGCCAGTATGGACTTAAAGGATGCCAATTAATTTAACATTAGCCTAAGAAAAATAGGAATCTGTTACATAGACATTATCCGATATTTAAAAGTCATGCCAAAATTATTTTGTATTATCTGCTGTTTTCTTTAGACAAACAATTTGTCTGCAGAGAACCTTGTAGGTTTATTGCCTTGCTCTAAGTAAAGCATCCACACACATAAATTCTGCCCTATAAATTGCATAACTTAGGACATGATTAATTATTATATATGGGACTCAACACTTTAAAAAGAATCCCACAAGTATCTTCTCAAAATATCCCAATATCTTAGTACATTTTTAGTGTTTGTGTTGAGAAAAGCAACGTATTTATTTGTTTTAATTTCTCTAACATTTATTCAAATTGCATTACCTTACATATATTTTTAAATTTTGAAGTAATTATAAACTCACAGGAAGTTGCAAAAATTACTGGTAGTGTCCCATGTACCTGTCACCCAATGGTGACATCTTATATAACTGTAATAACGTACCGACTTGTATTTTATTGCTAAAAGCATAATCATGTTCATTTTGAAAAATGTTGACAGAAGAATGTTGGTATATTTGTTCTCGGAGAGTGAAGAGGTTAGCGTATACAGATTCAGATTCCGTGTCTTGTTTCCATAGGCAGCAAACCAAGGGTATGTTTTCCTTCACCTCCTAAAAAAGGGTGACAGGTAATTAGGCAATGGCTGATCATTTTCCATCAGGTAGTTAATTCATAGACTTAGATATATTCATGTAAAATTTCAGTTACGTGGCATTCTTAATTCCTCTTTGCTGGGACGTCTTTATTTAATCACTGCAATATTCACTTACTGGGAACTTTCATTCTTAATACGTAACAGGATATAAAGAAAGAAATGTTGGCAGTTAGCCAAGGGATATTTATTAAGTACCTGCTATCACTGTGTTGAATATAGAGGAGATTTTGGAAAAGTAGAAGGGATGTTAATAGTGTAGTTGAGTAAACAGCTGTAGAACATTACTACATGTTACATAATGTATTTCATTAAATTTTATTCTCTACGCATGTACATAAGCATGTAATTGGCCTTCAGTAAGCATTGAGTGAACGAGTCTACGTAAGTAATAGTATATTGTCAGAAAATTGTATCTTAAGAAAATAAGTGTTTACTGTCACTCCTGGGAATTCTAAAACTATTCATTATTGAGTGAGAGAATGATAATAATGTTTTATTATGTTTCTTTATTCTCTTTGCCCTAGAAAACCCTCAGTAAATTAATCAGATTTCCTTGATTAAAGGCTGGCCTTTCTGACTCTAAAGCCCAACTTTTTTCTCTATGGCACATTGCTCATTAAAACATAGTATTAGGTGATTTAGATGATAAATACCATAGTTAAACAAGAATGAAATAAAAATAAACTATATCAATTATTTTTAGGAAAATCATGTGTAGATTGCCTGATAATTTTGTTTAGCTTGATTTATTTATTTAATGGCGAATGATTAAATTAGATCAAGTATAATGGATTAAACTGGCTCTGGGAACCAAGTTTTTATTTCCTCAAATGGCGATACACTGTGAATAGACTCTAAAATCATGCCATAATGTGAATTAATAATTCTACAATTATTTTTCCTAAACTATTTATTTAATATTTTATGGTGTGCTGTGCTGGATACTATAGGAGCTACGTGGATAATTCTGTTCTCAATCACTTTATAATATAGTGGAGATAAGATAGATGTATACATAATCAAACAGTATGTGATTACTCTGTCTGAGAGGTATAGAAGTCCTGTGGACATTTAGTAAGTAGAAAGATTACTTTTAGATGAAATGATTAGGGGAAGCCCAAGATGTTTGATCTGAATATCAGGGGTAGTGATAGAATTTTCTTGGTAAAAACTATGAAATTTACTTATATAAGAAATATGGAAAATTATAAAATCAGTTGATTTCACCATCAATGAATCAGATGAGGTTTCTTGGGGAAAAAAGTTAGTTTGAAAATATTATTTAAGTAATGAAGATAAGGATTAGAAATAAAGTAAAACCCTTAGGAAAAAAACATTTTTAACATGAAAACCTTACTTTTGCACTTGAAGCATTTTTATAACTAGGTCACCATGAAAACTGAACTAACCTCCCTAGCATTTTTTTTAAAGATAATTTGATCTTTTGGGTCAACGACAGATGTGCTTTATATATTTCATTTCATTTGCTAAGTCCAGAGACAAATTATAGATGAGTTATCTCTGTGGTCAAGATGAAAACTAATTTATTGCTGTTTTATTATTTCTTAAATTCCAGTGTTTAAAATATTTCTATTATCTCTGAGGGAAATAGCATTGAAAAACTTGACATTGTGAAGTTCAGCATTGCTAAGAGGTAGTTTGGCGGCTTAAAGAAGATACTGGAGAAAGAAAGGAAAGGATAGTGTGGCGATGGCAACACAATGAGGGAAAAAGAAGAAAAAAATGAGAGTTCTTTGTAAAAGGGAATTAATTGTTCTACCCTGTGTAATTCAGTCTAGCGATGTTGACCTGTACCTAGTTAAAACTCAGGCATTTCTGAAAGCTAATTTCTTCATTAAACCTATATAAAGAGTTTGCCTTAGTTATACAATAAATATTAATGAAAAATGGTATCATAACATGGATTTGTGTTCTCCACCTCCTTTTCCACAGAGACCTAGATTTAAATCTGAGTCACCAGAGTAAATAAGTTCAGTGATTCCCAGCTTGTGTTAGGTTGCATAACCACCACAGGGGTTGGCATAGGTGTTTATGCTTTCAGGAGGGGATGGGGAAGCAGGATAAGACATAGCAGCTGCTGAAAAAGGCATTAAGGCCACCATTACTACCGATATGCACTTGTGTGGCTGGGGCAGGGTTGGGGGAAAATGTGCAAAAGAGTCTGAGATGATAATACTAATGATCCTTGTTCATAGCCTGGAGAAGAGCAGTGGTTTTTCTTTTTGTTTTGCTTTTAAGAAAGCTTATTCTTTTGTTCTCTTTATGGATTTTCATGTACTTTGAATTTTCTCAGCCTAATACTTTAATAAAAAATGAGCCACTTTTTGACTGTTGCTTGCCAGTGTTGAAAGATCTTTAAAAGGATCCTCATATTCCAGCCTTTCTCTTTTTCCTCTGCTTGTTGATATACACTTTAGCACAGAGTTTAATAGTTGCTTTTGCATATCCTAATGTCACCTGACAGAGCATCATTCCAGTCCAATGAAGATCTGTTCGGCAAGCACTATTTTAATGGAAGAAGACTGGTTGCATTCCTGTACCTAATTGTTACCCTGGTGTTGTTATTTAACATCCAGCATGATTATGATATTAATCATACCCGCATGTGCTTTTGTCAGTTAAAGTTTAGAAATGCTCTTATATAGCTTGTTAGCTACATTGATTTTGGTATTTTTAGTTTTTGTCTCATTCTTCTAAGTAGCAGAGATAAGTACTATGCACAGATTTTGAATTAGACTTTTATATCTGTTATCATTAAGAGATCAATAAAAAAGTCCTATTTTTACTTAAAAAAAACTTTAAAGATGGAAAAGTGACTACTTTAGTAAAGAATGCTGTGGCTTATTGGAGTTATATTTAAAATGAAATTTCATTATTTTTTCCATCCAATCTCAATCTGTTTTCTTCCACTCACTATAACATCTCTATGAATAGCAATTTAGAAGCTAAATAAATTGGCTAGTAACTCATTCCCAAATGCCTGAAAGAGAGAAGGCCTACTGAAATAAACAAGTAGTAAAATGGATTTTTAGAAGTTAAATTTAAATGTAGTGTTAGATTAAGGGAAAGAATTATAGTAATAAAATTAGAAGAGAGGAAAGTAATCACCTGGTGAAAGGGTAAGAGCAAATGAAATTAATCTGTGATATGAGATGCATTTTGCATTGTGTTTATTGATCAGTAGGGAGTTATCTTTGGGAAAAGGAATGTAGAACTCACATCACACTTGGTTTTCTTTTAGAAAGGTCTTCCCTAGCAGTTGTCATTCCATGATGAGTATATTGCAGTATAAGCTGAGTACATTTGACACTTCCTTACTAGCTATCTGCATCCCGGATTTCTTTTTTTCATTCATTAAGAGTTTCTACTTTGTGTGTTGAAATATTAAACTAAGATACTAATGTTCCTTTCACAGAGCTAGTAAATTATTTTAACTTATGAACAGGCAATTAAATAATGTGGTAACAACATCTCTTTTAAGGTTTCATTGGCTTTCCTCCCTAGCCCCAGTATTTGGAGTTCCTTATTATCCCTTGTACTTGTTTTTACTATAGCTCTCTTGGATTATGAGGGACTTGAGGTGAATACACACATACTTTTTGTCTATAATCTTGGGCTGCTTTGCAGTTTTTGTTTATATCCATGATGATCTCATTCGTAGCTTGATCTTTAGGAAACAAGGTAGAGAAATCCAGGAAAGGACAACTTTTGTAAAGGTTTATTATTAATAACAAAGCTAGATTTTGGAAAAAATGCTGGGAATTCTATTTTTTGGCACTAAGTGGAATTAGAAATTTAATTGTTTCATAAAGAAGAATTCAGCATTGATCAAAAGAGATACTAGTTTATATGATTAGATAGATACACTGTTGGAATGCTCTGATGTACCTTATCTGTTTTTGTGTCAAATTACAGCTAGAACTTGTGGGAATGAAATGGTCGTTTCTATATGCTATAATAGAATATGTTTACAAAATGTAACGTCATTTTCTCTACTTTAAAAATGATAATCTGGTGATTTAAAAAAAGTTTGGCATGTACATGTCCAGGAATATTATGTTATTTTAATATTATTATATTAAAATGTTTCCAATTCATACTATTTAGAAAATACTTTTATTTAATTACTTTGTTTCTAAATTCTTTAAGTTTGCTTACTTTTATTATTTCTCAAAAATTGAGAGTTTCGATGTATTTGTGATATGACAGAGAAGGCCAAGTTTTAGAGTAAGGCAGAGGTTACCATTATGTAGGACAGACTAGAATGAGTCCACACTTAGAAATAGTGCTGCACGTTCGAGCCAATCGCACCTAAACAACAGATGTTGTCAAGAGTAGAACAGCCAGAGAGCCATCCATGTAGCCTATTGTTAATGGGAATTCAAGGTAAAGAAGCACATGAAATCTTGAGCTGGGGGGGAGGAGAATGAGAATTAATGAGTTGTGTGCGTGTGCGTGTGTGTGTGCGTGTGCGTGTGTGTGTGTGTGTGTGTGTGTGTGTGTGTGTGTTTTATGAGTGGTGGCCAGAGAATTCTTTCTGTGGGTACCGAATTCTAGATAATGGCCTGATACCAGTCCTTGGGATTGGGACTGGGAGTTGAAAACAGGCATCCCAGTCCTGGTACAAGACAAAGCAGGCACTATACTGGAAACCTCCGAAAGTGTCAAAACGGAAGTTTAGTTATAATTACTGAGGTATAAACAGGGCTAGAACAGCAGAAAGAGTAGGAGTAGAACAGAGTGGGTATCAGAGCTAGCTAGGAACCGAACCTTATCTAACCTGGGTTGTAAAGGCTGAGTGAAGTAATGTTAATGGAACTTGATCTGGAGTCGAAGATTGGGGCTGAGACTCCTTAAATACCTCTTGTCACAAATCCACATTGGTGATCTAGGATTTAAGTGGTAGGAGAAGCAAGGTACGTGGAGAGCAGAAACATTCTTTAGATATACTACTAAGTGTCTTCTAAGGAAAACATTCATTTCCATCGTTAATCAGTAATTGTGTCGTTTGCTTCATTGGCACTGGTGTGGCATCACGAGATGCGGAGGATTGCTGATGCCTTAACGTCTTAACAGGAAACTGCTGCTAAAATGAACAAACTGTAGCTTTGGAGTAAATATGCTTTCTTGCAAAATAGGATGTGAAAATGCATGTTAGGCACGAGGGTTCTAATGTCACAATGCTCAAGGCAAAAGCACACAATGTTTAGTTTTTGAGTCGGGTAAGAGGAAGCAACAAAAATGTATGAATATGATAATTTGACGTTAAAATGAGAACCTTCCACACCTTTTTTACTTCCTAGTAGAAGTCATATTAACATTTTTTGGGTTGCAGTTAGCTAATACTAGCTTATGGGGTGACAAAAGGCATTTATGGAACTAGTACTGGAAATTGAATGATGAATTGAACAAATCGGGCTTGAAACCAGAAGAGCTCTAGGGATCTCATCAGTACCTTCTTTCTAGACCCCCACCATTAAAGAGACTTTGCTCTAAAGATTTAATGTCTCTGCCTTGCCTTTTCAATTTTTGTATTCCAACAGGAAAGGATGATATTAGCCCTGTTCAAATCAGGTATCTGTCTACCAGAGCCAGCAGGCCCAAGGTGGTGATGTATAGTTACAACTCTGGGCATCTACTCTTGTGTGCTGGGGGCCATTCCCAAAAGAGAAATCAAAGCTTGGTAGCCCTCCAGGAGGTATCTAGAATAGTCCACCCTTTCATAGTTTAACCGCCCCTTTCTTTTTCTCTTTTTTTCCTCTCACTTTTCTCCCCACTTACATAAAAGTAGAAATAATCCTGCTATGCCCTCTATTGATGCACTTTTTCTAGGAGACAAAATTTAAATACAAGCTGAGGTATTACATCAGGAGGTATAGTGCCTTAGGGCTATTGATTCTGGGTGATATGCTGCCCCTCATTTCACTGTGATTCTTTCTTGATATTTTACAACCTAAATTTAATTCCTGCTAACTTGCCATCAGCATGGTTGGGGAAAAGAGAAAAGAAGTAAAAAGAAAAGGCATTTAAAGAGAAAGATGGGGGGGTGCTCATTATATACCAGTGACTAGTAAGGAAATAAATGGTTGCTACAATCCTTAGTTTTGCATCAGTGCACAAACCCTAACCTGTTTCACTTCAGATTTCATATTTCTGTTGCCTTCTGCTGGTATCTTTGCTTATCAGGATTCTGTTCCTAACAAGCTGAGCCAGTCTTTCCTTCTTGAAAGGGTCTGAGTTCCTAGTAGTTCGAACTGTATGGAATGGTGGTGGTCTTCCACTAACCTTGACACTGTGCACAGTACTACCAGAAGATACTCCAGGTGATTCCCCTGAGTTCTTCTCATGGTCTTCCCAGCCCCTAAAGGTATAGTAACAACTTTTCTTTTCCTTGATAGTCTTTCTTCTTGTTTGTCTTTCTACTGTCGTAAGGAAATCAAATCGAACACCATGAATTCAGCTTCCAATAGAATGAAACAGTTATTTTTTTCTCCTGGTATAGGTATTTTCTCCTTGGGTATTAAAATTTGTAGATCAGCAGATTCCAGAGTTCTTGAGACAAGAAACAAAACTGTAAGAGTGGAAAAGATACCACAATCATTGTTTGGTTCCCACATCCAGTGTATTCTGGAGGTGGGAGACATCCTGTGTTGGTTAGTGGTTCAGAATCTATTTGATATCCTGCAGGACAGCATGTGAATTTAATATTTGCCAGCAGAGGCAAATAAAGAATTAGTGTCTCATAATGAGGACCAGCCATCACCGTTTCTGTAACACAAAGGGCTTGATGTAATTTGCCAAGAGGTAGTACCTATGAGAGACTCAGGCAAATGGGTTCTCAACAGTAGTGGCAGTGAAATCAGTCTGAGTGAGTCCATGCAATTGATCCCTTGCATACCTGCTTTTCCTGCCACCTGGTTGTTTTCATGAACCTACTGAGTAAGGAAGGACCAGGTTGGCTGGAGAAGGAGTCTGACTTGATTTGTGATGTGGGTCATCTTATCAACCCGATTATTAAAGAGGCTTTATATTTTGATTCGTTTGCTTTGGCAGTGGCAGGATTCTGGTGAACACCTGAGAGGAATTTTTTTAGGTTGTATTGCCTGGTTGTGAGAGATTCAAATAGCCATTCCCTAAATCTCCCTCTCATTTATCCTCTGCTCTGTCATAGCACAGAAAAAATAAGGATGTAGGCTCTCTGGTCACTCCAAGAAGTATCTACTACAGAAGTAATAATACATTCTGTAAGTTCCCAAACCTTAAGCAAGATTTTAAGCCTCATTCAATGACTATATTTAAAATTTTATTTTTGTCTTACTTGACGTAGCTCTTTTCCCTTTTTTGATTTCATGCTTTATAGTTCCTCAGCTTTGTAAACTCCATTTAAGATTTTTTTAGGTTTTGGTTTATTGAATTCTAAAATGCCATATATGCTGTTTATGAAGGCATCTATGTGTGTATATATGTACACACATATACACACATATATATACACATATATACTCAGCATAGAAAATATCTGAAAAGGTGCATACCAGAGTGTGAACAGTATACTACATAGAAAGATACAAATACATAGATCCTCAACATCACTAGTCATCAAAATGCAAATTAAAACCATAGAGTGATGCTACTACACACCCACCAAAATGGCTGAAAATGAAGTCCGACAATGTTAAATTTGGTGAGGATGTGGAACAACTAGGCATTTCCTTTTGTCATATGTTGCTGGTGAAAAGATATAGCCACTTCAGCAAAGAGTGGTTAGTTTCTTCTAAAAGTTAACATATTTCTTATGAACTATAAATTTTATTCCTAGGTATATATACCCAAGAGAAGTGAAAGCACGTGTCCATAGAAAGTCTGATGTTCCTAGCAGTATTATTCAACATTTGCTTTTCATGAATAATTAATGATATTGAGCATTTATGTGCTTTACTTGATATCTGTATCTTCTTTTTTAAATTGTTTTGCTCTTTTTAAAATGAGATTGCTTATTTTATTATTGAGTTATAAGAGTTTTTTTTTATATGTTTTGGATATGCCAGTCTTTTATTTAGTGTGTATTTTACAAATACTTTCTCCCAGTTTGTGGCTTCTTTTCATTTGTAAAGGTGTCTTTTGAAGAGCAGAAAATAATTTTGATAAAATCCAGTTTGTCAGTTTTTGTCTTGTACTGTATATCTCATCAGAGAATTCTTTGCCTAATCCAAAGTCGCAATAATTTTGTACCGTTTTCTTCTAGAAGTTTTATAATTTTTGGTTTTACATTTAAGCCTGTGGTCCATGTTGAGTTAAATTTTGTATGTGACATGGTATATGGGTTGGTTGAAATTCTTTTGTTTGCATGTAGATATCCAATTGTCCTGATACCATTTGGTGAAAATTTTTCCTTTCTCCATTGAGTTACTTGACATCTTTGTCAAAAATCATTTGACCATATTGATTTAAATCACTGATTTATTGCAGTTTTATAAAAAGTCTGTAAATCAGGTAGTATGAGCCTCCAGCTTTGTTCTATTTCAAAATTGTTTTGGCTTTTCCCTGTAAATTTTAATATCATCCTATCAGTTTCCAAAACAAAGTCTACTAGAAGTTTGATTGATATCACATTGAATCTATAGATAAATTTGGAGAGACGTGACATATATCTTAACTATGTTGGGTCTCTCAATTTGTGTGTATGGTATATCTCCTCATTTACTCAGGTCGTCTTTGATTTTATCTCATCAATGTTTTTGGAGTTTTCAGAATATATATCTTGCACACAGTTTGTTAAATTTATCCCAAAGCATTTTCATGGTTTTTTTTGGATGCTATTATAAATAGCATTTTATATTTATATAAATATATATGTGTTTGTATATATACATGTTTATAGATATATGTTTATATATGTAATTGTTGACATGTAGAAACACGATTGATTTTCGTGTATTGAACTTTGTATACTATAACCTTGCTAAATTCCTTTATAAAATCTAGTAGGGTTTTTTGTAGATTCTTTAGGGTTTTCTGTATAGGCAATCGTGTCCCTGAAATAAAGACAGTCTTATTTCTTTCATTGTAATGTATGCTTTTTATTTGTTTTCATATCTTATTGCACTGGCTAGGACTTCTAGTATAATGTTAAAGACAGAAAACATTCGGTCTTGTCTACAGCCATGCCGCCCTGAACAAGCCCAATCCTCTCTGATCTCAGAAGCTAAGCAGGGTCGGGTCTGGTTTAGTACTTGGATGGGAGACCACCTACGAAGACCAGATGCTGTAGGCGTAAAAAATAAAAATAAGGGATTGTAAACTGACAAGGTCCTTGCAATCTGTGAGGTCAACCAAAGGTCGCCTCGCCTAACAACAACAACAAAACATTTGGTCTTTTGCCATTAAATATGATTTTAGCTGCATTTATTTTAAAGATGCCATTTATCAGGTTAGGTTTTATTCTATTCCAAGTTTACTAAGAGTTTTTTAAATCATGAATAGGTGTTGAATTTTGTCAAATGCTTTTTCATATCTATTGAGATTATCATACAATTTTTCTTTTTTATTCTGTCGATATGATCAGTTTTTTTAATGTTAAACCAGCCTTGTATTTCCGAGATAAACTACACTCGATCATGATGTAGTATCTCTTTTATATATTGCAAATTTGGCTTGCTAATATTTTGTTTAAAATTTTTGTATTTGTGTCCACAAAGTATATTGGGTTTCTTGTCTTGTAATGTCTTTGTCTGGTTTTGGTATAAGATGATGCTGGTCTAGTGTAAAATGCTTTGGGAAGAGCTTCCTCCAATCTGGATTGAGCTGGTTTCTATAAACAAGCAGATATAGACTGCTACGTATTGTGTAAAAAAGGGAGGGGAGGAATAAAACAAGTATCTGATTAACTTTACAAAAAGGAGCTAGGGCGGGACTTAATGGAACCAAAAGTTTATGAACGGGAATGGAACTTCTCAAAGTACACTTTTTCATACAGTTTTGACTTTTCAAAGCACTTTATTGTCCATATTCAGAATAAAGATGGGAATGGAGAAAATCCTAATCCACTGAAACAATGAACCAGATTATATTTAAATTAGTACTGTACCTACATTGAAGGAGAAGGAAGAATGAACCTAAGTAATTTATTGACACGGTTTTTGACTATTTACCCTCATCTGGAGGTGAGAGGGAGGGGTTGCAAACAAATCCTGAACTCTTTGTAGTAGAGTTTATTTTTTTGTAGTGATGTGGACAGAGCAACTCTGGGTCATTTGTGTATTAGGAATTGAATAAATACTTTAGGTTGTTAGAGCCAGGGCTTGTGGAAGGAGGGATATGCAAGTATGGAATGGGGGAAGGCAAAAATGAATCCTGTGGGTATGGATTGCAATAGAAGGTATCAGTGTGAATATATTATTTTTTAAATTAGTTTGTATATGTATGTGTACATGTATATATGCACACATGTATGTGTATGAACATACATGTATGTTCTATCAAACAAAAAGGCTAAGAAGCAAAGAGCAGCCAACACACCTAACTCCCAAATTCTGGTCTCTAATGCTGTTCCCCAACACAAAGGAACTGGAGTTCCTCAAAGAGATGGCTGATTACAGGTCCGGATAGGATACACGTGAGGTGAACTTGTTTTTTTTTTTAATGCTATAAAATAAGAAAAAAAAATTATTTATTTTAAACGCCTACGGCACCTGGTATTCCAAGGTGGTCTCCCATCCAAGTACTAACCAGGCCTGACTCTGCTTAACTTCCGAGATCAGACAAGATCAGGCACGTTCAAGGTGGCATGGCCATAGACTTTTTTTGTTTTTTAATAAGGACATGGCACAAGAAGCCCGTTGGAATTCCTACTGGTGAAATCTGATATGGTAATTTGATTATTTAATAAGTATAATAATGAATTATGAACCATTAAAAATAGGAATTCATTATCCATAATGATAATAAACAAATAAATAGAGGAAGGAGGTCTCTTGCTTATAATAGAATTATGAGCTCTTGAGTTGGAAAATCATCATTTTGTAGCCATCATAGTAAAGATTAGACTGTAAGAATCATAACAAAATTGAGGAAAGATATTGATGAGGAGCAGGATATTTCCATGGTTTTAAGATGTCTCCCCACACACTGCATATTATTTGCAAGGTGTAAAAGAGGAATTGCATGTTGGTGAAACCCAGCAACAACATAGGGCAGGTGGATACGATGTGACTCCAGATATAACACCTTGACACCTCATACTACATCGTCATCTATGTAGTACTGTGGCCAAGACTGTATAACCTGCATCTAACTATGAAGAAACAGCAGACGAATCTAACATGAAGAAAGTTCTACTTAATAAAAAGGGGAGGGAACCGTGTTCTTCAAAATCAGCCAATGTCATAAATGACAAAGAAAGGTTGTGGAAGTGGTCCAAATTAAAGAAGGCTTAAGAGACCTGATCCTAGACTGGATCCTGTACTGGATGGGGAAAAATACTCTTTTTGAATCACTTGAAAGAAAATTGGAATACGGATGGTAGGATAAATTAAAATATTTAACAGTATTCAAATTACTGAAGATAAGTCTACTATGGTTACATAAAAGAAATCTCTGTTCTTAGGAATTGGACATTAAAGCAAAGGAACAAAGGGCCATGCTATATATAATTTATCTTCAACTGGTTTAGAAGAAAAAGTATATGTGAATAGAAAGAAAGTGCAAGAGAGCACATGAACACATAATAAAACAATGGGGGTAACATTAACAGTTGGTGACTTTGGGTATAAGGGTAATTTTTGTATTCTTATATTTGCAACTCAAATATGTACTTGTATCTTTCCAAACAAAGTGTTAACAAATAACTGCCCTTTATTTTTAGACTTTCCTTATTTATAAAGAACTTGGTTCTTTGTCTGGAACCAGTTTGGAATGAACATTTTTATAATATTTTCCTGTGTGTTGGTGGTGTGGCTCTGTAAAGCAGTCATTGTTGAATGTGACAGTAGTTAGCAAAAAATAAATGAGTCACTCTGTGGTTGACCAGAATCTAAAACCTAATTTGGGGAGGTGGGGTTAACTATTTATTATATTGATTTATTTAAGTTTATATATTTAAGCTGTACCATCTACTGAAGTCTTAGAGGTTATTGTCATTACCATTTATCTGTTGAAGAACTATTAGAATGATTATTTTACTAAGAATCTAGCTGTTGTCCACAAATTCTTTAGATTATCTTGTTTTGTAAACTCAGAAAAATTGTCATTTTTAACCTCAAGAGAGTAAGTATTTGTTTATTCAAAAAATATTTATCGAATGATTACTATATGCCAGACCTTTTTCTAGGCATTGAAGATGTAGCACCAAACCAAACAAATGTTTTTTTGTGGGAGGACACAGACAAACAGGAATAGAAGTGAAATAAATGAGTATTAAGAACATTGGAGAAAAATCAGAGAAGTGGGTTAGGATGCTGGGAGCAGAATTGTTACCGTTTTAAATAGAGTAGATAGGAAAAACTTAGCCTTGGAGATATTTAACAAAGATCTGAAGATAACGAGGGAGTAAGACATGCAGAGGTAGTCATCCCTTGGAAAAGCACCTAGACAGAACAGCAAATGTAAAGGCTCTGAGGCAGGGATATGCCTAACCTGTATAAGGAACAGCAAAGGGTCAGAAGGAAATGAAGTGTGAAATAATGGGGTTATGTAGGTTCTCCGGTGCTATTTTAAAGATTTTGGCATTTACTCTGAGATGAAGAGCCATTGGGAGATTTGGGGCACAGATGTTACATTATATGATTTATGTAAGATTATCAGGATCACTAGCTGCTTTGATGAGAAAGAACTGAAATAGGACAAGGGTAGAAGTTGGGAGGCCAGTTGCTAAACTATGGGAAAAAATCCAAGTGAGAGATGATAGTTACTATTCTGGTCAAAGTCTCGATGTAGGTGATGAGAAGTGGTCAGATTCTGGATCTATTTTGTAGACAGAGCCAATAGTATTTGCCCAATGGGTTAGAGAAGAGGCTAAATGCTTGAATTTTAGTGATCAATGAGAAGAGGAGAAACAAGCAAAAGAGGCTGAGAAGGAATGGTCAGTGAAATAGGATGAAACCAGGAGTCTTTGTTCTGGACGCCAGGTAAAGAATGTGTATCAGGGCTTGGTGCCAAATGCTGCACGTAGGTCAAGAAAGATGGAACTGACTGGCCCTTGGATTTAACAATATGTAGATAGTTGGTGACCTCCAAGTTTCAGTGGTATGGTGGGGAGTAAAAGTCTACTTAGAGTATATTCAGTGTGAATTGAAGAATACTTGGAGACACAATATACAACACTTCTGTGACCTTTGCCGAAAAGGGAATCAAAGAAATTTGCCATAGCCTGGACAGGGTGAGTGGAGTGAAAAGGTCGTTGTTGTTTTCTAATGGTGAGAAATTCATATCCGCTCTCCCTCCCTCCCTTCCCCCGCCCCCCTCTTTCTTTCTCTCAAATGGTTTTGCTTTACTAGAAGGAGGAAATTAGGAAATTGATAATATAGGAGAGAGAAGCGGGACTTACTAGAGCATTGTCCTTAAATACTAGGGGCATAATGTCTACTATCAAAATAGAGGCATTAGTTAGACTCGATATGGTTCCAGAAAGTTCAAGCTGAGTAATAGATAGTGGAAAGTATGGTTCTGGAAGTTCTCTTCTGATTGCTTTTATAGGAATCAAGGCCAGAATATAGTGATTCAGATTTTATGTGGCTTTTGATTTTTTTCATGTATGATGCTGTTGATTAGGTGGTCTGCCAGGATAGGAGGGTGTTAGCCCTGCTTGTTAATTTTTCCCTCAGACATTTAGCTTCTTGTTACTCTTTAGTCTGTCTAGTTGTGTACACTCGGAAAGAGATTCCTAACTAAAACTCTTTGGGGCTACCTGGAAAAGTTTTTTTCCTCATCCTCAACCCAAAAAGTATGATTTAAAGATACTTAGAATTTACCGAGCACAATTTTCACGTTAGGTATAAGAAAACCAACTTAAAGACATAGTTAGGCCATAAAGGTACAGCTGACTGTCTAGCCAAGTCTGGAATCCAGGTCTCTGTGGTGTTCTAATTTATATAATTTTGAAATTTAGTTTTCGTACCTATTTGCATATACATTCAAACTCACCCCTTTGACAATAAAACTTATCCTAAATTGGAGGCAACCAAAATACGAAATTAAAAAAATATGAAATGTTTAAAATAAGAACTCTGTCTAAATTGTGATTTAAATTGTGATTTATTTAAAACTGATACTTGAAATTATATTATATTGCAGTTAGAATATACTGAAATCATATCAAAACATTTGCCCTTGACTGAATTCATATTAAAAGATTCTAAAACAGGATCAATTCTATAATATTTTAGATTACTGATACTTTAAGACATCTGTAGATTGCATTAATTTACAAAAATGGGTTGAGAAAAACTTTATTACTCTATCTTGCTGTTTTCAGTTCTGACTGGCCTCCTGCTGTTTCTGCTTCTGCTTTATCTCAACACTTGCCTCTACTTGGTAATTCAGAGTGGGTAAAACCACATAATCAGCATCTAAAATACATATAACTTTATGAAACAATAAGTAAAGGGCAAACAACTGAGGAGGAATTAAGCAAAAGATATGAATAGGTGTTTCGTAAAAGAGGAAACATGAGTTAGCCAGTAAACTAGAAGAAATGCTCAGTATTATTAATTAAAAGGAAAATACAAATTAAGACCACAATTAGATGCCATTTTACATCCCAAAATTAAGTTGGCATTACTAAATGTTGGAGAGGATGTGGATCAATATGGACTACCTTTTGCTGATGGGATTATAAATTACTAAAGGTACTTTGGGGAAAATAAAAATTGGCATCCTCATGGAAAATTGAACATATGCTTATTCCTCAACTTGTAGGCACATACTTAGGAGAAACTTTGGTACATGTGGAACAGGAGACGTATATGAGAATTTTCTTAACGGTAATGTTCAGACTAGCAAAAACAAAACAAAACAAAAAATCTGGGGGGGGGAATCAAGATGCTATTGTAAAGAGAATGAATATATGGTACACTTACACAATGTAGAATTATTCTGTGGTGAAAATGAATGAACTACAACTACATGAGACAACATGGGTGAATCTTGAAAACATAATATTGCATGGAAAAATCAAACCCTAGAAGACAGGAGCTGTTTAATACCACTTTTACAGAATTCAGAAACAAACAAAATGAAACACTATGTTGTTGAGGGATACATGCATATGTGATGTACTTTTTAAAGAGCAAAGGGATGATATACACAAAATATAAGATAGCAGTTACAGGGTACAGAAGGATGAGAGAGGTGGGGTACTGGATAGGGAGGAGCAAATGAGTAGAACATTAGCAGTAACCTAACCTATATTTAAGTTCTTGAGTTGAGTGACAGATACCTGGATGTTTATTCTGTTATTTTGCTTTGAGTTTAAAACATAAACAACTGTTGTATGTAGCAATTAATATATTAAAAAATAACAAAAGCATATTCTGAGGTCACAATTTAGGAGACATTTCATCACATCTGCCTACTCATTGACTCTTGAATTCCTCATGCCACTCAGTATTTCATTAGAGGTATCTTGTTTTAAAGTTTTCTGATGAAGCCCGTGTCTGCCATCTGACCACTTGTTGGATGAATAACTGAATGATTTGGAAAAGTGATTCAGGATTATTCTTAGAAACTACATAAAGGATAGATTTAAAAAAATACTTTTCCTTCCACTTCTAGTTGGGTTCTTATAAAATAAATGAGATAGACAGCAAAACTAGGTTATTGCATAGGTTTTTTGATAATTCACTATATTTGAAGACAGTATTACTGATTATGTTTAAACTATTGTTATAATAGATCAAAAAGATTAACAAATATATAACAAAAACAAAAAAGCATAATGTTACTAAAAGATAAAGCTATTTTTAGGCATGTTTTAGAGTTAGAAGTTCCATTAGAATTAGTCCAAGCTCTTCAATTTTGAATGAAGGAGCTTTGTGACCAAATAATTAATTGATTAAAACTGTAGAACTTGTTGAGAGCAGAGTTAAGAAAGACTAGAACCTAGACATCATGAATCATATACTAATGTTTTCCTATTAAAATATTAAATGGTAAATAAAAGGAACATTTAAATGTCCTATATAATAAGGCATGTTAAATAACTCAAGGTTGATTTATAAACATTCAATGAGTAAGCAATGTTTAATATAGAACAAATCAGTTCAGCTCTATACCACATTTGTCTTCAGATGCTTGACAAATATACCCAGAGAAATAACATGATTTTTTTTCTTTTTTGCTCATATTTGGTTCTCCAAAAGAGAGTGATATATCATTTACAAATGAATAGTGGACTGGAAGTGGGAAGAATTAGCTTCCAAACCTGGCTCTGCCACTAAATAACTGTGTTGTCATTGATTCTTTGTATAACTTTTCTAGGTTTCAGTTTCCTAAACAGTAAAATAAACTGAACCAGATGGTTTAAAGAAGGCAGCTTTAAATGTCTATATTCTAAATGGATTTTTAAATAGCAAATTTTATCTATTTCAAAGTGTTTCATGTATTCTACTATTAAACCATTGGTGACAAATAAGAAGATAAAGAATCAGTAGAAAATGAATGACTCATGATGCTAAAACATTCTCAGAATGAACTGGGTTTTTTCTTTCTTTCATCACAGATATAATACTTCTCCACATCTGCTTCAGGAAGAAAGTGCCTGCCATTCCTATTGTTTCTACGCAGGTTCATGCCAGCCCAGAACAGAGAATCAGGTCAGT
The DNA here is from genome assembly GCF_000151845.1 of Pteropus vampyrus. Taxonomy (NCBI): domain Eukaryota; kingdom Metazoa; phylum Chordata; class Mammalia; order Chiroptera; family Pteropodidae; genus Pteropus; species Pteropus vampyrus. The sequence goes on from NW_011888806.1 coordinate 11,352,513, forward strand.
TTTAGGATTGTTTTGTCTATTGAACAAGGAGACAAGATCAAAATCATGATAGTCTTTGTTGCACGGTTGCACTGTAGCAAGACAACTGAGCTGTGACTCAGAAGAGCTGGGTTTCAATCCGTCTTTACTGCTGACGGCTGGGTAAACTTAGACAAGCCTCCTTTCCTGCATGGCTTTTAGTTTTCTGCACCAAAAAGAGGATATGTTAGAATAAATTTTCTTCATTTTCAATTCTGGCTTTAAAGCATTATTACTTTTATTGTAGGTACCTACATAGAATAAAATTGTTGTTGTTTTTTAATAAATTTATTTATTTAAATTAGTTTCAAGTATACAGTACATTGGTTAGACATCTATAATGTTCATAAAATGATCCCCCCAGTTGCTCCCTCCCTCCCCTGACTCTCCACTTAGCCATATTAACGCTAACTGCATTCCCTCTGCCAATCTTCCTGTGCCCAACTATCAACTACTAATTTGTACTTTTTTGACCCTCACCCCATTCTCCCAGCCTCCCAACCTCCCTCCCCTCTGTCTGTCACCAAATTGTCCACTATATTTCTGAATCTGTTTTTGGTTAGTTTGTTCTTTTTGTTCCTTAGATTCTGCATATAAGTGAAATCATACGATATTTATCTTTCTCTGTCTGACTTATTTTACTCAGCATAATAACCTATAGGTCCAACCATGTCGTTGCAAATGGTAGGATTTCATTTTTTTAATGGCTGAGTAATATTCCATTGTATATATGAACCATAACTTCTTTATCCAGTCATCAGCTGATGGGCATCTAGGTTGCTTCCATATCTTGGCTATTGTAAATTGTGCTGCCGTGAATATTGGAGTGCATAGATCTTTACAAATTATTGTTTTGGTTTTCTTTAGATAAATACCCAGAAGTGCAATTACTGGGTCAAAAAGTATTTACATTTTTAATTTTTGTGGAACCTCCATACTGTTTTCCATAGTGACTGTACCAATTTGCAATCCCACCAACAATGTATGAGGGTTCCCTTATCTCCGCATCCTCGCCAATACTTGGCTGTTTTTTGATTTATTGATGAAAGTCATTCTGACAGGTGTGAGATGATATCTCATTGTAGTTTTAATTTTCATTTCTCTGATGATTAGCGACCTTGCGCATCTTTTCATATGTCTATTAGCCATCTGTATTTCCTCTTTGGAGAAGTATCTCTTCAGATCTTCTGCCCATTTTTTAATTGGATTGTTTTTTTGTTGTCGAGTTGAATAAGTTCTTTATAAATTTTGAATATTAACTTCTTATCAGATGTATTATTAGTGAATATCTTCTCTTTTTGTTTTGATGGTTTCCTTTGCTGTACAAAAACTTTTTAGTTTGATGTAGTCCCATTTGTTTATTTTTTCTTTTGTTTCCCTTGCCCAAGGAGATATATCTGAAAAGAACGTCCTGTTAGTAATATGAGAGAGTTTACTGCCTATGTTTTCTTCTAAAAGTTTTATGGTTTCGGGTCTTACATTTAAATCTTTAATCCATTTTGAGTCTTTTTTTGTATACAGTGTAAGAAGATGGTCCAAATTATTTTTTTTTGCATGAATCTGTCCAATTTTCCCAACACCATTAATTGAAGAGATTGTCTTTACCCCATTGTATATTCTTACCTCCTTTGTCGTATATTAAGTGAGCGTATAGGCGTGGCTTTATTTCTGGACTCTATTCTGTTCCATTGATCAATATATCTTTTTATGCCAGTACAGTGCTAA
>NW_011888806.1:11354305-11357432 GCF_000151845.1 Pteropus vampyrus
GTCGTATATTAAGTGAGCGTATAGGCGTGGCTTTATTTCTGGACTCTATTCTGTTCCATTGATCAATATATCTTTTTATGCCAGTACAGTGCTAAAATTATATTTTTAAAGCATCATTTCCTTTTGAATTTTCCTGGAAAAACCTAGTCGTAAGCACAGGTTTGGAACCCTTTATTGTGTTGTAGTTACTTCAAGTGACTAGTTTGAATGATATACTATGTTGTGAGGCACTTGAGAGCTCTATCACTACCTAGTTGCCTTAGTTTTAATATTTTACTTTGCATTATTGTCACTGATAAGCTTATTTTTTGCAAGAGGTTATTAGTCCTTCAATAACGTTCTTCAGCTTTAGAGAAGGTATTTTTTTGACTCTTAGTTCTCTGTTGATTGCAAGTAACTCAGTTCAAATTAACTTAAGCAAAAAGAGGAAGTCGATGGTCTTTTGGGTGTGTCGCAGGGAACACTAAGGATCTGGGGGCAGAAATGCAGCTGTGCTGAGGAGAATCCAGGAACCAAATTTAGTCAGATTTTCATCAAGCCATCATTGGAGGGCTGCTCCTGTGCATCTGTCTCACTCTTTGGGAACTGCTTTCTTCACATTTCCATTTTTTTGTCAGGGGAAGCATGGTTGCCACTACCTCCTAGGCTTTATTATAGCTTGTAATTCAGACTCCCAAAGAAAGGCTAACTCTTAAGTGTCCAATCCGAAATTTCCCAGAACAGATAGATGTTGAGTCTTCATTTAGGTGCCTATGAACAAGTTGTGACTTAGGGCACAGTCAGTTTAAAATTTGCCATGGTTGTCTTGCCATGTGCTTCAAAGCCTGTTCTCTGTAGAGGACCTAACTTATTCCTATTAAAATGTTGATAACTAATACTGTAGTATTAGTATTACTTTTTCCAGGTATAGTCTTATTTTAATTTGGATCAAACATTCAGCTAAAGCTGTGTTCCCCAAACCGTGTAGAAGTGAAATCTTGTGTTCCAGTATATAAAAATGATTACCATGGATGCAAGAAAAAGCATTGGGAATTGAAAGGCAAGGTTTAATTGGAATTCGTATGGGCTGACTCTATGCATTGTTCTATGTCATTTTATATAAAGGACTTGAGCATCCTTGGATTTTGGTATCTGTGGGGGCTCCTAGAACCAATCTCCTACAGATACTGAACTCCATTTTAAAAATGGAGTTGATGATAATAGTACTAAAAAGTGGAACTAATGATGGTGGTACCTCATAGGGTTCTTATGAGGAATTAATATATGTTAAGTGTTCAAAACAGTTCTTGGCACATCAGCAGCAGCACCACAAATTTTTGAAATGAGTTACATTATATGATCGTGAGACTCCCACCTAACTAAAACAACAGCAAAAACAAAAAATAAACTTGTGTTCTAAGATTTTCTGACATAGACTAAGTTCTTTTTTTCCCAGAATAAAGACTTGGAAGCTTTGGTCATCCATTTGAGTTCTGCATTGAAGCTATTTGGTACTACCAATAAAAGTTATTTTGAATTAAGTGTATGTATTAATCCTCTGTTGCTTCATTGGTTAATTTGTTAGGGCTGCCATAATAAATTACCACAGACTGGGGGGCTTACACAACAGTCTGGAGGCTGGAAGTCTGGAATCGGAGTGTCAGCAGAATTGGCTCCTTCTGAGATCTGTGAGGAAAGGATCTGTTTTAGGCCTCTCTCCTTGGTCTATAGATGGCCATCTTTTCTCTGTGTGCCTTCAGATAGTCTTTCCTCTACGTGTGCCTGTTTCTATGTCTCAATGTCCCCCTTTTATAAAGACATCAGTCATATTGGATTAGGGCCTACCCTAAGGACCTCAGTTTAACTTGATGAGTTTTCCTTCTCCAAATAAGGTCACATTCTGTGGTGCTGGGGATTAGGACTTTAGCATCTGAATTTTGAGGGGGATACAGTTCAACCCGAAGCACTATATGACAAATTACCTCAAAACTTAAGTGGCTTAAAACAACAGATGTTATCTTTTGTTGATCAGGAATCTGAGTATAGCCCCGCAGGGTGCTCTGGCTCAGGATCTCAATTCAGCATTCAGCCTGTCCACCAGGGCTGCGGTCTCATCTGAAGGCCTTGGGGCAGATCTGCCTCCAGTTCCCTGACACGGGTATTGGCAGCATTTAGTTCCTTCTCGGTTGCTGGCTGAACATCCCAGTTCTTTGTGTTGGCTCTTGGCCAGCAGCCTACCATAGTTCCTTGTGTGAACTTTTTGTTTTTGTAATGTAATCTCAGAAGTGGCATCCCATCACTTTTCTGTTCATTAGGAGTGGGTCATTTGGTCCAGCACACACTCGAGAGAAGATTACACAAGGGTGGTATATATATCAGGAGTTGGGGTCCTTGGGCACCATCTTTGAAGCTCCCTACCATAGTGCATAGGAAAGAAGAAAAGATGCTAAGTGGACAAATACATAAATTATATTATTCAGAAAGCTTATTCTCAAACTTTGAACAGAAGTTTATCACTTTTTTGCCATATAGCCTTGTAAACAGAAAATATCCCTCACCTTTTACAAAAAAAGGAGAAATGTAACTTTTATTTTCTTCTTTTTTTCTTTAGGCAAAGGGTGGTTTATTTTGTTTCATTTTGTTAACTCAGTTATTTTTTGGTCCTATGTAGAATTTTTCAAGTGGTACCCAACTTTGCATTTTGCTGAGTTATTAATCTATTTCTCATGAAATATCCAAACCTCATTTGCCTAACCTCATTTGCCTAAAAAAAAAAAAATTTAAGAATAAGAAATCACAGTTATTAAGCTTAATTTTATCAACTTTTCTGGGTCACCTTTTACAACCAAGTTATTATAAAGTGTTAGAAATTATCAGACATTTGAGAATACTTAATACACACCAGTTGGCTAAGGGAAATGACCAATTACAGTGACTTTTACAGAATGAAGTGACACGTCATAGATACTATATCTGCCAGTTAGTAGTTTTCAGTATTTACATTGATGGAGACATACTTGCAAAATATTATTATGGGCTCCATTTCAAAATCTTGTTTTGAAAGCAGTTCATTTGTGTTTCTGAAAGTAAAAGTTGACCTAGCTGGCATTATCTGTATGAATTAATCAAGGTAGGTAGGTAGATAGGT
>NW_011888806.1:11358103-11418810 GCF_000151845.1 Pteropus vampyrus
AGACTTAACTCTCACTAGGTTTGGAAGTTTGTTGTTTCATACTGTACAGAAGTTAAATGAGTAGGAATTAAATAGGATTTCTATGTGATATCCCTTCTTACTAGCAAGATGTAGTTTAACAGAAACCATAGAGAATTCTAAATTTAAGACTTTCTTTTGATACACCTACAGTGGACTGGGGAATCTGTCTTACATTTTACTGAAATGGTAATGCCTTTTCGTTGAAAAAACCTGTCGCATTGATTATAGTGAAGAGGAAGTTTAAATTTAGGCTCTTAGGATTATTCTGCATGACCAAAGTTTTGACCTGAGAGTTTTGTTTATATTTCACCTTTTTTAAAATGAAAACTTCTGGGAATAGATAGATTTATTACTAGATTTTGGGCTTCTGAGGAAAAATAGTGTTGTATACTTTACGGTTTAGAAAAATGTTATCTAGAAATGAAAGTCTGTTTTGAATGTATTCTGGAACCATATATTGAGAGTTTTAAAAGTTCAAGGAAGGGAACTCAATATAAGAAGTACAAATATACTTAATGAAGTTTTAAAAGTTTGTATAATCAGGAAAAAAATTGAAAAGTAAATAGCATTACTAATTAGAGTTAGGATTATAGAATTTAATTCAATTGTTCCTTATTTCAAGAAATGATACTTAAAGTTTAGGATTTAGAAATATAAATTATTTTAATCACACTTTATCTCCTATTGTGAAACTTTTTTCCTTAGATTTTTGGTTTATTGATTAGAGCCTGAGGTTTCTATGCCTACATCATTGAGTTGATTTTTGGCTTTGAATATCCCTCATTCGCCTGTTGTTTTGAGGACAAATTATGCATCAGTCTTTATTGACAGTATAACTTTTAAAATTTTATAAAGTACTAAAAGCAGATATAGAAGTAAAAAACGGCAGTGTCATATGTGTTTTGGTTAAGTTTTGAAACTTAGGCATATTACCTGTTTCAAATTATGGTGGTGTTGCTTACAACTATTTGCCCAAGGACAGTTTCTTAACTTTCTTATTTCTTTATCTGTAAAATGGGTTTACTAATAGTGTGTAATAGAAATATATAAGGGCTAAATGAGATAATGCTTGTAAAGTGCTTAACACTGTAGCTGGCACATCGTAAGTAAAAGCCACATTTATGCTAGTTATCATTTGTCATAACAAGCATTGAACTTAAGTCGATTTTACTCATGCATTTTTGAAGGTTAGAATATAAACAAAGTGATGTCCTACTAATGATAATATATAACTCTTAGTGTTTAGTTGATTGATGATACATTTTATTAGCATACCGACTTTATTTTTGAAAAGTAGAATAGAGTTTGCTTAAAAGGATACAAGTTTAGAGCCATTGCTTAAATTGTTGACTTAGAAAGGATGGGAAAAATGGAATGGAGGAAATAAATGTGCTGTTTTTACGATAGGTCTGAAAAGATATTTTGCAGTCGCTAAACAGTTTTTTTTAATTGGGAACACTAGGATGTCAACTTTTCAATTTCATGTTCTTTTTAACTTTAGCTACTAGCCAGTCTCTTTTGTGTTCTGGCCTCAGGGAAGGCAGTGGAGAAAGAATGCCTGTTTCTTTCATTGTCTTGTAAAGAACCTGTCACATTGGTCTTATGTTACTCATGGTAGGATTACCCCTTGCACCCCAGTTTTATGAAGACCTCTGTTAAAAAGCATCTTAAAGTGTATTTTGTCTTAAGGTGACTGTGGCTGCTTAGTAGCATTCTAAGAAAGCTTGATGTTTCTTTTTTAGAAAAAGGATCTATGACGAAATTGAGGGAAATAGCAATTTAGGAGGAAGTCTGCTCACATACACTTGGCTCCTAATTTGGTCAGACATCTGCTTTACCTTTGCCTGAGCGCATTTTTTTTTTTTTTTTGGTGTGTGCTCTATATAAATGAAAATGAAGAAGAATGCTGCTTTTCTTAAGGGTTTGTAATTTTAAAGTGTTATACAGCATAAATGATACGTGAAGAGTGGCGGGGGGGAATCTGAAATATAAGCTCTCAATTTGTTTTATTACCTTCCTGGTATATAGTGGCAGAGGGACTCCAAATAGCCTAGAGAATCATATTTTGAAAGTAAAGATTCTGTATGAGTGAGGGCCGTCGTGAATATGTCTATATGCTGAAGTGTAATATGTTACAGAATTATTTGATTTCAAAACATAGGAAAAGAAGTACAGGCCCTTTTAAAATTTTGTTTGCTTTTTAATTTTTTACTAATCATCTTGGGATTTCTTATAAAAATTAGGGTATTTGGGTTCTTCTTCCCTCCAAATAGCTGAAATTAATTATAATGGTCTGCTCTTCCTCCCTTTCACTGTGTGTCCTTTCCTCCTTTCCTTTCACATAATTTTTTATCTTTTTGTTTGGTCCTTTTATATTTGGTCTTACTGCATATTTTGCGGAAAGCAAATCATAGATCATGTGTTCATGATGCAAGAATTGTTTTTCTCCTTACAATATCTCTAGTTCTTTTTTAACTATATAATTGCCTACTCTAGAGATGTTTCAAAAACCCCATAGGAATGAATTTTTATAGTTACCTCTGAACCAATGATGTTTCAAAAATTCAAACTTCTTGATATCGGAGTTAAGATTTGGTCTATTTTTGTAAAATGTTTGAAAATTTAATATTTTTTAAACATTTTTACCTTTCTCCAGCATCAGTAGAGTATCCTGATGTTTTGCTGTATTTGAGTGGGCATTCTGGAATAAGGGGTTTCTTTCGTGGTCAGAGTTTACTGAAGGAAAACTTACAAAATTTTATCAGAAGGTAAGCTATTCTCATGAAAGAACACCTCTTAGTTTATTGTTACAGATACTCTAAATAGGGATTATGGTTTTGTTTTTTTGTTTTTTTGTTTTTTTTTAATGTGGGCTTATCTTTATCTCCCTGTTTTTTGGATTATACATTTTTATGTTTTTCATTTCTTGCCCTTGCTAAAGAATGGCCCTGTTCAAGGATTTCAGTTTTATAATGTAGAAGATGTATGAAATCCACCTCCTCTTGAACATAATAGGCAACAACAATAATAACAATATGAATAGCAGAGAACAGTTTCTATCGCCTAGATTTTTGTATATATTACATCATTTATTCTTCATAACAACCCTATGAGATTGATTCTATTATTATACTAATTTTATGCTGCTAAGAAAAGGCAGGGGGAGTTACTTCCCCAAGGTCACAGGATTAGGAAATGACACAGCCAGGATTCAGACCTAGGGGTCTGTCTAGGACTCAGGCATTGAACTGCCCTGCTGTCCTGCCTCTCTTACATGTGAAGACAGATATCACTTCTTTCTTTTTTCCTAAGAATATGAAGCATGTTTAATATATTTGAATTCTTATTTTATGTTTGAAGACAATAGTCTGTGAATGTTCATTATGTTAAATATGGACTTATCCTATTTAATAGATATATTTACATACTTAATAATGTTTTATCTTGTTGTAAGAAAATACTTGTTCTATCTTCTCAGGTGACCCTCTATAAGATTAACATCCTATTGTGGGGAAGAATCTATTGATTTATAATTGAATCCAAGGCTTTGCTATGTCCTAATCATATTTAGTATATTAATTTAACTCATCTGCTTCCTTTGGAAGTTCTGTACCTTGATAGATATAAATAATCCTGGTACCAAAACCTATAGAACTCAAGTACAGTAAGTACAGCCAAGCTTCCAGTAACAGAATGTTTTTAGGTACTTATTCTCCATTTCTTCTTGAGTTGCTTGCACTCTTATTTTTGTTTCTACCTGCCAATTGGTTTTCTCTGCTTTCTTACCAGTGTGGAGTGGTTAGTTGGGGGTATTAAGTTTAGCTAGCCCAGGGCCCCCAGAGCTATATATCTTGATTACTGTATTCTAAATTCTAACTTGCTGGGAGAGAGAATCTGTTTGTCTCACGTTTGGAAGGATGTCCAGCACCGTTCAGTCAGCTGCCGGAAAGACCTTTCCCAACAGAGTTGCCTTTTTAGCAAGTAGCGGCGGAGAGGGCAGGTTTTCTTAGAAGGGCCTATGTGGAAGAAAGTGTCTTAATATGGTAACTGAAGCAAACCATTATCCATAAAAAAACTTTTGGATTTTAAGTTTTGATACATTATAAGGTTCTTAATTTAACTCTGCTTTTTTTTTTTTTACCTTTGTAGGTCATGTGATTTTGTGGCAAACTCATTTTTCAAAGCTCATATGAGTCTGGAGTGGTGATACATTTTAAGTCTAATTTAATAGTGGAAAATGGTCTGTGAACTAAGTGAATGAATGTTCAGTCATATATTAAAACTTTATTTTGAAGATGCATAGACCCTTTAAAAATTTAAATAGTATTCTGTCTAACATATATATTCCAGCAAAAACTGTGTGGTAACCTTAGCTATCTTTTTGTTTTTCATTAGGTTCATTGTAGTCTTCCTTTCAGTACAATTTGCCTAATAGCTGGGTCTCTGAGAGTGGTTGGGCCTTGTAACAGTAAAAAAAAGTATCTGTCATAGAATTAACAGAAAAGAGAAGAACATCTGTGAGATTGCATAAGATATATTAAAGTAATTCATAGGTTTTATGAAAATGTAATTTGCTCCTTTACCTTTTTTCTACCTTGATAAAAGACATTCCAATGGAGGCTATAAACTATATAGTTTAAAAGATTTGTACAGTAGAACCACAAATTTTCATCTTTGGTAACATGGGAAAATTATATGGTTTTATATATAAAGTATTGTGATGTAAAATACATTTGTTTATAGAGAAAAAAGAAAGAGCAATGTCATAATTTTGTATAGTCTTACAATTGAACTAGAGTGGTGACCCATTTCTGAGATTTAGTGGTTAGTACTTTGCAGACCAATGGGAAATTTTTCATTCCTGCTCTTTCAGAAATACTGGAAACCTAAAACCAAGTAGAAAATGCCCATGGTTTTAGCTTTCTCACTTTAAATCCAACTTTGCATTTTAAAAATTTGCAACAAAGAAAAATTTAATGAATATACAGTATATATCTAAATATTATCAACCTTGATTCAACAATTATCAATGTTTTGCCACATTCTTGTTGTATTTATATACTTTTTAGGGAGGGGGTGTGGCATTGCTGAACCATTTGAAAGTAATTTCAACTATCATGGCACTTCACTCATAAATACTTCAGCAAAATAATTCCATATCGTCATGTTAAATCTAGTCCATATCCAAATTCTCCAGTTATCCCCAAGACTGCTTTCTCAGCTTTTTCAAACAACAGTCTAGTTAATGTCCACAAATACATTTGCTTGTGTCTCTTTTTTCTTTTAAAATCTAGATTAGTTTCTCTTATCCTTTTTCTCTTTTCTTTCTTCCTTCCTTTTTTAATGATACTTTTTAAAAATTTTTATTTATTTATTTTTAATTCTTTAACGTCACCACATATATGATCCCTTTTACCCCATCTACCTCCCCCATCCCCCTGACACTAACTTTTTGAAGAGAGTCCAGAACAATTTTCTTGTAGAAAGCCACATTCTGCATTTGTTTCTTCCTGGTGTCTGCTCGGTGAAATTGGAAAATATTTGTTACAGGAACAGGAAGCCACATGAGCTATACAAGAAAAGTATACAAGGGACTTGGATAGTGGCTAGAGGTAATTATTACTGGGTTGAAGTTGACAAATGAGAAAGGTTTCTCTTGGGTTAATGAAGCAGAATTTGGGAAAAGACTAGGAAAAGAAAGAAGTTTTAAAGGGAAAGCTTTAAAGGGAATGACCGAATTACTTGATAAAGAGAGGAGAGGGTTGAGGAATCAGTCTCCAGCACCTAGAAGGTTGGATGTTCATTCTTCATTGGCCATATGGTTGAACAAATGAAGTCTTTGAATTTTCTGTGCTGACTGTAGGGAGGTCCAGTGAGCCCAGGTCAGCTTAACTGCTATTGGAAAAGCAAAGGAGGTGTACATTAGACCTTTTGTGTGTTATGAAGTTTTCTATGGATTGCAGGTGTCATATTAATATGTTGTACTGCTTCTTGCAAATTTTCAGGGGGAAATTTGGAGCCATGATTTTATACTTTGGCTATATCTATATGTTTTATTAATTGTGTAGTGTACTGAAGTGTCTAGGTACTATAGAGAGAAGAGTTTCAGAATCAGAAGATCTTAAATTGAAATCTTATTTTATCACATACTAGCTAAGCAGCCTTGTTCAAGCACCTTAGCCTCCGACTATTTCCTCCTTTGTGATGATGAAGCAGCATAGTGTAAGAGAAAGAACAGAAGCTTTGGAGTTAGGCAGACCTGTTTCTAAAGCAGCCTGGTTCTGGTTACTAGGATGTGACCTTGGGCTACTTAACTTCCCTTATACTCAATGTTCTCTGCTGTAAAAAAGGAATCGATAATAACAGTTTCATGTGATTATGGTTAGGGTTAAAGAGAGAACTCATGCAAAATGCTGAATGTGGAGCCTGGCATTTGTGGGTACTAGACATATGTTGGTTTTCTTCAATAGAATTATGAGGATCTGGTTAAATCTCTTTGTAAAGAGTAAAGTCCTACACAGGAAACTGAGCCGATGCCTAGGAAACAGAATGTGAGTGGGGTCATGGAGTAGAGTCATGGAGTGATTTCCATTTGTTTTACATTGGAAAAAATCTCTACAGCGATGGTTTTTGAAAAAATATTCTCTAAATGCTATAAAATAACATGAAATAACATCTGCTTTATTAAAAAGTAGAATAAGTTAGTATAAAATTTTTGTACTTTGCTTTTGTTTGTAGAAAAATGATTCATTGGTCTCTCAGGGCTGTGAACTAAAATCAGTGGGACTTAGTGAATATTTACAGCCTGAATGCTTTTGCTTTTGATACAGCTAATGGGAATTTATTTAATTTTAAATTTTTTAAATAAAAGAACAAAAAACCCATTAAAGGTTTTGTAATTATTGTAGGAAAAGTAATATCTAACAAGGACTGTTACTCTGTTATACATTTGGAATTTTTATTTTTGATAGCTTGGGACCCAGTGTGTGGAACCAACCACTAAGGGTATCAGTTGTTAGCGTTACAGATTGATAAGAAATTCATTAGAGATCTGATTATCTTTAACTAAAAGACTAAGATGATTTCCCCTTCCCCCATTATTTACAAAACCTAAAGAGGCAGACAAACTGTCTTTGTAAACTCAAAGACCTCTGAGCACATTTCCTGGTGTAATAGAAGATAGGCCAAGCATTTCCATTTTCAGCTGTCATTTAATTCTTTAAGCAATATGCGTAGAGAGTAAATGACACCTTTGTTGCATATAAAAATTCTTGCTGTTCTATCGGTCATATATTTACATACTTAGACCTATAGAAATCTAAGCAAAGGAAGTCTGTCTGTAAACTGAATTAATCTTTGATATTTTCTCTCCCTTTATCCTTCTTTCCCCCGACCCCGCCACACAAACACACAGTTAAGATTTTAAAATTAAGTTCGAAGGGTAAATGGTACTTGTTATAAAAAGACTAAGTAAATCTGGCAATTAAAACAAAACTTATGCGGAGAGGAGGCCATGCCGAGACTTATTTAATCTTAATTACTTTTGTTTAGTTTTTCTTCCTTTTTGATTTCGCTTTTACTACCTGAAAGAACAGGTTCACAGAAATATTCCAGTTCTACAAAAAGAGGATGAGAATTTCTACAAACTAGAAAAGAACTATTAGAAGCAAGCTTTTTGTCCTAACTAAATCATTTAATGAACTCTTTGGTGTGTATCTTGCTATCTATTGTGTTTTATATTCTTAGTACGAAATATCGAGAAATTTTTATATTTATAAAATAAAGTATTTTTATTGTGCAGCTTGAAGTTGAAAGTTACTTGAATCTATTACTAATATCTGAAATCTACATGTATAGATGCACAAGTGAGATTCTAGAATCCAGATATAAATGTATTGTATAACTTTTGTATGCAATATACATATACATGCTATATATAGGTAGTTTTATATATATAGTTATATATTGATGCCTTGAATTGAGAAATTTAAAAAAGAATCTATAAAATTAAAGCAGTAGAAACATGATTCCATGGTTGCTTGTAAATATTCTTGAATACAGAATATACTTTACCAATAATACTGTTCTCGAGTAACTTCAATAAAACGTCAGATATTTATAGAGACATAAAGCAAGAACTTTTCTTTGGTTATGTTCAGTTTGCTGTTCCATCAGGAACAATTGAGAGATGGCCAGTTAATCTCAAAATGTTGACATTTTACTACTAGACAAATTCCTGTTTACTATGGAATCCTAGAGAATAGACTTCTTACCCTTTCTAACTTTTCCTTCCCTACTTTTCAATACTCTACCTTTTTCTTTCTTTCTCTTTCCTTCCCTCCTGTTTCCTGCGTTTTCCTTTCATTGTTTCTTTGTCAGGACCTCCTCTTTTTTCCCAAGTTCCTATCCCATGTTATTTGTGCAAGAGACACTGAATATATTGCTAAATAGCAGTTTCTTTAAGATTGGGTCTAAGAACCTTCCTGTAGTTGTTTTATGAAGAAGTTTATAATTATGTTATACTAATCTTTAAGTCTTTGGGCCAATAATTCTTGCTTATTTGCTTCTCAAGATCCAAAGTAACATATTTTATCATTGTTGGAATTTTTAAGTTGATCCTGTAAGTTTTTGCTTACCTATAGTTAGGACCAATTGAGAAATACAGAGTGTAACACGATCATATTTCATTTGGGGAAGGGTACTCTGGAGTAGTGTTTAAAATGGTTTAGAACCAAGACTGGAGGAAAGGTGATCATTTATAGATTGTAACAGGAAATTAATTGAGAGATGCTAACTGATTATTAGGTCCTGAACCCAATGAGTATGATTAGAGAAAAAAAGGACAAATATGAAAGATATTCCCTTATGATATGCTTCTTTTGGGTATGAGGAGTTGAAGGAAAGGAAAGAAATGAATTGAAACCATTGGGGAATCTAGATTGACTGCCAAGTTTCTAGCTGGATAACTGGTTAACACTGGACCTGTTCCACTGTGTAGAAATTACTGAAAAATATAATTTAGGGAGAAAAATAATGTTTTCAGACTTTGAATATAATGATGCTTTTTTGGAAATAATTTCAAGCTTGCAGAAAAGTTGCAAAAGTAATAACGTCCGTTTACCCTATGTCCAGATTCACCAGTGGTTGACCTTTCGTTCCAAATGCTTTATTATTCACTTCGTGAATGAGTGTCTCTGTGTATATATTTATAAATACACATATAGGCATATAATTTTCATGGACTCATTTGAGAGTTACATTGAATATATCATAACCGTTTAGACTTAATTACATTCTTAGTGCAAGATCCCTACACTGAAAACAAAACATTGCTCAGAGAACATTTTTTAAAACCCGAATAACTAGAGAAGTACACAGTATTCATTAATACCTTAGTCTGAATTTCTAAAGAATAAGGATAATCTGTTTCATAACAGCCTAAACACTTCAGTAGATTTAACATTTACTTTATCTCTAAGTTGTTTTCCAGTTTTGTTAATTGATCAGACAAATGTCCTTTATAGAAAATTCCTTCCCTCCAGTACAGAATTCAGTTCTATGATCATATATTGCATTTTAGATGTCATGTCTATACATTTTAAAAAATCTTTTTAACCTTTTTAGTTCTTTTTAACCTTTCTTTGTCATTTATAACATTGATATTTTTTAAATACAGTTGATACAGTTGACCTTTGACCAATGTGGAGGTTAGGTGTGCTGGCACAAGGAAGTTGAAAATCCATATATAACTTTTGACTTCCCAAAAACTTAACTACTAATGGCCTACTGTTAACTGGAAATCTTACCAATAGCATAAAGACTAGATTAATACTTATTTTATATGTTACATGTATTATATATACTGTATTCTTATAATAAGCTAGAGAAAAAAATGTTACTAAGAAAAACATAAGGAACAGAAAATACGTATGTTATGCATTCGTGATATACCCAACATTTTCTTAAATTTTTTATTATTTCTTGGCTGTGTGATTCGTCTGAGTTTTACATATTGTCACAAATCTTCAAAAAAAAATTTTTTTTTCAATAATATATCCATGTGTAAGTGGACCCATGCAGTTCAAACCCATGTTGTTCAAGGGTCAGTGATATACAGTCACCCTCCCTTTCTCTTTCTCTCCCCACTTTTTTTAAACAGTGCATTCTTTATCTTTCGTCTACCTTATATTTCCTCTTGATAAGATTTAGGTTATGCATTTCTGGATGGAATATTACATAGAGGATGTGTCTTTCTTCGCACATCTCATTTAGAAGTACGCAATGTCCATTTGCCCCTCATTTGTGATATAAATTTTAACAACCTTGTTTCATTGTCTGATTTCTCCACTGTATAATTATTATACTCCCTTACAACTAATAAGCAGTCTGTGAGGAAATACTTTAAAACAATTAAAATATTCTGTTTCTCATCAAAATTTCTTCCCCTATATGTAAGATCCATTGATGATAACTTGCATTGATGATACAACCGAACCAGTATTTACTGTTACGGTTGTAAAATTTTTTTCCCAGCCCCAGCACTGCCTCTACTTTTACCAGTCATTACCTAGCATTCTATTGTTATTAGAGCCCTTTTGTCTATCCATCTATATGTATTGTCTTATTTATTATCACACTCATGGGTTCCTGTTTTTTCCCCAGTGATTAACAATTCATTACTATTCTTAAATATTTTGGTGCTGAAATTGTTCCAGATCTAATCAGTGGGACTGTCTTTTATCATGCCAGCACCTGTATCCTTTTACAAGCCCTCATCATTTTTTTGAGTACTTTATTATTTTCATTATTTATAATAAGGCTCATATTTTACCTTCTCTGCCCAGCCCAAGAATCAGTCATTTCTCCTATGAAACGTCATCCTTTTTAATGAGGAATAGTACTTGGAACCAAGATCTGGACACTTAGTATGTATATTACTGGTAGATACCTTTGCTTCTGGGCCCTATCGAGGGACAAAAGTAGAAAATATATGTATTTTTATATATACATGTAATATACATGCATCTGTATACACACATGTGCATGCATATGCTCAGATATGCTCATGTAACATGGATGTAGGTATGAACACAGTTATATACTTTAGAAATATGAGTTCACACTGATTCTTCCAATTTTCCCTTTTTCTATAGTGAAAACAGGGGCTCTTAACAATATTAACACTTTTACTCAATTGCTCTAAATGAGATCATCTAATATAGTTCAGAATTGCTTCAACTATACCACTACAAAAACAAGCAATAACACCCCACCCTTATAGATAACTACCTTCATTAGTTTCTTGTTTGTCTTTCTGACTTTTTGTAATGATAAGAGATATATGTATATTTTCTCATTTCCCTTTTTTTCTAAGACAAAGTGGTGGGTAGTGTGCTGTCTCTATTAGCACTTTGGCACTTAGCTGTTTTCACTGGCAAATATACTCTGGAAATCATTCCATATCAGTTATAGAGTTTGTCATCGTTCTGTGTGAATGATGCCAGTTTATTCATCTGTCTTCTATGTTTGGCTATTCAGGTAGTTTCTAGTACTTTGCCATTATTGAGTGCGCTAATAAATAACCTTGTGCATATGTCTTTTTATACTTTTGCAGGTGTATCTTTAGGATAAATGTAAGAGTGGAATTACTGGCTCAAAGGGTTACCAAAAGATGTTACCAAGTTCCTTTCCACAGGTTGTGCTCTTTTGTATTCCCACCAGCGATGTACTGTGAGAGTGCCTGTTTTCCCATGGCCTTACCAAGAGAGTGTATTGTCAGGCTTTTGAATTTTTGCCAAGCTGACGAGCAAAGAAATGATGTCTCAGTGTATTTTTCTCATGAGTTAAGTTTAACATTTTTCAAATCTGTAAGAGCTATGTATATGGCAGGAGTGGATGGCTGTACATTTCTTTTTCCATTTTTCTTTAGGATTTTTGGTCTTTTTTCTTCAGTTATTAAGGTCTTTGTATATTAGGGATATTAGTTCTTTATTTGTAATATATATCACAAATATTTTCTCCCAGTGTTCTTATTTGTCATTTCATTTTGCTTATGGTGTTTCTTTTTCGCCAAAGATTTTTTAAAAATATTGTTGTCAAAGTTATTAATGATTTCTATTATTGCTCTGGCATTTTGAGATATAGTTAGAAAACATAATAAATTTGAAATGAATTTGTTGTATTTAACAGTGAAGGAAAGAGGTAGTTATCTATACCAGAGAAATAGGAATAATTCTCTCTGCTCAATTTATTACTGGCCCACAATCTTACCTTTTAAAGCCTGAACCATAATTATCTGCGATTTCATATATAGAATATGCCAATTTATTTATTTTACTTTTAACTTTTTATTACAGAAAATTTCAAACATCCTTAAATTTTACATTTATAAATCTATCATCTAGCTTCTGTAATTATAATTATTTTAATGCTCCTATGCCAAATGACCTAAATTAATAGGTTTTCAGTTATTGCGAATTATCTTTGTAAAGAAGGTTTCAACTAGCCTTGTAGACTTTGGCCAACTGGCCTCCCAGGCTTTCTGGCTTCTTTTAAATGATCTTGGCACCAGACCTGACCTCTTTCAGGCTTCTATAACTCCACCATCTCTGTAAATCTGAAGTGTGTAAAAAAAAAATGGTGAGAGGTCAGAGACTAAAATGTTGCCATGGATCAGTGAAATGACTCAAAAGAGGTCTGGTTGATTGATGCATTAAAAGTTACATCAATTATTTCAGATCAAAGTAAACACTATTTATTGTATACATATTTGTTTGTATGTAAATATATTAATCTCTTTTCCGAGTCTCAATGTTAATTAGAATAAAATCAGCAAACATCTTTTGTCAGTGAGTCCAAGAAGACAACCTACAGACGTTTGCTAGCCAGACTCTAAGCATAACACACAAAAAAACCACTCAATTCTAACATGCTTAATTGAATTTTCTTTGTACTACACTTACTTTAAACTGAAATTATATTGCTTTCACTTGATAGCCTCCATGGAAATTGTTTTGTTAATTCACTATTTTCATTTTCAGTTTCTCAAGAGTCCATGATTAGTTTGAAAGAATGATTAGAGATCACAAGAGCTCTGGGATTTCTTCATTTCATTTAAAAGCCTGTGTACTATTTGGAACAACATTCTTGAAACATCAAAACTCAGTTGAAGCACAGCAGTAAAGTTTTAGAATAGCTTTCCTCCTTCTTAAATATTAGCTGACCAGTCACTTGCTGATTACCATATGCTGAGACTATCAGTATTCTTCTGAAAATAACTTTTCACAGCCAGGAAGGAAAATCTATCAGTGAATTCTTATCTAGTGCTTATAAATTATTTTCATAAGTTAAGTCCACATTTAGTTCCCCTTTTTTTTTTTTTTTTTTCCACTGAGAAAAGCAATGGTGGTAATCATAGCAAGACAGAATGCTTGCTGGCAAGAAGAGAGTGAAAAGGACGGCATAATTACAGGGGAATGTGGCTGCGTAGGCCTGTATTCAATTTCTCCGGTGCCCATCTACTGTGGACTTGCCTTGATGAACTAAATGTTACCTTTTGCTTGTATTTTGCATTTCTTAACCTGTTGTTTTTGTGTCTTCCTGGTTTTTGTTTTGTTTTGTTTTGTTTTTAGTTTATAATGTTCAACTGTCCATAAAAAATGATGGTTTTCTTATTAGCTATCCAGAATGATGATAAAACATGATCTTTTTTGGTTAATATCTTACTCCTAAATATACAACAAGGCTCTGCTTTTGTGGATTTCCCAATTAACTTTATTATTAGTTTTTGGAAAATGGTAACATTTCTGATTAGAAAATAGCATGGAAAATGACTAGTTTTGTGCTACTTGCCAAAAGCATGAGACAAATTGTGACACTTGTGTGTTTGTGTATAATTAGGATCTTCCTAATCCCTGTTAATTGAGTTTTGCACACTTAAAGTTCCTACTTCCTAGAAGTTCTACAGTTTTTATTGTTCAAAATTTACACATATTTTTCTTTTAGATGTCCCATTTTTAAACCAGTTTGAAGAGAAAGTTCTAGATGTGGAAATAGAAACAAAGTAAAAATAGACAACTAAAGACTTCTAGCCTGCAATGCTAGCCTGCAATGATCTTGGCTTTTATTTCTATGTAGTGTTTGTGAGTTTAGTTTGTCTTGAATGCCAGGTTCTTGTTCTTGCTATAAAAACAAAAGCCCTTCAATTGGTTAATTTATAGTCTTCTCTTTAGTTTGAGCAGTGGAAATGGATATTTGATTTTAATATTGAATACATACTTTGAAAGTAGTACTGTATCAGTTTATGTTTTAAAATTATGTTATGATAGACTTTAGATCTAATTAAATTCCGTTTCAGGAATAATACTGAATCTTAAATGCTTAATGTTTTAAAATTGTAATTAAAATAATACATAAGCTAAAATTTACCATTTTAACCTTTTTTAGGTATTCAATTCAGTGGCATTATTACAGTCCGATTGTCGTATAGCCATTACCACTATCTGTTTCCATTCTTTTCATCATTCCAAACAGAAACTCTGTACTCATTAGGCAGTAACTCCCCATTTTCCTTTCTCCTGGCCCCTAGTAACCTCTATTCTATTTTCTATCTCTTATAAATGTTAATGTCCATTTTCTAGCTATTCCGTGTAAAATGTAATCATACACTATTTGTCCTTCCTTTTGTGTCTGACTTATTTCACTTAGTATGTTTTCAGTTTCAAATACAAAATTTTCCAGGTTCAATCCTTATTATAGCATGTATCAGAACTTCATTTTATTTGTGGCTGAATGTTATTCCATTGTATGTATATACCACATTGTGTTTATTCATTCATCTTATTGATGGACACCAGTTATTTCTACATTTTGCTATTGTGAAAACTGCTAATATGAATATTAGCGTACAAGTATCTGTTTATTAGAATCTCTGTCTTCAGTTCTTTTGTGTATATACCTGAGAGTGGACTTGCTGGGCCATGTGGTAACTTTTTGTTTAACTTTTTGAGGAAATGACATACTATTTTCCACAGTGGTTATACCATTTTACATTACCACCGGCAATGCACAAGGGTTCCAGTTCTTTACATCCTTGCCAACACTTGTTATTTTTCGTTTTTAATAATAGCCATACTAAGTGGATGCGAAGTAGTATCTCATTGTGGTTTTGATGTGCATTTTCTTAATGACTAATAATATTGAGCATATTTCATATGCTTATTGAATATTTGCATTTCTTCTTTTATGAAGTGTCTATTCAAGTTCTTTGCCCATTTTTTATTTGGTTGTTTTTTTGACGTTGAGTTGTGGGTTGTCTTTTCATTCTCCTGAGAGTGCCCTTTGATGAACAAAAAATTTTAATTCTGATTAAGTCTATTTTTTTTTTTGTCAGTGATTTTGGTGACATATTTAAGAAACCATTGCCAAATCCAAGGTTGTAAAGCTTTTATGTTTTTTTTGTAAGAGTTTTATACTTTTAGCTTTTAAATTTAGATATGTGATCCATTTAAGTCAGTTTTTGTATGTGGTGTAAGGTAAGGGTTTAACTTCATTATTTTTGTATGTGGATAGAAGTTTCCCCAGAACATACATTCATTCATTCATTCATTCATTTATTTATTTATTTATAAGCCGTTCTTTCCCTATTGAATAGTCTTGGCCCCCTTGTTGAAAATCAACTGGGATATATGTGAGGGTTTATTTCTGGGCTCTCTATTCCACTGGTTTATATGCCCATCCCTGTGCCAGAACAACATTGTTTATTACCATATGAAATGTTTTGTTTTTATTTAATTATCATTCTTAATATGTGCCTTTTAACATAGATCTATTATATATCTTTAAATTTTGCTTTTATTTGTTACGTTTAGTCAATAGTACTCCGAAAAGAACCACAAATGTCAACTTGATAAATGAGTACTGTTGGAGTTAGTATATCAGGAAAATTAATATTAAAGCAAGCAAATTTGAGGCTACTTAATTGAAATTGTACTTTCTTTGGAAATTAGAGGGAAAAGCATAGAGATGCTTTTTTTTAAAAAATATTTAAAAAATGAAATATTGCTTGTACTTACAGAAAGAAAAAGAATGGGAAAGGCCAATTATTTACATAATCTAGTTAAGTTTTTTTTTTTAAATTTCGTGTTAAATGTCACTTTTATTTTAGTTCCAGAAATAATCTACTTAATGAAACTCTTCAAGAATTTCATAACAGAAAATACCGGTATTTTGTGAGTAACATTTTCAATAAGAAGATGATAATTGTGGCCTTTTAATTATTAGTCTCATTTATATTATAAATATCTGACTTAATTTAGTGTCCTTTCAGATTGCAATAAAGATTAGAAAATTGGAATATCAGATACTATTTTCTTTCTCTGTTAATATACAAATTTTATTGTCATTACTTTTTTCAGGGTAAGTTTGTGCCCCCTCCCTTTTATTATAAAATAATATTTCCTCTAATATTTTAACTTTAAATAAGTTATGCAGGATTTAGAATTATGAAATAGAAAAATTTTGTAACAAGAACACTGAATTATAAATGTAAGGCAAAAACTTCTAAGAAAGTACAGTTTAAGCTTTTTAAAGTTTATCGTAAATAGTTAATTCTACCCCAAATAGGAACAGTCTATTATATTCTGACATATCTGACTCACATATTCAGAACTAAAAATATCCTTTTAGTTCTTTTATCTAAAAAGGGGGAAAAAGTAGAACTATACATGATATTAGCAATAAAACATGTTAGAAATATACAAAGAGTTGGACTTATCAGTTATAAATGACTATTAAGGTTTTAGATTATGTAAATCAGAATGGTGCAAAACCATTTATACCTTCATCATATTAACTTTATTGCTCCATTTTTTAGGACAGTTATGATTTTTAAAATTTATTTCCATTTTCAGAATGTGTTGACTTTTTTCTAATTTAAAAGGTATGTTACATATACTAATTAAGATTTTTATTTGTTCTAAATATTTTCATATTACCGTGATTTTCTTCTCAGAGATTTGGAGATATCAAATTGATGACATTTAATTTCAAATACAATCACAAAGTCCTTTCTTTATCCCTTCTTAATATCATTGATTTCACCTACTACTTTTTTCCTTCTTGTTGCTAACATATTTCAGGCCATCATCCTGCCTAAAGTGAATGGCTGCAATTTCCTCTCTACTGTCTAGATTAGAGGAAGCTCCTTTGGAGCTCTTTTCTACATTGCAACAAGAGTCCTCTTTGTAGAACACAAATCTGACTTTCTTACTCCTCGGAATTCTCAGTGTCTCCCTGTTGCATTCAGATAAAGCTCACAGTATGGCTTCACAACCAGTGCTTATGTATATCCAGCCCCTTCATATGCTGTTATATATACTTTCCTCATTTCTTACACATAGAAATAAATACCCTCATTCACTCTTTCCCTCTGCAACAACTTCTCCCTTTGCCTTTTGAAATCATATTGTGAGCTGGGTGTTCAGGTACAATCTTATGTTTGCATTTTTAGAGCACTTTTAAGCATTTATTATCTCAGTTTCTGTGGGTCAGATACTCAAGAGTGGTTTAGCTTGATGGTTCTGGCTTAGAATCGCCCATGAGGTTATAATTAAAATGTTGGCTAAGCTATGACTGGTCCTGGAGGATCTTTCACTCACATGCTGTTGACAGAAGGCCTCAGTTTCTTGCTGGCCTTTGACAGGAAGCATCAGTTCCTATTGATGTGAACCCCTCTGTAGAGCTACTTGAGTGTCCTCACAACATGGACGTTGGCTTCCTTCAGAGCAAGTGATCCAAGAAAGAGAGCGAGGAGGAAGCCACAGTGCCTTTTATGATCTGGTCACACACAGTCACTGCTGCCACGTTCTATTCCTTAGAAACATGTCACTAAATATATAACTCACAATTAAGAGGAGAATAATTAAGCTACCTTGAAGGGAGGAATATCAGAGAACTTGTAGGTATATTTTATAAGCATCGCAGAATGTAACAGTAATTTATGATTCTTTCTTGGACCCGACCCTCTTGATAAAGTACATTTGTCCACATAGAAATGTTTTGAAATTTTATTGCAGTTCTTTCACTTATATCATGGAAATAAAATAAGAAAGTCATTGTTTAAGTTCTGTGTTACTTATATAATAAATGTGACACAGAATTCAGTGCTTTAAAGATTATTATAGGTCTTTTAAAAACCAAACACATCCATCTATGAGCTGTATTTATACACTTTTAAAAGAGATAATCATGGTCTTTTAAACTTGGAGCTTAAAACACAGTTTAAATTAATCGTACAAAAATTAAAGTCTTTTTAGCCTAATACACATAACTTGCTCATTCAAGGAGAATCTGAGTACTTAATATGTGCCAGCCTTTTTTATTAGGTGTTGGGTATATATGTTGGTGAACAGAACAGACATGCTCTGGTAGACAGTTTATGATCTGGTAGAGAACAGATAATAAACAGATAAATTATTTACAGTAATGATAAGTGCTATCTATGGAAGAAATGAAAAAGGTGAAGTGATAAAGGATTATGGGAAGGTAGAGGTACTTTTAGACTTTCAAAAAAGATTTGTCTGGGGAGTGACCTTGAAGCCGAGAACTGAAGGAGCTATCCCTGCCAACAGCATGCAGAAAGAGGGGAATGCCCTGCAGTGTGAACAGTTGGTATATGAGGAATTGAAAGGATGCCTGGATATGTCCAGGGGAGAGTGGAATGAAGTATGAGACATAGAAAGGGATCATATTATCTTAGAGTTTAAGAGCCATGATAAGGAGTA
The DNA here is from genome assembly GCF_000151845.1 of Pteropus vampyrus. Classification (NCBI taxonomy): domain Eukaryota; kingdom Metazoa; phylum Chordata; class Mammalia; order Chiroptera; family Pteropodidae; genus Pteropus; species Pteropus vampyrus. Next base: position 11,376,907 of record NW_011888806.1, read on the forward strand.
TGGATTTTATTCACATTAAAAACGTGGAAGGATTTTGAAATTACATAGTATAATTTGTGCTAACCAAAAAAAAAAAATGCACTTTGGCTGTGAGAGAGAAAGTGAGAAAATAGTAAGGAGGCCATTAATAATAGTCCAGGTGAAAGATCATGGGAGAGAAAGGATGTATTTGAGATCTAGTTTGTCAGTAGAACTAATGGGACTTAACATGAAGTATGAGGGAGAAGGAAAGTAAGAACAATACCCGGGTGTTTTGGGTTAAGCAAATGGGTGAATGGTAATATCCTTAAATGCGATTGGAAGTCAGTGACAAGGGAAGTCAAGAGTTTATTTTTGACATTGTCGATTATGTGATGTTTGGAAGTCATCTAGTGGACATGTCAGATGGCAGGTAGTTATGCAGTTGTAGAGCCTAGAGATTTGAGAGGAGGTACACAGATGGTATTTAAAATTGTGGAATGGACGAGGTCCTTTCTCAGGAGGGAATGCCCTAGGAATTCCAGCTTTTAGAATTTGCATGCATGGGCAGCGTTTTTGCTTGCTTTGGAAAGATCAAAAGACAAAAGTGCAGCACAGAAAGTTTGGTTTATTTGAGTCTAATATACATAAATATATAAAAGACATGTTTTAAAAAAAAATTGGCAGCAATATGGTATATGAGAAAGAAATTTAAATTTCCACTCAACTACTTGTTAAATGAATGAAACCACTTACCTGCTGAGTCTTTGGAATTTTGTGTCTCTGAACCTCAGTTTCTTTATCTGCTAAAGGGAATAAAAGCAGTTGTTTAGGTTAGATAAATTAATTTATCTGGTGACTAGGACAGTGTCAGGTACATAGTAAGTGGTCAGTGTTATTTTACGTCCCCTTCCCTTCCTTGCTCTTCATCGTTTATGTGTATGTCTGCGAGCAGGAGAACAACCTTGAAACCAGTGTTTTTTTAATGCACATATTTTTCCTATTCTTATATGGTAATAGATCGGTTGACCAACATAGACATACAAAATACATATATGTGTGTATAGGATAGTTTCTTAAACTATATCCTGTCATAACTCTGCTGCCTTTAAAGAAGGTTATTAAATAATGAAACACTAAGGTAAAGGTTTGTTTTGAAATATTTTTGAAGTCTAATGAGTAGGAGAATTAATTAAAACAGTATTATAAAATTATTTCTATTCATGTATTAAACCTTTGTAATTATTAATATAGAATTCTCAGTTGCATATCAAATTATTCAAGTCAGATATAAGATTAGCTAATGTAGTGCTTTGAAAGCAAAGATAAATTGTTAAATATGAATGCATGAGGGCTGTTTCTAATTCTTCCTTCCCCTCTCCACACCCTCTCTCCAAATAAAAGCGGTGACTCAAACAAGCTCTCTTCATGCTCTGCCATGGAAGATATTTTAGAGGTGATACATTATTTTGAAATATGTGATCATGTGTGTAATACCAAAGGGAAAACTTTTATTCCACATGTATTATTTCAGGTTTTTCTTTCCTAATGTTCCCAGTTCTGCTAGTAATGTTTTGGAAAGACTAATACGTATTGTAGAATGGGGCTTACAGTGGACCTCCTTATCTAGTTCCTTATACGTAGGATAATCCGCAAAACTTTAGTATTAGTATTTCTTGATTCTTACAGGTTTTGGCAAAATGTTACAGAGAAACCCCTTTTCCTTTCAATACTCTGTGATAAAGTGGAAAACTCTGTCCAGTAGATGTATCAACCCTTTTACCATTAATTTATGAATTTATATCATTGTAGAATGATATACTATATCTCATCAATTCTTAGATACATATTTTTTTCTCATTTGCAGGATTTTGAAGCTAAAATCATCCTACCGAATCATCTTACCATAGATAGGATAGGAAATTATCTTTTTTTTTTTTTAATTGGCAGCATTTTTTCTTGGTAATATGTAAAATAATTGTCTTATAATTGGTGGTATCTTAGATTTGATGAAATATGGTAGGCCTTCAACTGCAGGTCTCTAGTCGTAGAATGCATTTGATATTTATGCTTATATAAAGTAAGAATCAGTTTTGTTAAGATCAGATCATATTTTTTACATTTGTTTTTTGCTTCATATCAAGTTTAACACAGAGGTCAGCAAATTTCTTTTTTTCTTTTTTCTTTTTTTTTTTTTTTTGCAAAAGTCCATGTACTAAATACCTTAGGCTTTGTAGGCCGTATGACCCCTGTTGCAGCTATCCGACTCTGTTGTTATAGCACAGAAACAGCCTTAGACAATACAAATGAACATTGCTATGTTCCAATAAAACTTTATTTACAAAAACAAACTGCAGGTCAAATTTAGCCAATAAGCTGTAGTGTGCCAAGTATAATGTAGTAGAACATTATAATGATCAAATCATATCTGAAACATTTGCCTTCCGAAATACTTCTCCTAGATTATCTTTGAGCCTTTGCCCCATGTATCTATACTTAAAATTTTCTTTTTGTTCCCATCCGTTGTTTGATCCATTCCATCTGCCTTTGCCTAGCTCGTCGTTTTTCTTAAGTTCATGAACCAGTAGATATTTTGTCTTTCTTCATGTGAATGGTCTTTGGTTCAAGTTTGCCACATACTCTAAAAAATAATTTGTCAGTTTGTGGTTTATTACTCCATAGATAATCTAAGATCAGTGAAAAATTAACAGATTAATAAGTCAGAGATATTTTAATAGTGTGCCTGAGAATAAGAGTTTGTTTACTTTAGTTCAGTCTTCTGCCTTGATTGGCAGGGTTGGTACCAGAAAGTTGACTACATTTGGATCCATGCTGATAAAGTTGAATTTTAGGGGTAACCTAATGAAGTTGAATATGAAATCATTACGAGCACCAGCTCTGGAGCCAGGCAGCCTGATTAAATCTAGGCTCTACCACTTATTAGTCTTGTGACCTCGGGCTAGTTAGTTAACCTCTCTTTGCCTCAATTCTTCTTCTATAAAATGTGGATAATAATAGTATTTATCTCATAGGATTGTTCTGAGGATTAAATTAATACCTAGAACTTGTCTTGAGTGTCATAAATGAATAAAAATATGATTTCAGACATAAGATATGTGGTGTTTCGAAACATTTCCATAACTGTTGAATTAAGTCAGAATAATTTGGCATTGAAAATGATAAAAGAAGAGCTTATAATGAATAGTATTTTCTCCTTACCATTGACATATTTAAAGACCAATCTTTTCTCTGTGTTTACCCCATGGCAGCTATGTACTATCTTGCTCTCAGTGTATGTTAGTTAAATGAATGGAAATTTGCATTTTTGTCTCGAGGTGCTAATTTTCCAGTTGTCCTAAGTTTTATAAGCCCATTTTTGTATAATTTGGAGAGAAAGTGGTCTGTTGCTCGTTGAAAAACATGTTGTTTTGTATGCCACTACAAAATAAGATAACCCATGAATTATTCTTCAAGCCTTTCTTCTACATCATTCTCCTCACTTTCATTACCTCCTAGTGATCTTTCTGATAGAGAATGCTATAACTAAATACAAATACATTTAACTTTTGTTTAATCTCAGAATAGGCTGGGTTAATAACTGACATATTACAATGGCTATAAAAAATGACTATCACTATTAACAATCTTGGCTTCAGTTTTTCTTCTCATGCCATAACTTGTGAGATATAAACTTATTTCAGTTTTTAATAATAAGAAAATGCCTCTTTGATAATATTTCTATACTCATTTATATTTCCTTTTTATAATTACTAAGTTTAACCATATAAAATTACAGATGCTCTACCCTTTCTGATCTAACAAAAAAGGCAATTTCATTTGTCTCACTTAATAGAAAGCAATAATTTTTTTCTGAAAGTTTTTTTACTCTTTGTGGCTTGGTTTGGTTTTAGCAGTTTGTGATTTTCATTCATTTAACAACATAATACATTTTTTGATTTTTAAATGTTAATAATAGACATCTAGGAGACTTTGAGTACTATAAGTTGTTAGTTAGAAGCTATTTGTTAAGCTTCTAAGCTTCTGGGACCGGATAAAAGGCTGTACGTATATTATCTCTGATCCTGACAGAAGACCTGGAAAAGGAATTATTGTACATGTCAGAGCTAGGATTTGAATTCTTAATGGCCTAGTCTTAGAAATTATGTGATGCTGTCATCACTCTGTGTTTGGTAGACGTGAGTCCCCATTCAGGAGGAAGGGAAATAAGCTCCTCTTTTTGAAGGTAGAGTGTCAACGAATTTGTTGACATTTTAAAATCACCACAAAAGGCTAGAGATTTTTGGATGTGCTTTCTGTCATGGGTAAAATTTTGTTTTGTCCTTTAAAATTTTTTCTTCTCTTCTATGTTGATTTAAATCATTTACAGATTAGTGGTCACTCTTGAGTTCTTTGTCTTCCAGGTTTACCTTGAGATGTGGTCTTTTAATTATACACAACGGAAGTAATTCATCTGAATGTCCTTGCTGTTAAAAGGATCTTAATCTTCCAGTTTTCCATGTTTAATCTTTTAAAAACCTATTTATTGGATTTATAAAATATAAAACTAATTTTACAAGTTGCTTTTATTGTTGATCCTGTAAAAGGACTAAATCATACCTCTTGTTTTCCCTGCAAATTATTTTATATTTACCAGATTTATCTTTTTACAAATTCTGGGTGGCAGTTTGTTTACAGACGTGCTCATAGGCAATCTGCAGGCCTGGTTGCCCAAAAGAAGATTGCAGACCATGTACAGAACTAGAACATATATGGCAGAGTTCTTTGGTGGGTGTATGGAATAAGATGCCAGATTTTCACCGCAGCTTGCAGTTGTAAAAAAGCTTTGAGAGCAGAATGAGAAAACTGGAGTGTGTAAAAGAGGCTGACAGGTATGATATAAATCACATTTTTGTATTTATGGTTTATCCGGAGAGCAGAGTGGAGGTATTCTGAGATAACTTGAATTTCAGTATTTCTTTAGGTAAGTATGTCATATTCGACAGGGAAAATAGTCTGTTGAGGATTTTATATTCACCTTCAGACATCACTGTCAAACTGTACACAGAAATCACAGAAATAGAGATGGGTTATTGATTTAATGCCGTATAGTATATCAGTGCAAAAACCTGGAATGAAACCCAAGAGTGTAGTGACTCAGACCACACTTTCTGAACTGATCCTCCTTGGCAAACTCTCATTCTTTGCCCTGAATTTTTCAAGACTATTTACTTGTTTGCTGTTTTTCTTTAAACTATCAGACCGTTTAATAAAGTTTTTATGTTTTAAAGTTATTGTACTGTAAAATTTACCTTTATTTGGTGTACAGCTCCATGAACTTTGATACAAATACAGAGTAGTATAACCACTACCACGATAGACATAGAACACTTTCATGACCCCCCAAAACGTCCTTGTCATATCCCTTTATAGTCACACTTTCCCTCTACCTCTAACCCCTGGCAACTACTACTGTCTTCATCAATTTGGTTTTCTCTTTTTAAGAGTGTCATATAAATGGAATCATACAGTACATAATCTTTTGAGACTGGTTTCTTTCCTTCAGCATAATCCCTTTGAGAATCACTCAAGTTATTGTATATATCACTAGTTTATTCACTTTTATTGTTGATTGTATGCATGTGCACACTTCGTATGTCCATTAACCTGTTAAAGGACACTTTAGTTGTTTCCATGTGTTGGCCGTAATAATCAATCTGCTATAAACTTTTTTGTATAGGTTTTGTGTGATCATACACTTTTTTCTCTAGTCCCAGGAATAGCAAACTTTTTCTGTGAAGGACTAGATAGACTATATTTTAGTCCATATGGTCTCTGTTGCAGCTACTCAGTTATTGCAGTATGAAAACAGCCATACGCAATACACATATAAATGGATGTGGCTGTGTTCCAGTAAGACTTCATGTACTAAACAGGAGGTGGGCCAGATACAGCACATGGCCATAATTTCCCAACCTCTGTTCTGTGGTAAATACCTAGGAATGGGATTGCCGAGTACATGATAAATATTGGTTTAACTTGATAAAAATTGGCCAGTTTATTTTTTCATTTATTTTTAAATATTTGGGTTAATAACAATTGAATTTTAGAATGTTAATTAACTCACGTTATGGTTCACATATCAGGCTCACACGATTTGTGATAAAACAGACTTTGGTCTTATCTTAAATTGAGGGTCTATTTTATTTTTTATTCATATTCATCATGTAAGGTCTTTTGACTTGGATGGATTTTTTTTGTTCTCAGATGAAGTGTATAACCTTTTAGTCATTTTGATTTGAGTTAAGATATGATGGGATATTTCAGGGAAGTTATTAGAAGCAGAGAATCACAGAGCTGCTAGGTTTTTAAATCAATGAAACACTTGATTTTATCCTAGATATTGAGTATAATTGAATAGGCAGCCATCATACCATGAGATGGAGCCCATTTGAGAGTGTTTGTTTATTTTTATTCAATACCAAACCTAGACTATTTATCCATGGTGGATGTCGTTTCTGTTTGTTTTGTCTGTGGAATGCAGAAGTAACTTTCCATATTTTATTGTGATTCCCACTGCCACAAAAACAAGGATTTGGGATTGAAAGAGAGGCAAAGCTCTTGGATATACCACTAGCTACTGATATTGGAGATGGTGAATAAAGCAAAAGAGGTATATCTTTCTGGTTATGGTTTTCAAGTAGTTTTGCTCATCCCAAAAAGCAGTGAGGCCCCAGGATTGTGACAGTATCACAGATTTGGAAGAACATTTTGTATTAATCATAGTCCCACCTGTCTTGATGCAATGCTTGAAAATTTATGTCCCTGGGTGGGAAAGGCTGCTGTTAATATATGCTTTTCATATGAGGTAACTTTAGAAAAGGAGCTAGCTCTTTTTCTACCTTCTGTGGACTTGGGCACTGGTAATATTGTATCAAATAAAAGTCATAGACTATCTTCCCAGAATAAATTAAAAAATTATGTATATATGTCTGTCTGTCTGTTTATCCACAAGTTTAATATGTAGTTTAGGGGTTCATTTACCTCAAGCCAACACTGTTTAATATATCTTACTATGATAATTGAAATGTTCTATTTTGTTTCTGTGTAATATGGTAGCCGCTAGCTACATACAGCCATTGAGCACTTTAAATGTGGCTAGTACAACTGAGGAACTGTATTTTTCTTTATTTAATGTACTTTAAATTAATTTGAGTTTAAGTTTAAATAGCCACACGTGGCTAGTAGCTGCCATATTGGATAACACAAGCTTAAGCTACTCCATGTATCCTGGATTAGAATCTCTGTAAAAGAGGTCTTGGGTATTTCACTTCTTGGGAGTTTAATTTGTTCACTTCGCTTCTGATCTTTTGCAGCCAAGCAGTAGTCATTATATCTGGGTGTATAACAAGTTTGGTTTGTCTCTAAGTATGTAACTTCTTTGTTATTCAGAGAAATTTAAAGGCATTTCCAGCATTTCATTCTGGCATTGAAATTGAAGATCTCTGCTTATCATTTGGTACATCTGCTTTTTTCTCTCCTAAACCCAAGTCCTGGATTTTTATTTTGCTTTACATTTTCTCATTTTCCTTTTAGTTCACCATGGCCAAATATGTCTCTTTTTATCTTTCCCATTAATTCTTATTCCTTCCTCTGTATCCTGACTTAGTTAACGGCATTACTATTCTTCTAGTTACTCAGTCTGGACATCTTAATCTCTCTGTTTTTGTTTTGTTTTGTTTTGTTTTGTTTGATTTTGAAAAACGTCCCATTCTCAGATTGTTAATCCTGTATCCTTGACAGTTCTCACGTTCTCCCATACCATTACTCCTCACCCCTACCTCTACTGATACTGCCTTTATCACTGAAGAATGATTAAAATTTCCATTCCACATTTTACACTGTGTTTAGAAATATTTTCTCAACATATATTACTCTCGCTTACAGGAGTTTATTGCTAGCCTAGTATGTCCATGGCTACCTATTCTGTGCAAGCCTCATCTCCAGCTTTTCCCCACATTCACCCTGTGCTCCAGCTTGCCAGATTGCTAGCAAGACACAGCAGCATGTCTTGAGCCTTTTCTTCTGTATACATATGATCTGTTTCCTTGCAATAAGGTCTTGCCCATTATCAGCTGATCAACTGTTCATTTTCCAAGACTTGTTTCAAATGTCACATTCTCAATTGATAGTTAAATACTTCTTTCTCTGTGTTCTCATAGCATCTTGTTGACTTATTTATTATCATTACAGCACTTACCACATCTGTAATATCTTTTACCTTAACCATGAGTCCCTAGAGGATAGAATGTGATCTTTCTGACTAACACCTAGCAGAATACCTTGATCGAAAAAGTGTTAGTAAATGAACAAGGAAGTAAAAGTTGACATATACAGAATTTTTGTGCCCTTGCTTTATAATCATTTGAACTCACTAATTCAGTGTTTTTGATAATTTTGTGGGAGCTAAACTAAATTTTACATTTATGAAGGGTTTACTAAATTATAGAACTGAGATTGAGGATAATGTTTACCTATTTAAAAGAACTGACATTTAAAAAATAACTTTAGATGACTCAGAAGAATATTTTTATGCAAATCATTTGTATAAGAAGTACAGACATTTCTACTATTAAACCAGAAACCAAATACCTAATTGCCTTTTATTATTGCTTGGCTTAAATATAAATATAATGGTAGAAATTTCAAATTTTATATTCCTTTTAAATACTTTAATATACGTTTTAAATTGATTCTCTGCTGCTAGTTTTTAAACAAAAATGATCAGTTTATAGATCTCAAGGTCTATAATTTCTCGGATTTTCAAATAGAAAAATATGTTAATTGAAATAGGAAGTATAGGGATTGAGAAATTTAAGTTCTACCCACCTATAGAGATGTAGGTACTCTTAATGAGTGTCTAAATTTATGTCCCGTAGGTAAGGTAAGGGATTTCCATTTAAAGATAGTTGAATAAAAGCATTTGTATTTGATTCTCCTCCCTAATGCTACCCCAACATACTAAATGAATAAAGAATTGGGAAGAAATCTTTTAACTTGAGGGAAATGAGAAAACCACAACCCCAAGCCTGACTGCAATAGCTGCCAGACATTGTGAACTTTAGAACAAATTGAGAAAGTGTGCATATATCTTAAGCAAGGCACAGAGCTCTCCCAAATTAGGTGGTGTGGCAGTGGTAGGTAAGGTGAGGCTGCAGAGAAAGACTTAGATGTACCTTTTTATGCTGAAAACAGTGGGAAGAAGCAGCAATAGAGGAAGCAGTGTACAGAGCTGTCCCCTTGGCATCAGTTGATGCAAAGCCGCTGAAAAGAAGTAAACACTGAATCACAGTGCAGACAGTCGGCAGCTTAACACTTTCCCCTTCTCTCTCTACTTCAGCCCTACTGGCTTCATTACAGTTCTTCAGCCATGCTAAGCACGTTCTTAACTCCAGTCTCTGATTTTGCTTGTCGCGTAGCCTGGAAAATTCCTCCCCTTGAAATTCTTATAGATCGTCCCTACATTCATTCAGGTTTCTGTTCTGTATTAACATCCTAGAAATGCATTCCTTGACGGTGCAGACTCAAACAGCAACCCTGGGAACATTCTAGCTTCAAAGCTTAGTTAATTTTTCAGATCTGTGTATTGATTTGTTTAGCTTTTTGTCTCCCTGTTAGAATCTGAGCTCCAAAGGACATGAACTTAATAGACTTCTATTTCCCATTGCACCAACAACACTGCCTGGCACATAGTGATTGCTAAATAAATATATGTTGACTAAATTATTATTTGTTATTGTTGAATAAATTATTAAGCAAACAGATGAACACACAGGCCTTCTAGTAGGCAACATAGACTTAATTCCTTTACAAGCTGAGAGAGTCTGTTGAGAGACTTGAAACATTATCAGCAAATAGCAATAACTGGTTCTTATTTTGATCCTAATTCATATAAAATAACTATAAAAATAATGACATTAAATAATTGACATTTGAACACTGGATATTTGATACTAAAGATTGTATAGTAGCACTATGATTCAGTATCTAGTCACAGAAAACAATTCATTCTAGCCAGTTTAAGCAGAAAGCTACTTATTGCAGGGTATTCAAGGCTTGCAGAGGGAAGGAAACGGCAGAATAAACAGGTTTGAGGCTAATGGTTTACCTTTTATAAACATCTCCCAGTGCTGTGTCAGCTGGATCACCAGGAGAATTGCTGCTTTCTCTGTGATCAAGATAACGGTTGTGGGGTGTAGCAAACTACGGCCTGCAAGCAAAAACTGGCCTAAATGGTTTATGTATGTAAGAATGATTTTACTATTTTTAAATGGTTGAAAAAAGTCCAAAGAATAATGTTTCGTGGCACCTAAAAATTATATGAAATTCTAATTTTCATGTCCACACGTAAAGTCTTATTAGAACACAGCCACACTTACTTATTTGCCTGTTGCATATGGTTGCTTCCACACTACAGTGGCAACAAAACCATACGGTAAAATATTTATCTGGCCTTAAAGAAAGTTTGTCAATCTTTGCCCTAGAATGCACACTCTCCATGCCATTTCAGAAAGCTACCTCTACTTGAGCTGTTGTTCTGACTCTATAGCCATGCCGCCAGTATTATGATAGCCCGCTGCCTCGCAGCAGCGGGTAATAACTAGATACTGAGGTCTCCGTTAACACTGCAGCTAAAAATGTGAATGTCAGCAAGAGTGTGGTCTCTGCTTCACTTCTGCCTTTCAAAACTTGGGCAATTAAGTTTGATCAGCTGAACCTAAATTGCAGCATGCCCCTATTTGCAAGGGAGTTTGTGGAAACTGCTATTTGCTTTACAGCCTCTCTAATGTCTGAAGGCACGTTACTGATGCAGGGTAATGGGTGTTGGTCTGCAGTCCCCACCATATTTATCATACACTAGCTATAAGAATTTGAAGCAGGTAGTCTTTGGCTTTGTTCATTAACATAATTTTTTCAAATTCAGAGTCATAAATTGGTTTAGTTATAACTACTAATCCTGTAATAACTTAGACTGGTGATCTATTTAGGGGACAGTTATATAATGTGTATTCCTTTTTACAACACTATGAAGCTAGGACTGTAGTTATGTCCATTTTATACTTAAGAAAGATGTGGCTTAGAGTAGTTTTATTTACCTTCCTGATGTCACACAGAGAGTGAGTGGAGGAGAAGGTTTAAAACCCATGTCTGCTTTACTCCAGAACCCTTTCGCTATACCCTCTACTCTTGCTAGTCTGTTGCTTGTCTCTATAATGCTTCATCTTTATGAATCCAACCAGGAAGTTTATACCACATACTGAGAACATTTTAAACATTCTCATTCAGTTTTCATTGCCTTTACAGAAATTACAATCTCTTAGCTTCACTTCTTCTTCAGTAAAAGCAGATTAATAGATTTTATCTTCTATTTTTTTTGTATAATATTGATTCAGACTTAATGCAAAACGTCTCTGTGAATATGTAACCATATAATTTATTACTTTCTTAGGCAAAAGACTGTAGAAATTTTAGGATTAATATTATACACATTTATGCTTTATGAGAAACACATGTATAATCTTCAAGTAAAATATTCATATCAGAGAATAAAAGTTTGCTCTTAGCAACCTTGAAAGGAATAGAGATTTTGACTTTAAAGCAGCAGAGTATGCTAAATCAGGCCAATCAGATAGGAACTCGGAAAACATTTCCTGCGAGAATATTTGGGTGAAAGGATTGTTTTAATTTAGATCCTTAGTCATAATATCCTCTTTCAGGTTAAGTCTAAATATTTTCAATGCTTGGGCCTTGGAAAAAATTAATAAAAGTGCAATATCAGAGTTTAAGAGAAAAAGAAGACATAATGTTCCTCTTTTAAATCAAAAATGGTCATTTTATAAAAATAATATAAAAGTATTTTATTCACAGATTAAGATGAATAGTTTCTATTGATTTGGAATAAATTTTTTTCTGAGATTATTACCTCTTATTACATAGTTGTACTTAATTGTTAATAATATTTTTATTTGTATATTCTTTGAATTCTGCCAGGAAATTATTTTTTTAATATTCAAAATATTATTCCATATTTGGGGTTATGTGGTTGAGTGCATGGCATGAGGATTGGGCAAGACTTGAACTAAGGAGAACAGGAGACTAAAAGGACAAGAAAATGTAGTTAGGCGTATGTAACATTTTCCTTCTGTGTCAGATGTATCTAGAGATACTAAGAATTCTCTGCCAGGATATTACTCATGAATCATATTTTTTTGTTGCCAGTCTGGTTACACCCTTGGTGGAAGATGCACAAAGTAAACATGAGTTTTGTGTGTTTTTAACTTCTTGAGGACAAAAATACTTGTGATAATTTTGTCCGGTTGTTTAGGGAAGAACAAAGAGTACTGTCATTGGTAGGAGTGGCTAGAAATAAAATTACACTTGCTTTCATAAATAAAATTATTTCATAAAGACAGAGAGGCAACTTCCATTTAATCAGAAGAGCACTGGAGTTGAATTTATGTCTTGAGTTCAAATTTTAGCTGATTGTAGTTATTGGATCTTTTTAGAAAATTGATTTAACCTTTCTGAACTTCAGTTTCTTCATTTATGACATTGGTGTTATATCATTTTGTGGTAGGAAATAAAAAATAAATTTATCTGAAGATACTTAGCATTGTACTTGGCTCTAGATCTTAAGTCTGTTTCCTCTACAAGAACTGACGCAGAGGTAGGAAATGAGTTCTTTGGGGATTAACTCCAGCCCTGGCTACTAATCACTGATGCTGTCCCTTTAGACTCTCAGAAATGATTCAAGGGCAGAATGGCTGGTGTTTTCCACTTGGAAAAACTGATTACAAACCAATATGTAGAAAAGTTTGCCTGTGAATAATTAACATGTGCAGAGAACAAAGCTGCAAAAACCTGATTGGCTAGAATAGTCTAGCTAAGGCAGTGAAGTCCTTTTGTTTTCTTCTTATTGTCGAAAATCTTTTAAAAATGTGTACTTACCTTCCCTGACACTTTTCCTCCCCACAGCCCTGCCACCGTGCAGCTAGATTAGGTTTCCCTGCTGTACTTTCCCCCAGCACCTTGTGCTTCCCTGGTAAAACACACATTGCCTGTATCACACCCGGACTCTAAGCTCCAATGGAATCAGGTATCTTGTCTGTCTTTAAAAAGTTGTCGTTACATAACAAATGGTAAATGCCATATGTGCTCGTTGTTGATACTCACCACTGTATCCCAAACATCTTATTCATTTTATTTTTCATATGATATGCGATTTTTGAATTTATGCTTAAGAAATTCTTACCTGATTAAAAGATACCCTATTTTTTTATTATTAACTTCATAATTTTACCTTTTATTTTGAGGTCTTTAATTCATCTTGAACCCACCTTTATAGATTTTAGTAGGAGTCTATTTTATTTTACAGGTGTGTCACTTTCCCAGGACCACCTACATAACAATCACACCATTTCCTGGGACTTATATCATACATAAGTCCCCAGTACATACGTGGGTCTGTTTCTGAGCTTGGTGTCTTTGTTCTTATGTCACAGCCACTGGTAGAGGATTATTTTCTGAATCTAAATATTATTTAATTTTAAAGTTTCATGATCATCGTTACCACTTATCTTTCTTAAGGACTTTTACATTATGTTGAACACTTTAACTACTAACCATTATGATTCTTGAAACATATATTTTGGAAATTCTTCATCAGTTTCTTTAAATATAATTGTATTAGAATTCTAAATCCATTTTTTTTTAAATATAATTGCTTCATAAGTCTCTCTTTTTCATTTTGTTAAAATGTTAAATTTTACTTTTTAGGAGAAATCTGGACCTCAATTAAATGAGTTTCAAGTTTTAGAGTATACTAAATAGTATTAAAAGTTTTAAATCATTCAGTAATTAAAGGCAGATAAGTTTGTTTTTTTTTTAATCTGGATAAATAATAGGTTTCATTGTAGGAACAGATTACTTTGAGAAACTAGTCCACATATTTATAATAATCAAAGTTGATGTAGCTCTCATTATTTTTTAATGAATTAGTGTATGTTCTACTAGGATCATAAATGCATGGGTAAACCAAAATCAACTAAAATGTCTCAGAATGGTCATTTTGTTCATAGAATATCTTCCTTTTATGTAATTTCAAAAAGAAAAATAAAACTGGAAAACAATCTGTTTTCTTGAGTTCTTTGTCTTTGAATACCTAGAAAATTTTGCTCAATCCAAACTGTAATTTTTAGAATATTATATGCACTCTAGGAGGAAATTAGGTAACCAAATGAAACTTAGCTTTAAATCTTTCACCTATGGAAAAATTTATTTCTTATAACTTATATTTTTTATTTAAGCAGTTAGATTCAAAACCTAGAAATTTGGAATAAAAAAATAGATTATGTATTTAATTTTAAGCTCCAAATACTAAGCCTGCAAGCAAATATTTGAACTACATTTCAGTTTCATAGCCTTTACCTTTGTCCCCCAGCTCTAGCTGAGGTGTTAATTGTAAAATGTAAAAAAGAGACAGGGAGAGTGAAGATAACAGCTGGGTGTGCTTGATCCTTAGTCCTGGAATAAAAGTCCGCGCTTTTTCAGATTGTTCCCTTGAAATAATGAGAGTGAGGTTTTATTATAGAATGTTTAAAAATTTAAAAATCTAGAAAGCAGTCATCTTCCTACCACAAGGGGGGTCTATGCCAGTTTATTTAAGATACTATTTTATTACTTAATATTCTTTCTGAGAGGAGGATGAGGCTATTATAAAAAAAATATGGTAAACTGAGTTGTACTTTGAAAATTAATCACTTTAGTAACTTATTGCCCCAGAATAAATGGCAGCATATTTAAAATATTATTGTTAATATTTCAGATGGCTTTATAAAATGTATTAAATAGCTAACTGATAAGAATAGCATTTCTTCTCTCATTCTTCCCCAAAGGCATTTTTAAAAATAGACTACATGTGATCAACAGTGAAATGATGTAATTAGGGCATGGCTATTTATGGTAATCATTCTTATGTTTTGGTATGGTGGAAGGTTAGAGAGATGTAGTTTTGTTATTATTTTGTCCTCTCTTTCCACCCCTTTTACTCTTCAACATCCATTCCTCCACTCCTTTAGTAAGAATGTACCCCTCAGCCATGAGCGTATAAATACATTTTTATATTTCATTTGTAGAATATCTAATGCAAAAATTATAAGGAAAACAATAATACTCTGATTAACAAACAGTTATATTCAGTAACAAGTAATATTGTTCTTAAGATTCATATCAGTATCACCTTTATATTTTAAAGTATGTTTCTTTAAGGATTTTATAAGTTTTATAAGTTTCCTTTTTCATTTATTCTATTAAGTGAATAAAGAGTATTTATAAAATAAATCGGGTAGAAGAATTTATGGAAAAGTAAATAAGGTGTCAGCAGGAAGATTTGCTGCCTTTATCCAGTTACTTATTCATCCAGCCATCCATAATATATTTATCAATCAATCATCTTCAGTATGTTGGGTACTGTGGCAAACAGTAAAAAGTTGAATATAAAAAACATAGGTCACTAACCTTATATTAGGTTTGTTTTCAAGGAATGAGGGTGGATCTGCCTGTTTACTAGAGATGCTCTCCATACCTGTGATAGGTTGAGAAATAGCCTCAGATGGGATCACAGTAGGCTGTTGGCTGTTGACAGGGTAACCTTGGTGGAGAAGCTTGAAGTGGCTACTTAGTGGATATTTTTCTAGGTGATGAGAACAAGTGTGGATTTGGGGCGGTGGATGATGGGCAATGGTACAGATATATACACAGGCTAAATGACCAAACATTGTTACAACAGAGAGCAAAGAACTGTCGATAAAATATACATTAATTTCATTTCCTTTATTATTGAGGTTGTGCAGCCTTTTATATATTTATGGTCATTCATTTTCCTTTTCTGTGAAATGCTTATTTATCTTTTGTACATTTTCTGATTAGGTGGTTTCCCTTTCTCTGACTTGTAACCATGCTTTACGTATTTTGCATCTAATGCTGTTTTGTTCATTGTTGGTGTTGCAGATATTTTGTTTCTGATTTATATTTTGTGTTTATCTTTATTCTGTTGATTTTTCATGTATAGAAGTTTTTAATTTTGATAAGATCAATGTTGTGTGTATGCGTGTGTAGTTTTTAAGACATTCTTGCTTACCCTGAGGTTATAAAAATATTTTCCAACATATTCTTCTAAATAGTTTAAAAGTCTTATTTTTCAAATGAATGTGCTAATTGCTTTGGTGGCAAGAACATGATGAATATAAGCTACTGAAAGCTAAGCTAGGTGGCTGGAACAGAGAGATTCAGGTGAGATGGGGAGGGTGGCTTAATAAATATTTCTTTGAATCAATGATCAAATTAGTATTGTGGAGATATGTTTAGATTATTTTAAGATTAAGTACGATCATGAGCTATCCATGATTGGTTGCCAGGCAGTAAAAAAAATCTGAGGAGGCCATTTTAGGCAGAGGAAAGACCATATGGGAGAAACATCAAGGGTTTGAAATTACATGGCGTGTTCAGGGAACAACAGTTTGGATGACATGGTATAAGCATAGAATGAGGAGAGCAATAGTGCAGAAGACAGCTTCAAAATTAAATACACAACAGATTTTGAAGAGCCTTTTATGTCTTGAAAAGGATTCTGACTATGCCTTTACAGGCAGTCATATAACTTTTAAGGGAAGTTGTGTACTGATATGTTTGGAATTTTAGAAAAATGAATATAGCCACACCATGGAGGGGGTAAAACTGGAGTTGGTTCTCCCACAGAGCCTTACGTATAGTAGACCTTTAATGAATTAAATTTCAACAATGCCAATGCACAGAATCTATTTAGAATTTTCCCCCATAATCAGCTGCAGAGTCTGCAATGCATTCTTATTAGTGGCGAATTTTCAGTCTTGTGAAAGGATTTGATATTTAGTAATAGGCAAAAGTCATTTGGAGGAAGTTTGAAAACTAAGACAAATGAGTAAGCAGTATAATTCCATTTTTGGTAAAACCTGATATATGATGACACTGATTTTTAGATGTAGCTTATAAAATGCACTGAAAGCAGTTTTTAAAGAGGAATTTTAAAATGTTTTTTGAACCATGTCAGCATCATTATGTGTACATAGCTTCCAAGATAACTTATTGGTAGAGCAAAATTTATCTGAACATATAAATTTTGATATTTTGAGAAAAATTAAAATAAAAGTTTGAGAATTCACAATTAAAACCTTCATTACTATGTGATCAGTCTGAAGAAACCAACATTTACTTTACCACTATTATTTTTTTACTAGTTTTATTTCTCTTGCTATCATTATTTTATTACTTTTCTTATTTGTGAGATTTTACTAATTTAATTCTGCACAATCATTTTCTTTTCATCACTTTTGGATCACAGCATATATTCCCGTTCATTCAGTAATGACTGGTTGTTGATACTGGGAAGCTGACTTCTTGGATGTTCTTGTCTATGTTGTTGATGCATCAGTTCCCTGTGAAGGATTTAGTGCCTTTCGTTTTGTGATCATCTGCTTACCAACCAGACTTAACTATTAAGTAGTAATTTTTTTTTTCCTGCCCGGCCTTCACATTTATTGTTCTTAATTTCTGAATTTATACCAATTTTTGTTGAATACTTTTGAACAATACACTGTGGGATACCCAACACTATCCAGCAAAAATGGTCATATGATAATAATGGTTGATTACTTTTTCAAATAAAAAAATTGAATTTAAACAAACCATAAAGAACAAGGTTGTCTTCCAAGCCTTCTTGTTTTAAAATAAACACATAAGGAATTTAGAGAAAATTCTTCTCTTTGGCCTATGGTAAAACACCTTAACTTATCTTTGGTTGAGCTGTCTCTCATCTTCTAAACTTTTATCGATCACTTTTTACTCATTTATTAATCATTTATTGTCTGTTTCTTATTTGCCAGGTATTATACTGTATTAGGTATTGGGGGGAGGGGGATGGGGACAGTTGAATAGGACATGATCTTTGCCTTCCATAGTCTTATATTATTTGTTCAGTGTTGGAAAAAGATAAATAAAATAGCAATTACATAACAGTTTGAGAAATGCTATTACACTCACAGGATTGTATGGGAACAAAGAAGTGAACATCTCTATCAAACTGGGAGATCAGGAAATGCTTTCTAGAAGAAGGACAGTTGAGCTGAGATTTAAAGGATGATTAGTAGTGATCAGCTAAATGTAGAATTATGGGAGGGCCTCACAAGGCCTCACAAGAGAGAGTTCAGAGTATGTGAAAGAATGGAAATGTGAAGGCACAGCAGGGAGACCTGTAGGAGTGGAGTCATGGTATGAATAGAGTAAAGTGGAAAGGTAGGAGATGAATAGGGTTCGATGTAGGCATGGGCCAGGTCAAGAGCCTTGAAATTTGTACTTTCCCTTAAAGCTGTGGGAATCACTCCTACTTTGATTTATTTGTACTCTATACTTAATCCTCAGCTAGGTGTTAAGGATTTGGAGAGCACAGCCTGCTTTCAGGGAATTCATTGTTTAATGAGATGCCGATAATTAAGAAAGAAATGATCTTTATTTAAGCAAATTGGTAACTTTTCAATTTAGAATAAATGGTTGTGAATGTGATTTCTTTCAGGAGATGTTTAAGAACTTAGATATTTACAGACTATGAGGACTTTGTCTAAGATGAGAACTAGGATACATAAATTGTAAGGTTTTAGCAATTTTTATATGTAATATATCAATTTTTGTGAGGAATAGTAAAACTAGCACATCCACAATTCAGAATATCTGAACATAAGACCGATGCTGCCACATACTAGGTATATGGCTGTATGCAAGTCTTTTAACATTCATTCACCCATCACCTACGATGAACTAGGCATACACAGTTAAATAAGATGTGGTTCCCATCATTGAGGAAATTATAAGTTAAATGCGAGTAAATAACCACTTATTAATGTTAGACTAACAGTAATAATAGCTATCACTTACTGAGCACCTGGGCAGATATTACTCTTAAGTGCTTTCCATGTAGTAACTCATTTGGTGAGTTATACTACAACAACACTATGATGTAGGTTCTGGTGGTTACTGTCTTTTTACACTTAAGGGATCTGATGCATGAAGATGGTAACTGACTTACGTTATACAGCTGGTAAGTGATGCAGCTAAAATTTGAACTCAAGCAATTAGTTGCAAAGGCCATGTAACCATTACATTAATTAATCTGTCTCTCCTGGTGATGAACATTATAGGACAGACTATAACTAAAGTACCATGGTGGGATAAAAGGTAGAACAACAAACTCCACCTGGAGGTTTGGGAAAGACTTCTCTGAGAAGGTGACCGTAGAGTTTAGCCACTAGGAAAGGCAGAGAAGGGGACATCCTTGGCAGAAACAACAACATACACAGAGAGCGAAAGAACCCAACAAATCTGGGAGATACTTTCAGTGTAGCAGAATTTAGTGAAACTGATGGCTTACTGAGAGAGGAGGCTGGAAATATGGATGGAAGCAGAGTGTCTAAGAATTTAGATATTAGAGTAAGCTGCTTCAATTTATTTTTAGGCAATAGGTTATCAACAGAGGTTTTAAATCAGAGAAGTGATATGTTGGCTGCTTTGTTTTCACAAGGAAACTAAGGAGCTCTAGGGAAGATACATTCAAGACAGGGACACCAGTAAGATTCTAGTAAGAACTGAGGCTGATGTTTTCAGTCATTTCAAAGAACCAGATTTTGGTTTTCTTGATTTCCTGTTTTCCTGTTTTTCAATTTTATTGATTTGTTGCTCTGATTTGTTATTTCTTTCCTCTGCTTCCTTTAAGCTTAAATTGCTCCTTTTTTTTAGATCTTCTTTTGTAATGTATGCATTTAGTGCTACAAATTTCCCTCTAAGAACACCTTTCACTGCATTTTATACATTTTGATAAGTTGTATATTCATTAAGTTCAAAACTACATCTGTATTTATTTTCCGTACAGTCGATCTATTAATTATTATATGAGAGTTGTTGAA
The DNA here is from genome assembly GCF_000151845.1 of Pteropus vampyrus. Lineage (NCBI taxonomy): Eukaryota > Metazoa > Chordata > Mammalia > Chiroptera > Pteropodidae > Pteropus > Pteropus vampyrus. The sequence continues at coordinate 11,396,910 of NW_011888806.1, forward strand.
GTCTCCAGCCCTAATAGTGGATTTGTCTCTCCCTTCAATTCTGTAAGTTTTGCCTCACACTGGTTGATAATCTTGTTAGGCTTATACACATTAAGGATTATTATGTCTTCTTGGAGAATTGACTCTTTTGTCAGTAGGTAATACCCTTTTTTATCCCTGATATTCTTCCTTGTTTTAAAGACTGTGTATCTATAATTAATGTAGCTACCCAGCTTTCTTTTGATTGGAGTTACCATTCCATTTCTTTTACTTTCAGCCTATCTGATTACTTACATTTATTATTCATGTTTAAAGTTGCTTTCTTATAGCCATCATCTAGTTGGGATGTGTTTTTTAATCCACTCTGACAGTCTCTGTCTTTTAATTGGTTCACTTAGACCATTCACATTTAAAGTGATTGTTGATATAGTCATATTTGTAACTTTTCTGTTTTTACATTTCTTTGTTTACTCCCATCCCCTCTCTGTCTTCTCTGGTTTAACTGACCATCTTACATGATTTTTTGCCTATTTGTTGCCTGTCTTTTAACTTTGTGGTGCTTTTAGCTATAAATCTTTTTTTTTCCTTTTAAGAAGAATTTACCCCAAATTATAAATATTTCTTTTTATCGTTCCTTCTAATATTATATTGTTTGTTTACATTTAGCTCTTTAAAACCATTTGGAATTAACTTTTATTTATGGAAATAATAATTTTAGAAAATCATAAATTGATGTTGTAACCAGAATTGTAGAATTTTCTCCACAGTATCTAGCAACCCAAAATTAGAAATGGAGAAATTGTGTAGTTGGATTCATCCAAGCATGAATAGTGGTTAGGACTGTTTATAGGCTAGGGGTGCAAGGGAGGTGAAGAAGGTACAGTTGAGAATATCATTGAAGATTAAACATGGTCTCACCTGTACAGAAAATAGGGTAATTGAGAGAAGTCAAGAAGAATAAGTGATTCCAGTAAAGACCACAGATTTAGGGAGCAAGAAAGATGGATTGACTGAAAGTTATCTCAGAGTGAGATTTCAAAACTTGAAATTTCATAAAGCAATAGATATCCTAGTGGTGCTAGGTCTAGGATATGGTCCTGGAAGTTTTAGTCCTGCTAATATGCATCCTGAGGTCAGTCTCCCCTGCACTGTGCCATCCACTGAGGATACTGATAAGTGATCACAGAACTGAATGATTTGAATTAGAGGTGTGGAGATAGGTAAAATGCAGAATGCGTCAGTATTAGGCAGTCACAAATTAGGAGCATTGTGCTACTAAAATTTTTTTGCAGGTCTTTTATACGGAATTTTGAACACAATTTATATAAAGATATACTTTCAGAGAATGCCACATATCTCAGTTCAACTTACACAAGTTTATTTATTCCATAATATAATTTAATTAAACTATATCAATCATGTTGTATAACCTAAATGCCATTTAACTATTAGGGTAAATGTGCCTTTGGGGCTCCCAAAACAGCATTGCGGTCCCTAGGAGGAAGGGTTCAAGAAAGGCGTTGGGGAGATGTCAACAGTGCTGGCTCCTAATTGGCAATCATCTAAGTGAAGTGTTTTGAAATGAAAGTGCAATGCTTTTGGCTTTGGACTGTGCTTTAGTCTATGAAGAGAGAAAATTAAGCACACTGGAAAGATGCTTTGAGAAACTGTTCAGTTCAGTGTACGTAAAAGATGATGAGTTAACACATGGGATGGAAAGGCTGAGGGTATGTTGGGAATAGGTCTTAAGTAATTGTATTTTGCCATATAAATGAGTTGGCTGATCTAGTAATATCTCATAGATGAGGCTAAAATATAACTATCCTTGAAAGGCAAAAAACTTAATGCTTTAGCAGGTAGAAATTTTAAATTCTGATTCAGGATTATATCTATGGTACTCTTTCAATTTGTATGTTAGATTGCTGGGTTACATACCCAAGTTGGTTGGAAGTCTCTCAGAGTTTTACCTTTATTCCTCAAAAGTCTAAGGAGTTTTGCCTTTACTCTTCACATTATAAGAAAAAAATAAAATTTTCCCCCACAAAGTTAAGAAAAAATTAAAAACGAGCTATTACGTATAATTCTTTGATGAAAGTATAAGATTTCTCTTGGCTAAGTGAGCTATTTAAGGAATTAAGGAGTTACTTAGAAAAGCTATTTTAAGTTTTTAGCTGAGCTACTGAAAGGCAGCTAGTTACTTGACAAATATATTTCAAAAGGTTAGGCTATTTACTTGTTCTATATCTTTCTATAATTTAAATAATGGCAAACTGTTTAAAGGATTTGGGGCGGGTGTAGTTAAAGTATCTGGGATTTTCAAGCATTAACACGAGATTAGAATAAGAAATACTGTCTGGGCTCATTGCAGTAATTATCTCATTGCTATTTAAATAACCCCCTGTTGGCAGTACAAACACTTTTCTCTTGCGAAAATCGAGTTCTTATATACAATAATCTCTATAAATATTTTGAAAACCCCTAATAACATTACCCCAACAATAATCATTCTATTTGACTTCATTATTATTATATTTTGCATATCTCTTCTATATTCTTTCTAAACCTCTTATTGAACATCAACTAAGAAATAATTTTCCCTTAATTTTTATTCGTTTTGCAAGTCTCTAAAACATAGTACTATAAGGGATGTTATGCTGTTTCCTTTCCCTTGCTTGCTTAAATACTAACTAAAAAAGTAGATGAAAAGGAATTAAATGTTTCGTGATCAAGCTGAAGAAAGAAAAGAATTATTGAATGTAGCTATTGTGCTTGGCACTTTATAGAAAATATGTTATTTTTTGTATGCAGTACACAAAGGCTGTAAGGAAAGATTTTACAGGTGAGAGAAACTTGTATTTCAAAGGAGTTAAGAGCCTCTCACCTGAAGTTACCTGTCATATATGGACATATTTGTACAACTTTGACTGAAAAGTACCTATTTTTTTTTTTCTTTCATACCTGAAGAGTATTTTAAACATGGTAGTTCTTGGTCTGAATTTTACTTTAAATATAAACATTGAAGTGCAGACAAAGCAATGATTCAGTAGTCTGGTATGCTTAAGTGTTTCTTGGTAATTTAGGAGAAAAGGAGAAATCTGAATTATTTCTATCACTGAGATTATCTCGGTAATTGAGAAATAACCAGTAAACCCATTTAGCTGATTGATATCCTTTTGTTTCTAGTAAATATTAAATAATGATGGCATGATAGCTTGATTACATCTAGTTGATGTTTGTCAATATATGATCATGTGTGTGTTTTACTGGGATGAAAGTTGATTAGTGTATCATCAGAAAAATCAAAAAGATTTTTTTTCACATTCTAATTGCTACTTGATGCTAAATAATATGCTAAATAATCATAGTTTCCAAGAATTGTGTAAAATAAGCACGTAGATATGAGTAAACCAGGAAGAACACTTAACCCAGGATATGAAGATCTGGATTCTCATGCAGCTCCGTTCTACTGTGCAATTTTGAGCAAGTTGTTCTTGTCTTGGGACCTCACCTAAAGGTGGAATTAATCCTGTCTTCAGCTCACTTGCTTAAGTTGGAATGGGGAGCAAAGGAGATGGTCTGAAAGTGTTTTAAAATTCTACAGATGTAGAGTGATGCTTGATCTTTTTTTTTTTTTTTAAATGACATAGACCCCTCTGAAAGCTGGGTATCTCTTAGAAAAACATTTTGAAGTATTGAAGGGTCATGAATCCCATAAATCCTACCCACAGACTGTAGATTATGAACTCTGGCTATAGGCTACAGAAAAAGAGCAGAGCTATGAGGAATCTAAAATGTTAGCTAATTTACAGACATTTTATTATTCACTTCAAATTTGAATTTTGTTCTAGAGATTTCTAGGACTATATGTATCAGCACATAGTAGGTTATTTGAATATATTTGTTGAAATCTTTATATTTGGAGACTTATTTTCTAAGAAAAACTTTAAACTGGATTAACTTTTGTTTGTCATTTGTAGTTTAGAGGTTCCGCTTTGCTCTTTGCTTGTATCTAAGCACTCTTCCCTGCGATTGGACCCCTTAGGGTATAGTAAGTGCTTTTTGCACAGCAGTCATTCAGCACAGACAGGCTTTTGGCAGAGCTGTTAGCAGAGTCTGTCTTTCTGCTCCTCACCTGTAATGAGTCACATCATGGCCTCCTGCACATCGTGGCCCTTATGTTTTAGTCGTGCTAGAGTGCTTAAGCATATGCCTGTAGCCAAATATGAAATTCGCTTAAATTCTCAAGAATAGGCATGTTTAAGATGGTAGTTCTTTTTATAGCTTTAAAAAAAATCAATAAACAGATGTTTAGTAAATAAAACTGTAGCCTTGCAGTAGTCTTCATTTCTTAAGTGGTATACTGGTTACGTGGTTATGCAGCCAAATTAAAAATTAATGTTCATATTGTTCCTGCATATCTACGAATTAAAAAAGAAATTGCTTTTCATCCAGATTTTATATATCCATAATGTCCTCCCAGGCTTCCTGATTTCTTTTGTAAGATATCCTGTTTTTGTGTGTGAAACTAGCTAATTGCTGGCAGTCAGTGGTGGTTGAAGAGGCTGATGTTGCGTTCTGAAAGCTTAGTGTTATTGGTTCTGGTATAGTGGTTGGTTTATTCTAAACCAGTGGTTGATTGGTTTATTTATTTCTTAACTGCAGCTCTAGCCAGGAATACATTTTACATTATGATGTAAATACCCTCTTACCTAAAATAAATTTCATGAAATAATAATTACTCTCACTGTATGTATCCAGTATCTTCTATTTCATTTTTTAAATGCTCATCATGATCTGCTAAATGAATTAACATGATCTACCAAAAAGGATTTCAAACTACAGTTTGAAAAAGTGGTCTTCAGTTATATAATTTTTACTGTTGTCTTATGATTTGTAAATTATATTGGGATATCATTTTATTTAAGTTTATTTATGTTTTCAAACTATAACAAACTCTTTAGTAGGTACCAGAGTGCAATCCTTTATCTAAGAAAAAAATATACATAGAAAACTTTGTGGGTTTTTGGTTGGATATTCTGATGTTGAATGTAAGGGTGAACTTTCTGTTCTTTCATTATTTTTAATATATGCTCAGCTATTAAGCAATATTTTAATAGTAAGATTTACGATCTCTTTATTTGTTGAACTTGATATGATGAACTTAACTGTAAATATTTGTTGCTTGTCCAGTGAATGTTTTACATTTTATACAAATTGTGTCAAAGCTAGTAGGATAATCTAGTACCATGATTATAATTTGTCATATAGAGAAATGTATCAAAATTAGCTTTGCCGTTCTACCTTTTCTTTTTAAAGAAGTAAAATATATATATATTTTTTTTAGTCAGAATTTTCTATTTTTCAGTCTTTTATAAGTTCTTCATGCATGCTTGACCTGGCTAAGATGATATTTTGACCTTTTGTTTATTAATATTTTCCTTAAGAACTAGAAGTGTTTATCACCAACCCGCCAAGATGAACATGGTGAAGAGGATCATGGGGCGGCCGAGGCAGGAGGAGTGCAGCCCGCAAGACAACGCCTTGGGCCTGATGCACCTCCGCCGTCTCTTCACCGAGCTGTGCCATCCTCCTCGGCACATGACTCAGAAGGAGCAAGAAGAGAAGCTGTATATGATGCTGCCAGTGTTTAACAGGGTAAGTCCAGGATGCCAAGTGCTTGCCTTTTCGGACTGGGTGGCACTGCAGGAATCTTAAGGTTATAATGTGTCACAAGTAGGAAAAAATGATAGAATGAGATAGTTTTTAAGAAGCTTGATGTGTTCATTCCTTTCTTTCAATTTGCTATAAATAATGTGACTTGTGAGACCTGGTCAGAATGAACTCCACTTAGTTCTAACAGGTAAAAGGAAGATTGTGAGCATTTTATAAAATGTTCCTCTAATGGTTGAGTTTTGGGGGAGAGATAGCTTGTAAATTTTGTTATTTTCATTATTTTTTGTTATTTTTTGTTATTTTGTTATGTAAATTTTGTTATTTTCATTATTTTTTGAGGTTTACCGCACCAAATGGTGCAATTGCCCAATTGCTTTGTACACTTTAAAGATCATCTGTTTGCCTTGTTGTTCGGCAGGTTTTCGAACAGAGCTTTTGAAAGAGGATAGTTATAGGCACCAGAGAGTCTAAATAGAGTTAATGTTTTCATGTATTTTATCAAGTTGATTACATGTAGCAATCTTGGTGGGGATCTTTAAAATAATTTTTAAGTTATCAAAGGTGTACAAATTCATAGTTTAAAAAGTCAAGTAGTTCCATAGGCCAGTAGGTGTCCTACTGCAGTCCATGCTAATTGCTGCTGCCACTTTTGGCTCTTTCAGCTTTTAAATAACATAATTTTACTGCTCGTTTCTTGATTATTCAGTTTTAATTGACTGCCTACTGAGATATGTGAGAATTAACCTTTTTAATTCCGCAGCCCTCTAAGCCATAATATACATATACACTAGTACGTGCTACCCTCTTTCTTATCCTTTCCATGTAGCTATACCATTTGTTTAAACAATATGCAGTGTTTAGACTTTACTGACCATGGTGTAAATATTATTCGCAGGTAGACCACCATTATTTTTCTACTCTTGTAGAACTTGTTTTTTCCAGACTTTATAACTGTCTCAATTTCTGCCTTTTTCTGCATGTCTGTTTCCCTTTCTCCCCATCTCTCTCTTTCCCACCCATCTCATTCTCTTCTTCCTGTTTCTCCCTTCCGCTCTGGCTCTATTTTCCTTTTCTTGCCCTATCTCTGTTTATTTCTGTTTCTCCTTCTCTTCCTGGTCCCCTCTCTTTATCTCCATCTTTGTCTCTTTTTCCATATCTGTCTCTCTGTGCTTTCCATCTCTCTATCCCACCGCTATCTTTCGCTCTCTCCCCACCATCTGTCTCGCCCTCTCCCTCTGCCCTCCAACTCTCTCCTTGTGTCTCATTGTTCCCCTCTCCTGTCTTTGTCTCTCTCTACCTTTTCTCCTCCCTTGTCTCCCCCTCTCCTTCGAATCTGTCTTTCTCTCCCTATGTCTGTCTCTTTACCCCTATCTCTGACTCATTGTCTCTCCTCTAGTCTCAGTTGGTCTCTATATTTTTCTGTGCCTATTAGTTTTTAAGCCTCAATTTTTCTAGGCTCTTTTTCCTTCTCATTATTTTGAAATTTTACTAAGGCTTCATGATGAGCTATCTTAATCTGAAAACTTGTACCGTTCGGTCCTAGGGAAATATTTTTGAAATAGTTCTTTTTTATATGTTCCTTTTTTTTTTAAAAGAACTCAATCATATATTAACTATTCTATATATTTTTTTGGTGTCAAATATATAAACATTGTACTATAACTGTACTATGTATTAGAGTTTCTGAGATAAAATACAGTCATCGGGGAAGAGATAAGCTCATATACAGATAATACAATAACAAAGAAATGTATTAGAGACACTGGAGGGTATTATGGCACTCTTGGAAAGAGAGTTGTCTAAAAGTATGTTGGGATCAGGGAAGGGAATTCTCCCTCAAGAATACGATGTGATTCTTGAGCCCCTAAAAGGTAAACATTAGCCAGATTGTAATTAACTAGACTAAATTAACCAAGAAGATAATTATAGTAAGAAGTTAAAGCATGAGTAAAGGTAAAAGACAACAAACATTTTAATATGTGCCAACATCTATAAGCAGTCCAAGATGTTGATTTTATGTCAAGGAAGGGCAAAAATTAAGACTGTTGAGATTGATAAGAAGCTCATTATGATAGGTTTCTATGTCATATTAAGAGCTTATACTTTTGCTGGGAGGCATGCAGAACCAATGAAAGTATTGTAAGCAATAGAGGGAGAGAGTAGAAGGGTCCAAGACAAGGCCGTTTCCTAGGTTTCTTATTTGAGAAACTGGGTAGATATTTTCCCAGTAGCCAAGAAAAGCTTAGGGGACAGATTCAGTTTGGGGCATTGAATCTAACAGTTGGAAGCTCAGGTGAGGGGATTTGGCAGGACACATTTTTAGGACTCATTGGCAAAGTGTGGTCATTGAAACTGTGGAATGGGACAGGATTGCTCAGGCCCATACTGCCAAGTGAGAAGAGCAGTAGGATAAGGATGAACCATGGAGCATATGGATGTTTAATGATGGAGGGGGAGCCCATAACAGATATAGAACAGGAGTCAATCAGTGGCAGTACAAAACTAATCAAGAGAGGGTGGTTATTGACTCCAATTTGCAAGAAGGAGGAGAGCAGTCAATACTGTCATGGACAATAGAGAAACAGTAATATGGGGACTGAAAAATATCCACAAGGTTTATCAGGTTGGAAGTTACTAGAATTGCGGAGCCAGAAAGCAGTGAGTTGAGTGAGTAGGAGATGAGAAGAGACAGTAAGTGTATACTTGACTTATAGAAATCTGAAAGAAAAGAGAACAAAGGATATTGGTAGAGGTGAATTTTGCAATAAAAGGGTTTTTACTTGCATGTTTCTAGTGTTTTGCTTTGTTTTGAAGGGTGGGAGAGATGTGGGCGTGCTCATAAAGGGAAGGAAGGAAACCAGTAGAGAGGGAAATTTGGAAATTTTCAAGATGGAGAGAAATTGATTGGGGGAGGAGAGCGTGGAATGAAATTATAGATGGGTGGTTGAGCCTCAAGCGGGAGAAGGTGACCTCATCCTGTAGGAAAGCAAATTTTGTTGGATGTGAATAGGGATTTGTAGTTAAGGCGGCGGGAAGTTGAATAAGATCTTGCTTAATGACCTCGGTTTCCTGTAGTTGTCCACAGAAGATATGGTCTGTTAAGCGTCTAGAGGAAGTAGGTTAAGAGATTTAAGGGAATTGTGATGGTTTGGAATATTAATGAAAGGGAATAAGAGAGATGAAAAGGAACAATAAAAAGGTATTGAGGGCCCAGTGAAGGTTGGAAATAATAATTTGTACTGGATCTTGTCCATGCAGGTATATGATTTTTCTCTTGCCTGGTACTCAGCAACATGTGTGTAGAAGTAGAGAAGATGGATAGATACATTATTTATTAGGATTGAGGTTTGGCAAGGCTGGTAAGGCAGAAGGGTAGGAGAAGGAAGGAGCATAGTAAGAGAGAGGCTAGTTCACATATTACCCCAGTTGGGTAGGGTAGAATAGGAATAGAAGATGGAACTATTAATGCATTTAGAGGGTGTTCATTTTTAATCTTTGAAATAAGATGCTGAGAATGGTATAGGGAGGAGATGGAAGCAGGAACATGAGGAAAGGTAGGGAAAGATTTAAAATAGCTGTTTTGAAAATGAGAGAGAACTGATCGTGTCCAAGCCCTGCTGACGTAACAGTCATTAATTTTTATTGGAACCAGTTCTGGGAAGTTGTTTCTTTGTTTTGCTTTGTTTATGTCCTATTGGCTATTAAGTAGTTTGAAGTAATTTCCTTCTCTTAGACTGTAAACATTTTTTAAAGGTGATGATAATGTTTAGAATGGTTAGGGCAATTATTCTCAGCTATTAACATAAATTAATAAGTAATATCCTACATATGTATTTCATCAGTTAGGCTTCTGCAGTCAATTCAAGTGAGTCTTAGACTAGAAGAATCATAAAAATATTTGTCTTTTTTAAAGAAAGTAGATTTGAGACACTTTAGTGATTATTCTCTATTGCTTAGACTGACCTAGTTCTCTTGAATTTAAGTTGTCATAAGTCTCATTAACCATTACATTCTTTCAAGTCAAAATTCTTTTAATTGACTGATTAAAAGCACATATATATATGCATTGCCTTACATCTCTAATATAATGAATGATTTAAACACCATAAAGGTTGAGTGAGCTCTTAACTAAAACAGCAATAGGAAGTTATTTTTATACCATTGTGACCAGTTAAATATATATAAAATATTCACTGGATTATCATTAACTTACCAAAAGTGTCCTTAAATAAGCCATCACAGATGTTAAATTATGAAACATACAGCCATATTTATTTAGCGTTTGTCCATTTATACATGAACATTCTCCACTAGTAAGAAATAACCGATAAATGAATGATAGCTCAGTATGGTCTATAGTTTTTACCATGATTGCTAAAAATGAGTTGTACTGTTGGTTTTTGAGCTTTTGCTTGATTCATGCTAAAAGGCAAATAAACCATATTACTGTTAGACATGGACATCTATCTCCAGAATTACTTTAAAAGTGTGCTCAGTAGAGTTATTTCAATGTGTGAGTTTTGCATTTAAGAGACACAGGTTGAGATATGACATGTGTTGAGCCCTTCTTCTGGGCCAGGTCTCATGCTGGGTTCTTCAACTGCCTCCTGTGGTCTTCATCACAGTCCTGCAAGGAGACTGCTGCTGTCCTTCCTCTCACAGATTCTCTCACTGAAAGATTATGGTGGAGTCTGAGAATAGCCGAATAATATTTGTCCAGCATTCTTAAAAATAGTTAACCTTTAGTCCCAAGAACAAAAGCTTACAGAGAAAATACTTGGTTTAAACTTAAAAAATGAATAGCATTTTAGTCATCTAAAAATAAACTGTCCTTGTTAATTACCTTGGTATGTAATCTTTGCTAACTAGATCTTCTTTTAGAAACTCCCCTACTATTTGAATTTACTTCCGATTTATATTTGAGAAGTATCTAAGTTGAAAACAGTCTTTTTTTATCCCTCACAAGTGACCTTTACTTTTTAAATGGTTGACTTTAGAAAGATACCAAAGTTTAGAACCAAATGAGAGAGAGATCAGTAGTCAGTCAGATGAACTATTTGCATATTTGCACCTTTATTACTTACTATGTAATACCAATACAGTCGATGTTAGAAAATGTAGCTTAGATCTGTGCAACAAAGGTCTTAACTAAATTCACCCCTAAAAAAGTTATATTTACCTACCCAGTCGTTGGCAGAACTGGACAGTTGCAGGCCACACCCAGAGCAGATCAGAGTTCATGTTCTCATGAAGCAGGCATGTGCCAAAAGGAGAGAAAGGGACTAAATTAGGAATTCTCAGTTTCTTTCCTCCTAAGTTGGTGGTCCTTCTTAGAAACAAGAAGAGCATAGATAAGCGTTTCTCTAATTATTTGTATTGATAGGAAATCTTAACTCATTTACAATATGAGATAACAATTACATATACATTGTTAATTTTAAAATGTTTATATAGCAAATTATTCAAGGACTGATGATGGTCAGTACTATATAACCTAATTTTAGATATTAAACATATTTAGGAAACAAGACCCCATTTTAGAAAACTGTAAAAATTCCAAACTCTCTGTTATTAGTCATATTTAATATTTTTTTCTATTGAATAGCTTCATTCAGCAACAAATATATATTGAGCCCTACTTTATGTATGCCATTAGATAACACCATTAATTTGTTCTCCCTAAGTATGCCAAAAATATTTAGTTGAGGACATACCAGGAAATTTTCTGATATTTATTTAGATGCACATTAAAAATGACCCTTCTAAAAACAAACTGTGCTATTCTCCTCTTCAGGTGAACACTGCGAAGTTACAGTGATACATACAGTTCATGTGAAGTTTAATTGAAACTATATAGTTCTGAATGATTAAGAGCACATCTCAGAATCAGACAGACCTCGTTTTAAATTGTCTGCACCTCCTGGCTTAAGTTGTTCAACTTCTCTAACTCTTAACTTTTTAATCTGTAAAATGGGGATACTGTATAGGATTTTCTGAGCTTTAAATAATATTACAGGTCAAGTATTTGAATAGAACTAGGTGTATTGTAAATGATCGTTATTTGGTAGTTATTTTTATTGAATTTGATAGAAGAAATGTTTATTCCTCAGTCATGTTTTTGTTTTCATCTGAGTTATGAATGTCGCATATCTAATACAGAATCATCCTTTCCAAGTTGATATTACCTACCAGTCTCTTGCTCAGCCCTCTCCCTTTACAGATGAAGAAACTAAGAACCAAAAACAACTTGACCACCAGTCCCTGAGGATGAGGAGCATCTAAGCCTCCTGACTTCCAGCTCCACGCTCCATTTTCTGGGGCACACATTTGAGTAAACGACTGACGCATTGCATATGTTTAGGAAATACCATTGTTTGTCGAAGATGGTGAATACATACCTAATATTTTTAGATTTAACTATTGAAGTCCATCACAAAAAAAAACTCTTTCCTTTGATGCCTTACATGTTTAGTATTATCTAAAATGTCAGATTTGTGTTTTAATCCCTATACCTCTCAAACTTTATCTTGTACCATTTCCCCTCATTCAAAGCATTCCAGCTTCACTAGCCTTTTGATTCTTCAACTATCCTAATTTTATGTCCACTTTGAGGTCTTAACAGCTCTTTTCACTGCTTGGGACTCTTAGCTCTTTGAATTATGACTTCTTGTCATCATTCAGTATCATCTTTCGCATCAGTGTCATCTGAGAGAGACTTTTTCTGATAACCTTCTCCCCACTCCAGGAATCCCCTTTCAGTTACGCTGTTTAGTTCCTTTAGAACCATCACTATCTAACAAAATTTTCATTTTTAAATTAATTTGTTTAATGTTTGTTTCCTGTACTAAAATGTGAACTCCATGAGCACAGGAATCATTTAGTTTTATTTACCTTTGTATTTGCAAGTCTTATTTACCTTTGTATTCATGACTCCAAATATTGCCTGACATGTGTAAGAGATCAATAAATATTTATGAGTGAATGAATCAATCAGTAATGTTGGATCATTAGACTGAAAATTGTTTATGTCATTTCAGATTAGCAAATAGGACACAGGTCTTTTTCCCTAATATTGATTTGGGGTTGGTCAATTCAAACAAGACTTATCTTTTGAAAAAATTTCCTTTTGGAAATAAAGTAGTAAATGTCAGGATTTGTGTGAAAAGTTAGTTGCATTTTTAACTGTATTATTCACCCAGCATGAAGACCGCTTGAATAACCATATCTTTATACCTTCTAAGAAATGATCTATTTGTATTATGAAGCTGTCTTGACAACTCTAAGGAATAAAATAGCTCTTAATAATTTTTAGGAGCAAAATATACATCAATATATTCTGAGTAATAGGACTGTTAACTTACTTTAAATCTATATTAGTTTAACAAAAGGCCTAATAATTTCCTGAGCAAAGTATACAATTATTTTATACACACCTTGATTAAACAGTGACTTATCTCTGAGTGGAGATAGAATGGCTAGTCAAGCATGTGTCATTGTTAAGCTTCTCAGTTTCTAATCTAACTGATTTGGTAAAGAATGTGGGTCTATTCAACAGGCAACAGGTTAATTGTAAGCATACAACATTCATCAAAATCTTAGCAGAAAAACGATTTATTGGGGAGTTCTTAAAAAGTACAGTTTATTTGTTCTTTGAAATCATTTAAAATTACTCCAGTTAGTGAACAAACTTAGATACCTGGACAGAAGTATTCCCCGTAGAATTGATTTATTGTTCTTTTGGTACTTTCAGCTCAATTTGAGGGAGGTTATAAGAAACAAAGTATCTATTTTAAGAATGTAAGAAACATTTCTATTACAAGGATTTACATTATAGGTTGTTATATCTTTTTTATTAGGATCCTTGGAAGAAAACTTTTATAGTGTAAAGAATACAGCTACTTTCTTAAATATATAGTGTTCTTAGCTAAGGGCGTTGTGAACCATATAATTGACTAGGTTTTTGCTTTTGTATATTTAAGCCAAAATTCATGACCAAAACATGGCAAAGATAGAGGTCTTTTGGTCTGAGATTTTTATTTATTTTTTTCCCTAGTCTTAGTGTTTTGTTTGCTTGTTCTTGTTTTTGTTTTGTTTTCTTTTCTTTCTTTTAGTTTATATTCTCATGATACAGTTTATGGGTCCTTCAGTGCTACCTAAATGTTCTCTAGAATTTGGTTGTGGGAACAGGCAGCATGTAAATGAACAACCATATTTAGGGAACATCCCTATAAAATGCAGGTAGGGAATACAAAGATGAGTAAGATATGTTTTCTCCCTTTGTAATGGCTTATGTAATAATACAAAACACTGCAATTAGTATTACATTAGAAAGCTATCATAATACTTTTAGAAGACACAGAATTTTCTTTTAGCTATAAAGAACACTTTTTAAAACAGTATTTCAGTATACATCCAGTTATTATACAGTAATTATAATACCATTTCTTTTCCTATGACGGCCCATTCAAGTTTCATTTTCCTTTTCTCTTTGCTGTACTCATACTGGTTTATCTTTAAGAATTATTTATTCTAAAGCTCATTTGTCTTAGATTTTTGTAAAAAACAAATGTATTTTATGACCCAAATATCACTTATGGAGTTGAGAAACAAAAAGTAGTTCCGAAGAAAATTTTTTTCTTTGCATAAGGAAACAAGAAACATTCCATTGAAAAGGTGGACATAATCCAAGCTGGGAAAATTTAGACATATTGAGATGGGGGCAGATTCATGACCCGCTCACACATTTTTTTTATTCTAGTCTTATTCCTAACAATCCTGTTCTGGGAATTATCGCTGTTAGAATTTAGAAACTCTGAGACGTAGGACGAGGTTAGTGAAGTCTATATGCAGCCTGGGAATTAGCAATTGTAGATAAGTCCCTGCTTTTCACCATCTGATGTTATCTGTGTACCATCAAAGAACCTTACCACATTTCTGTACATCCTTAATTTAGATTTCTTCAGAGAAACATAATATTTTCTGAAGTTTCTAAAGTAGATTGCCTCATTCTATAGCTTTTAGATTTCATTTATTTAATCATTAAACAAATTAATAAGTATAAGGAAATGTGGCTAGATGTGATTTATGAAAGAGTTGTATTTTAAACATATTATTCAGATCCAAAGTAACTGTGGAAGCATACTTTTTTTAACTTGATTTTCAAGTCATGCCACACATTGAAATGCACAGAATAAAAGAAAAAATTTGACAGTGCTTCATTAAAATTGTTTTTTCTCATCCACAGGTTTTTGGAAATGCTCCGCCAAATACAATGACAGAAAAATTTTCTGATCTTCTGCAGTTCACAACACAAGTCTCACGACTAATGGTGACAGAAATTAGAAGGAGAGCATCAAACAAATCCACAGGTATTTTTACAGAGACCATTGGAAACTGATTTATATGAATCGATAGTTTGGTAACAGTGCTATTAAAATTGAATAGAAAATTGACCTGATTCTAGGCACATGGATTTCAATTATCAGTCCCATTCTCATTCTTACAGGCAGGCACATTCTTCTCTTGATTTCAACATCTTCTGTTCTCAAATAGAGTGGTTCTATCAAGGCTACTTTCTTTTCCTTAGACTATGATCACCCACCCCAGTGCTTTTAACAACACTCTGTTTCCTTCTGAACAGACTCCATGACATTTCTTAGCATGACATTTAAGGCAAACCCAGGGATCTGGCCATATATATTTTTTTAACCTAACCCTTTTTCTTATTTCCTTTTCTATATTTTAACCACACCAAGCAGCTTGTAGTCCTAAACATGTCTGTGCTCTTATTCTTATTCTTTTTTTATGGTACTTCACCTAGTTAGGAGAATCTTCCCCCATCTCAACATGTCTGAATCTCCCCAACTTGGTTAAGTCACAGCATTTTGATGGAATGATTCTTTTCTATTCAAAGAAAACACTTTGTTCTGAACTACTTTTCATTTCTCAACTCCATGAGTGGTATTTGGATATGTTTATTTTCCTGTTAGACCATAAACCGTTTAGTGATCTTTATATAACCTACGGTTTTTACTGCAGTGCTTTGCATGCACTAGGCCCTTTATGAATGCTAACCGAATTCTGTTGTTCATAATTAGGTAATTTAAACTTTATAAAATATCTTTCCTCTTACTCAAAATTAAAATAAGCTTTCTTGATTTTACTTACCATTAGTCACTTTATAAATTAGCAATATGTTTAAGAGATTTTATCTTAATTTTGTTTTATTTTGTTGTTTTGATTTCATAATGGTTGTTTGAGTGATAGCTTTCTTATTGAAGCATTAGACTGAGAAATTGGTGATTTAACTTCTGTTTCTAATGTCTCTTTGAGAAAATCACTTATCTTTTCAGCCCAACAAATTATTATAATTTTCCCCAGTAGTAACAGTAATACCTTGTTATATAATCTTTTAAAATTTATATTTTTAAAAATTAATATAAGCACATAGTTTTAAGGGTCAAAAATTTAAAAGATTTATTAAAAACAGCATCTCCCTTCCACCATCCTCGTTCATCCCCATTTCTCACTCTGAGAGGCAATTACTTTTGAACACTTTCTAACTTTTTTGATATGTACCTCTGTTTCTGGTTTACGGTATATGCTCTTAATTTTTCATATTTATATAATGTCTTCTGATTTTCCATAAGAGAAAATGAGACTTATATTCTCTTAATCTCACTGCCATTGCCCCACAGATACGCACTTCAGAAACCCTTCCAGCAGTGCTCTATCATAATTTAATTAGATCAGTATTTGCTATATTATTGTGACTATGAAAACACTATTCTTAGATGAGCCATATGGTATGGTATGATTACTTTTCTTGAAAACTTCTCCCCATCTCCATCGGAATTAATATTGCCTATTATTTTTTACTAGTTTCCTGCATTTTTCTTACACATTCATCCCCTTCCTCCCCTGTTTTCCTGAATCTCTCCATATGATTGAAGAAATGAGATATTCTATCACTTTCTTTGCAAATAGCTCTTCCAGAACCTTCTGGCCTTCTTTAATCTGTAGTAGCTGCTCCTTAAGCCAGCTGCCCAGCTGTCTTTTCAGCATTCCCACTTATGTCATCCTGGGATGCCTTCCACTTCTTTGAGATGAAGCCTCTGTTTTCTGAATCTCATGACATCTTTTTTCTCAGTTATTTTCCTTACTTTTGGTAAAGTGTCTTTTCTAGCAGCTTCCTGAGAAAGGATACAGGGAGTTACCATTTTTGGTCTGGATTTTGTTGTTGTCGTTGTTTGAAAGAAATCCCATGAGTGGAAATTTCTTTGACTATTGCTGTATAAGATGTGTTCTTTCCTCTTCACCAAGGACAGTGATGCCTTTAGGCTAACAACTTTTCAGGTACTGGGCTTGGAACAAATCCCGTCACATTATGTACCATGGGAAACATAAAACCAGGGGTCAACAAGAGAGAAGAAGCCTCCCCCCCGCACCTCCCACCCCCCTCCCATTCTAAAGTATAAACAACGAATGTAGTTGTATCAGTAAAGGAGCAAACTGCTTATGATCTAGGCTGTTTGAGAACTTGTTGGATGCTTATAGGAGTTGTTCAAGAATGCTGGCTGTTTAGCCCCAGGAGACTTTGATGCCAGAGGACGTTACAGGCCCTCCTACCAGAGTGGAAGCTACAATGTTATGGGAAGCTGAGCTTGGGTGCAGCACCTCTGGGGATGTAGTCGGGATTGAGGGTGGGGTGTCTTAGCTAGGTCCTCTTCCAGGCACCCAGAGTGAGTTCTCAGGGTCATTTTGGAAAATCTTGTAGCTTGCATTACGTTACGTATATCCTCCTTTCGTTGGGTTTCAGATGCTAGGTTAGAAATCATTTAGTCGCAGAATTTAAAAATCATTTCTTCATCATAGTCTAGATTCCTATACTTCTGCTAAGAAACCTGAAACTTCTTAGGTTCTTGATTCTTTTTCTGTGGCTTGTTTTTTGCTTTTTCGTTTTTCTATAGAAGACTTTGGAATCCTCTCCTTGGCCCTCCTCTAAAATTCATGATAACATTGCCTTTTGGAGCAGACCTATATTTATACATTATGCTAAGTACTCATTAGACCCTTTTTTCGTCTGGAAATTCATATTCTTTAACTTTGTGGAAGTTTGATGAATTGTTTATATGATAATATCCCCCTCTCTATTTTCTTTTTCCAGTCAGATATACCCCTAACACTATCCCTCCCATCTTTTTAAGTTTCCTCTTTTATTTTATATCTTTTATAAAATAAAAGATCTTTGTATCTTTTTTTGACTCTACTTGCTAAGAGAGCTCTTCAGTTTTACCACCTATCCCTTCTACAGAAGTTGTTTTTTTTTTCATTTGTAACATTATAATTTTAATTTCTGAGGTTTTTTTTTATTATTGGTATCTTTTTTTTCATGCATTCTCTTAGCTCTCTGAGATTTTGTTTTGTGTTTGTTGTTTTCTTACAGATTTTCATCTCCCTACAAGGTCTTTATTTTTTTGTTGCCTTTTTCGTTCATTTGTTTTTGTGTCTGTCTTATGTTAGAGAATGTCCTCACATGCCTCATCCTTGGCCATCTGTTCCTGTATAGAATAGAAAGCTGCTGAGTAGCTTTATAATTGTGAGTGGAGCTTGCCACTCTGGGCTTCAGCCCAGTATAATCTTGCTGGGCCATTTTATTGACCATCTTTCCCTAGACCTAGACAGAGTCCTCAGAGAAGAATGTCTAGTCTTTACATAGACCACATAGGTCTGACTCTGAACATTTTGGAAGCCAAGTAGAGGAAAGGTCGAGGACCCTCAGCATTCAGTACATGCGCTTCTATTTTATGTCTGTGAGCCCACAGCTGCACCTGATGTGGTATCATCATCCCCCCTCCACCCTAAACACTGCCTCTTACTCTGCAGTGAATAAACTTCCAGACTAGTATCCACATTGTATTGGGGAAGTGGGGGTCTGGTAACTCTTAAATGTGCTTTCGCCATTACTTCTGTGTACAGTCCCACGTTACCTATGCTTCTAAAGGTACCTAGTTGCCACCAATTCCTGAGCCTCTTGGAGGTACTGTTTTAATTTCGTTGCTTTTCTCGCGCTTGCTTTAAGATTCTAGAATTTACTGAATCAGTTACCACTAACTTCTGTGCTATTTAGTACCCAAAATATTGTTGCTGTCATCTTCCCTATTCTGAAATGTTCTCTTTGTCCTTAAGGGTTTATGCTTTTTAAAAAATCCTTTTACAACCATTTTAGTGTGTATGTTAGTATACTCAAGCTGCTATAACAAAATACCATAGACCAGTGGCTTAAACAACAGAAAATTTTTTTCACAGTTTTGGAGGCTGAAAGTCCAAGATCACAGTGCCAGCATGATCATTTTCTGGGGATCTCTCTCTTGCTCACAGATACGGCCTTCTTGGTGCAGCCTCCAGATGAGGCTGAGAAAGAGAACTCTGTGCCTCCTCCTTTAAGGGCACTAATCCCATCATGAGGGCCTCACCCTCATAACTTCATCAGAATCTCATTACCTCCAAAAAACTCCATCTTCAAATAACCATTACATCAGGAGTTAGGGCTTCAACATACGAATTCTGGGGAGACACAATTCAGTCCGTAAACATGAGGTTTGGGGAGAGAGCAGAGACGAATACATATCTTTAGCCTTCCGTCTTGAACTGGAGTCCATTAAGGAATTTTGGAGCAACAGCCATTAAGTATTTTTAGACTGAAGAGAGAATCCCTTATTCAGAAACAGTACATTATATGAATTCATGTGTGGATTTTAAAACAAGATGGTTTTGATTATATTTGCAGTCCTTGAAGCAAGTTCAGTGAAAGGTGGCAAGATTGTTTAAGGTAACTTTCCTGCCCATCTTCTCCCTTTCTCCACCTAAAATTGTATTGCATCCTTTATCTCCTGATTTCAGTTACTCCTATACAAGTAAGAAGTTGGTCTTAAATATAAGATTTGTATGTTTTATACTTTTTTAGCTGTTTTAAATAAGGAAAATTTCTCTGTCATAAGTTGACTCCTGTCATTGCATTTTCTTTCTTGAATATTTCTAGATTAGAAAGAAAAATTCCCCAAACTTTATTTATGCTAACTTCTCTGTTGTTGTCTTTGTAAATACCTAATCTGCATGGTTGTAGAAAAACCTTTTTCTATGTTAGAGAGTTGTTTTCCTAAATTCCTTTGTAATTTTATATCCATGAGGCAGTTTTTTAGAAATAATGAAAAGTATCTTAAATGAAGTAGATGTCTCATTGTTAATTACAGTAATATACAAAATTTTTAAAACTTTATTTTGAAATAATTATAGGCTTACAGGAAATTACAAACATAGTACATAGAGCCCCCTGTGCCCTTCATACACCTTTATCCATTGATGACATCTTATTTTCCCAGGTATTTTTAAGGTATATTTTTTCATATTATGTAATTCCATGTAATTTTTAATTTTAAACTTTTGAAATTTATTAACTTCAGAATCCAGCGAGATTTAATTCAACTTGGGGAAGAAATGTTTCCTAATCACACTAAGTCAAATAGCTCATTTCTCTTCTTTCCTCACACCAGTTCATATACTTTTATTCAGTCACCTTGAATACTTCCTTTAGAGCTTTGTCATTGTCTGAAAAGTATCTTGTTATTTACTTGTTTAATTTTGTTATCTGTTATATGCACCCCTGTATCATCTGCAAGAATGCTCATCACAAATTAGGTGCTCAGTAAATTTTTACTGACTTTGACATGAGATCCTCCCCCCACCCCCCGCCTTTTATTTTAATGCTTTGGCAATTGAAGCAGTGTTAGAAAAGCCAGCCTTACTGATGTTCAAGAGAAAAAAGCATAATTTTGGAGTATCTCTTCAGTCAGCCTTAACAAAGCCCTGCTATGGGAATCCTTGTTCTCTTATTTTTAGTCTTGAACATTGGAAGTGTCCTTTGATCATTGTCATTATCAAAAATACTTTTATGGAGATTTTTTAAATCTTTTGTGGTAAAAAATTCTAGATTTTCAAGATCTGGGTAAATCCTGAATGATCTTACTCATATATCTCATTTTGATTTTCTAATTGACTGATTTTATTGTGGCTTAAAAAACACATAACATGATCTCTACCCTCTTAACAAAATTGTAAGTGTACAGCTCACTATTATTACCACAGTGTTGTGCAGCAGGTCTCTAGAACTTTTTCATCTTGCATAACTGAAATGTTATACTCACTGACCAGCAACTTCCCACTTCCTCTTCCTCTCAGCCCTTGGCAACCACCATTCTACTTTCTGCTTCTATGAATTTGGCTACTTTTGATATCTCACGTAACCTTTATTTTACAGGAAGTTATCATCGACAGTAGTTGTTATAATGTACACACACATGATTTTTTTTTTCAAAAAAAAGCAAGTTAAATGAGCCCTCTATTCTTTTGAAAGATGGCTATATTTGTTTTGCATTCAGGCAAGATTTTCTTTGCAGAGCTCCTCTGAATTTGGTGTGGAATACTTGTTATTTTGTTTGTTTACCCGATCACTACTCACGTATCAAGTCTTTTTATCAGATAACTTCTAACATGGTTTGTAGATATTTCAGTAGGAACCATGCTTTTCTGAAGTTCTGTTGTTTAAATCTATCATTAGTTAGTAAAAATGGAGTATCTGGAGTATCAATATGCAAAGTGGATACATGGACCTAATATGTAATACATGAGGCATCTTCACAGTTGTAGTTCTCTATTGGTTGTTTACTATGTGTAGCTTTTGTTAAAAATATGTAGTTACTCTCAATTTATTTGAGAAAATATATAATTTTGTGACCATGTTGTTTACAGGGTATAGCTTAAGATTTTTTCCCATCTCAAGTAATTATTTAATTTCAACCATGCAATCTGCTTAATTCTAAGGGAATATGATGAATTTACATCATTGAAGCAGAAAATTCCCACCTGTGAAAAAAATAATATCTTTAGTTTATTATTAATGACTTTGCTGCATGAAAGGTGCCACTGTTAAACCCAGTGATAAAGTCTGCAAATGGGTAGCGGCCTGGTGATGGAGAAGCCCGGTGGTGATGACCACAATTGGTATCTCATACAGCATCTTGTGGCGGGATTAGTATAATGTAGTGAATCCCCAATTAGACAACCCAGCCTTTTTTTTTAAACAGAAAAACAGTGTTCCCCGCTGTCCTCCAAGGATTTCAAAGCCACAACACCTTCAGGTAATTTTATTCCCAAGATGTGGTTATGTGTCATCAAATGAAAAGAAGCATGA
>NW_011888806.1:11418860-11420936 GCF_000151845.1 Pteropus vampyrus
TGTAGCTTTTGTTAAAAATATGTAGTTACTCTCAATTTATTTGAGAAAATATATAATTTTGTGACCATGTTGTTTACAGGGTATAGCTTAAGATTTTTTCCCATCTCAAGTAATTATTTAATTTCAACCATGCAATCTGCTTAATTCTAAGGGAATATGATGAATTTACATCATTGAAGCAGAAAATTCCCACCTGTGAAAAAAATAATATCTTTAGTTTATTATTAATGACTTTGCTGCATGAAAGGTGCCACTGTTAAACCCAGTGATAAAGTCTGCAAATGGGTAGCGGCCTGGTGATGGAGAAGCCCGGTGGTGATGACCACAATTGGTATCTCATACAGCATCTTGTGGCGGGATTAGTATAATGTAGTGAATCCCCAATTAGACAACCCAGCCTTTTTTTTTAAACAGAAAAACAGTGTTCCCCGCTGTCCTCCAAGGATTTCAAAGCCACAACACCTTCAGGTAATTTTATTCCCAAGATGTGGTTATGTGTCATCAAATGAAAAGAAGCATGAAAGTTATGAATTCTAATGCTGTTTTTCTGACTAACTTATGGAAGGTTTTTTTGTGTGTTGGGGATGGGAAGGGTTGTTTAGGGCTTGATTTCTTCCTTAATGAAATAAGTATAATACTATTGACATAACTCACATTGTCATCTTAAAGCATAAGTTTGAAAATGACTATGCTTTAAATGGACTTTGCAAAGGAGAAATAGATGTATTGTACTTATTATTAACAATTTTTATGTTCCGATTATTCTGAACGCTAATTGAATTCACTTACATTCTCTTGGTGTAGACTGGGAACTTAAATTTATTTTAAAATTGTCTATATTCTAGTCTTATTTTATCTAATAATGATCTCTGTTAACTCCATTTCTGTATTTTTTTAGTCTAACTATATGTATTGAAATGCAGTGTGAAAGCTAAAGCTGGAATCAAATGATTGGCAGCTCTCAATATGTAATAATATTAGTATGTTTCGTCATTAACTCTTATAACCTTAAGTTATCATTTAATCCATTTCCCATTTAGAAAAAAAGTGCAGCTCGCTACCAGCAATTAATTTTACACAAACATGCTCTTTAAGGCTGAAGCAAATCTGACTGGTTTTCAATGTGAAGATAAAATATAAAAACTGTTCTTGGAGTTATTTCTAAATAGAACTTGTCTCTAATCCTAATGTAACAGAAATGTATACATAAATCAGATTCATCAAATGAATCTTCTGCTAACAACTGTTCGAGAGCGATGTTAACTCACACATAGAAATCCTACGTTTTCTAGGATTTGACATTTTCAGCAATCAAGAATTACTATATTTGTAAATGGAAATACCACTACTAAAAACAGAATGCTATAAATAGGATGATGTCATTTGTTTCCAAAGACTTATCAGTATACAAGACTGATGCGAAAATAATAATAAAAGCAAGATATTTCATGACAAACTTGGGGGTAAGTTTAGGACAGTAATCCACAAGTTATCTCAGGGTAAACGCTGCAGCCACAAGTGCCACTGGTGACTATTCTTGGGGCAAATGGGAAATGGGCTAAATTTATATTTATTAAATATAAATGGAATTAAAAGGTCGTAATGCAATATTTTTTTTGACTAAGAGTTTTCTTTTTTTCAAAGTTTTAAGAAACTGTGCTTTATGTAACTTAATTTAAAATTATTTTCTGGCATACATAATATTTCTAAGATACCACTAAATATTTTGCACTTTTACAAGGACCTTCTTGACTTATTTAAAATAAAAAGTAGGAGATCCTATTAAGATGTTTGAATGGCAACATACTGAAATAGCAGGTGAAAAGAAAATCTTCTAAATGCATTTGTTATGTAGAGATGGTTTATTTTGTCACTGCGAGTTTAAGATCTCCCCCATATCATTCAACCCCAACCAGTTATTCAGACCTTTTTGTCTGTATAAACATATAATTCAAAGCCAAATAATAGAATTTTATTTCTATGCTGTTGTAACTTAGGTCTTCTCTATGTTCTTATCAAAAAGAATACTAAAGTTAGTAGAGTTGTAAAAGGGATACTGTTAATAATTACACAGCC
>NW_011888806.1:11420986-11423314 GCF_000151845.1 Pteropus vampyrus
CTACGTTTTCTAGGATTTGACATTTTCAGCAATCAAGAATTACTATATTTGTAAATGGAAATACCACTACTAAAAACAGAATGCTATAAATAGGATGATGTCATTTGTTTCCAAAGACTTATCAGTATACAAGACTGATGCGAAAATAATAATAAAAGCAAGATATTTCATGACAAACTTGGGGGTAAGTTTAGGACAGTAATCCACAAGTTATCTCAGGGTAAACGCTGCAGCCACAAGTGCCACTGGCGACTATTCTTGGGGCAAATGGGAAATGGGCTAAATTTATATTTATTAAATATAAATGGAATTAAAAGGTCGTAATGCAATATTTTTTTTGACTAAGAGTTTTCTTTTTTTCAAAGTTTTAAGAAACTGTGCTTTATGTAACTTAATTTAAAATTATTTTCTGGCATACATAATATTT
This sequence comes from Pteropus vampyrus, assembly GCF_000151845.1. Lineage (NCBI taxonomy): Eukaryota > Metazoa > Chordata > Mammalia > Chiroptera > Pteropodidae > Pteropus > Pteropus vampyrus. The sequence continues at coordinate 11,421,414 of NW_011888806.1, forward strand.
CTAAGATACCACTAAATATTTTGCACTTTTACAAGGACCTTCTTGACTTATTTAAAATAAAAAGTAGGAGATCCTATTAAGATGTTTGAATGGCAACATACTGAAATAGCAGGTGAAAAGAAAATCTTCTAAATGCATTTGTTATGTAGAGATGGTTTATTTTGTCACTGCGAGTTTAAGATCTCCCCCATATCATTCAACCCCAACCAGTTATTCAGACCTTTTTGTCTGTATAAACATATAATTCAAAGCCAAATAATAGAATTTTATTTCTATGCTGTTGTAACTTAGGTCTTCTCTATGTTCTTATCAAAAAGAATACTAAAGTTAGTAGAGTTGTAAAAGGGATACTGTTAATAATTACACAGCCGTGATCCTTTTCACAGTTTATTTTTATGTGTATTATTGTATTTAATCAGCTCAGCAATCCATTGAATTATTGCAGTTTTTAATAACAAACTGAGCATTGGGGATTTTTAAAATCTATAGCTTGTCTTTTCTTACCTTGAAGAATACCTTAATGTTCATTGTTAACCAAAACAGAAGAAACCACACACTCCTATAAATGCCTTTGATCAAATAAATAGAACTGTTTCAGGCCAAGAGGACATTTTTGGTGTTTTGGTTCTCGAAATAAGCATTAGCATTCATTGTTCATAATTAACAACTTATTGAATAGCAATGAAAATAAATATTTGTCCAATTTTCTTTTAACATTAATGGTGTTAAGTAATATGGATGGAATTCAAATTAATTCAAAATGAGTCTTATCTATAGGTTCCTAGCTTCCGTACCAGGAAGATAACTTTATCTCTTAAAGTGGGTTTAGTTCTTTAAAATCTTTTTCCCCTTGTCTGTGAGAAGCATAGGTGGTATTGACCAGTTCATTTACTAACACATTTTTTATGAGAGAATTTCATTACATAGATATAACTATGAAATAATCGATTAAAGACTGAAAGGTTTTTCAGAGATGTTGAGTCACAAAATTGGAAATATGCAATTTAAAACCAAAGTTGCCTAATTGTGAAGAAGCCTGAGAAATGAAAGCATAGCATGTCGGCCTTTGAGAATTTTAGCTAACTGGGAAGAAATTGTCTTCCTTACATGAGTATTTTATTCCTATCAAGGAAAGAGGGCTCATGTAATGTAGCAGATGGCTAGGTCTGTTGTACGCTTGATAGAAAAAATTGCAGATCACTTTTTACCAATATTGCAAACCATAGCTGCTTAAGTAGGTTTCTCACTGGTGTTCTTTTATTTGCTTTCTCCCCTCTCTAATGACACCTTCACAATTTTATCAGCCTTAATCATTACTTTCTTTGTATCACTCCCCTTTTCAAAACTTTCAGGAATCTCTATTACTCATTGTAAATCCAAACCTCTTAATGTTCATAAGAAGTTGAGCTCAGTGAGTCCTTACTTAATAATCTCTCTAGACTGGTGTATTCACTCACTTAACAGATATTTATTAAGTGCTCATTTAGTGCCAGTGACATGCTTCATACTGAGGGTCATAGTGACCAAGACAGACACGGCGTCTGCTCCCATGGTGTTTATTTTTTAGAGAAGGGCGAGAGACTATAAATCAGTGAATATATAAATGTAATTTCAATACTCGTGAGACATTAAATGTTAGAAATAAGCCAGGCTTCTGTTGGCTTTCCTCTTTTCCAGTAATTTTTTTATCACTATCTTTTGTCTCTTATAGGCTAGACAGTCTGGACTTGAATATAAGTTCTGTCACTGACTAGCTATGTGACTCTAGACAAATTACTTCTCCGTTTCTCAATTTATATTATTATAAGGGATATAATAATAGAAAATAACTCATAGGGTTATTGTAAAGATTAAATGTAATAAATCTGCAAATACGTAAAACAGTGTTTGTTATACAGTGA
>NW_011888806.1:11423364-11429277 GCF_000151845.1 Pteropus vampyrus
GCTCATTTAGTGCCAGTGACATGCTTCATACTGAGGGTCATAGTGACCAAGACAGACACGGCGTCTGCTCCCATGGTGTTTATTTTTTAGAGAAGGGCGAGAGACTATAAATCAGTGAATATATAAATGTAATTTCAATACTCGTGAGACATTAAATGTTAGAAATAAGCCAGGCTTCTGTTGGCTTTCCTCTTTTCCAGTAATTTTTTTATCACTATCTTTTGTCTCTTATAGGCTAGACAGTCTGGACTTGAATATAAGTTCTGTCACTGACTAGCTATGTGACTCTAGACAAATTACTTCTCCGTTTCTCAATTTATATTATTATAAGGGATATAATAATAGAAAATAACTCATAGGGTTATTGTAAAGATTAAATGTAATAAATCTGCAAATACGTAAAACAGTGTTTGTTATACAGTGAAGATTCAGTAAAAATAAGCTATTTAAAACATTTTCCCAATGGAATATTACCCAACCATAAGAAGAAATGAAATACTGCCAATTGCAACAACATGGATGACCTTGAAATAATCATTCTAAGCGAAATAAGCCAAACAGAAAAGGTCGAAAATCACATGGTATCACATATGTGGGATATAAACCTAAAAGCAACAGATGAACAGGACAAACAGAGACTCATGGACAGTGGACTAGTGGTTACCAGAAAGGAGCAGGGAGGGGGAAAATAAAATGTTAAAAGTAAATAAATAGGTATAAAAAATAATAAAAAATAAAACATTTTCCTATTAAAATGTTCCTTCGAATAGAAGAGTATAAAGTAAAAACGTGCCCAGCACAGTACCATATGTAAGTCTTGTAAGACTTGCATTTATTCAATTATTTAATAAAATACTTTTATCTTAATTGTTTTAAATGAAAAAAAAAAACCTCTAAGGCAATCGAAATTCTATTTATTTTACATTGTCTGTCTTTACAAAGTGTGTTAAGTATACATTAGTGACTTATCAGTTAGTTTAAACAGATAGAACTTATTTTTTGACAACTTAAATTCATCGTGTTTTATCAATATAAAAATAGACAAACTTTGTGCTGATGAAATTAAGTGGTTGGTTAGAGATTTATCTATTTTCTTTTATCTTTAAAAACATAATCAACTAAATTCACTTTGAAGGATTCTTGCAGTGTTAGAGTTCTACGAATGATTCTTTCAAGGTCTTTTCTTCCTACTGTCACTGCTCAAGTCATCCCTTATATGTATCACCAAGGCAGCCTCCCGATTTGTTCCCCAACCCCCAGTTTCTTTACCCTTTCAGTTTGTCATGTATTTTACTACTAAATTAATAGTCTAAGAATAATCCTTTCATCATCCACTTTACTCAAGAAACTACATTTGCTCCCTCTTGCCCAGTCAAATACAGCCCTTAGTTTACCTTCCTTCATAAATAGATGTTGTTTTTTTATCATTAATGTTTGATATAAACTCCTAATTCTCAACATAATGCTCTTTTTAGAATGTTAGCCCAGTGTTATTACAGTTCTTTGTCTTCATCTATACATATTAGGCCGATTCCTCTACCTACACTTTTGTTTTAATACTGTTCTCCTAAACTCTCTGTTCCTTTTCCTCCCTCCCGCTTCCTAGACAAATATACACAGGTTTCCCCTGTTATCCAAAAGTATAGGGCTTGCCTATGAAACCTTTTGTAAGCTAAAATGTAAGCGAAGTACAATTACTATTAATTTATATGGAAAAAAATTTGAGTGTTCCCAGACCCTTAAAATAGCCTACTGAATTATACCAAATAACACATAAAACCAAAAATAACACTATCATACAATAAAAGCAGGAAGGATTTGATAAAAACACACAATGTTTTGTATACCCATTAGTCCACTCAAGCAACAGAATTTTCATTTTATTTGTTACTGGATGCCACCTAAATGAACTACTTTGCTACTAGCAGAACCAATATTAACTGCTGCTGCTTTCAAGATTCTTTCTCTCTGCATGTAAACAGTATGAATATTGGACCCAGGCAGGTTCAACGCATGCAACATGTATTTATTTTGTTCACCATGATTGAAACGCTTAATTATGGCCAATTTTACACTAAACATTAACACTCTTACGAGCTCTCTTTGTCTTTTCTAATACCTTAAGTTACGTCTTGCTAACGGATGCACAAAATAAGTTGAGAAAAAGCACAGATGCTCATAGACACAGTTCAAAATGATGGCAGCTTGATACTGAGCTGCTGTTTGTAGTTCCTGGGGGAAGGAGCTCGGTTTTGTCACTCCCACTGCTGGGGATGTGCTTCCTCTGTAACAGCTCACTGCAAAATCAACGCCGAGCACTATTTTCACTTTTCTCCTTTTGTAGTAAAAGCGAAAATCCTTTTCTGGTTTATTTTGGTTAGTGAAAACAGGTACTGATGCGGGTCTTTTGTAAAAGCGAAGTGGCCTAATGTGAACTGTCAAAAGCAGGGGGTACCTGTACTTGTTTTCCAGGCAGGCTTACCTCAGATTTTATTTCATGACTCTTTTTGACTAGTTTGTGACATACTTTTTTCTAAAATATATAAGGTAACTTTTACATTTCTATATTGATATGATGATATGCTATAAGGGCCCATGTATACCATTAAAACATTGCTCTTTTTAACATGTTTTATGTAGGGCATGTAATACGTACTTAGTAAATGATCATTTCTTTGCAAATTTAAAGGAAGAACCTCTTTATATGTGATTTCTCCTTCCCCGTTCCCCCTCTCCCCTCGACACACACATCTCTAATAGCTTTTCTTTGGTATTATAGAGGCTGCAAGTCGGGCCATTGTCCAGTTCCTGGAAATCAATCAGAGTGAAGAAGCCAGTAGAGGCTGGATGCTTCTGACAACAATTAATTTGTTAGCATCCTCTGGTCAGGTGAGTTCTTTGTTTACAAGTTTGATAACTCAACCTCTTTTTTTATGGATTTTGTAACAAAATTTATTATCATAGCCAATTAAGGTTTTATGATAATCATTGTATTCTTCTAATTTTTCTTACACAATATTTCAAGCTTCTCACAGCATCCCTAAGAGGTTGATGTTTCATGCATTTTACACATGAGGAAATGCCTAACTTAGAATAGTGTTTTTTATCATTGTCATGTCATAACAGACAGAGAACATGATACCATTTGTACAGCACACGGAGCAGAGAAATGGCTCACCCGTGACTGGAGACAAGTAGCCCAGGAGCTCTGACTTCATCAGGCCCAGGCCACCACTTCCATAACCCGGGTTAGGGAAACTCTGGTTTAGAAGACTCATCTACGGTTCATCTAAGGGCACTTAGCTAATGAGAAATAAATTACTTGGAAAACACTTTAAAATTTTTCTAATTTTTACAGAAAATAAGAAAGTATTGTTATTTTCAGTATAATGTTTATTTTCTTCCCACTTGATTTATCCTGGAGATTGTTTTCTTTACCCTTCTAAATCAGCTTTAAGCATCTGTCATGGTACATATTGCTCATACTCATTTATGAGCTATTTGAATACCTGATTTTTGGCCTGTGATGTTTTGGGGGTGAAGGAAATTTTTTCAGCTTTCTAAAATCCAGAGTATAATTACCAATCAATCAGAGTCAATACCGACCTTGAGAATGACTGTTGTCTAAATTAAAATGGGCTTTTAAACACCTCACATTATTTAATAATGGCATTTAGAAAGGTGACTGTGGCACCAGTCACAGCAGAAACAATGCATATTTCTTAGTAACCATATCCTAAAACTAGTCACAAGCTCCAGGTAAGTAGCATGTAGACTTTTTTTCCCTTGGAACGATTGTTTCCTTTTTTGCTCGCTATTTTTGTTTGTTTTTTAAATCAGAAAAGGAATCAGACCAACTTGTCCTGATTTACATGGTACTTTCTGGATTTTTGCATAGGAACCCTGCATCCCAAGAAACCGATAGTGCTGGGCAAAGAGAGGATCACCTAAGTAACTTTCATATAGTCCTAAAGTGGACCATGATTTCCATGTATCTATGATCATCAAAATACCAGTTTTATTTGCGGTTGATGGTAGTTATAAATGCTACTATATCACTGTACCAAAATTTGGTTAGGTTTAGAACAGCATGTAAACTAATTTTTAATTGTAATATTTCTAAGTTTTATTTATGTTTTCTGTAGGTGCTGTATTTCTCTTTCTTGGTTGTGAGCAGAAACTGTGACTAATATGCCTAACATATTAAAAAGTCAAAAATGTAGATTAATTTAAAATGTGCACACTTGGTTAGATCACCTTAAAAATAGAGAAGAATCAGAAAAAACCTAATCACTTTTAAAAAACTACAAATGTTGCCAATTACCAGTTTGACTACCAACTTGTCCTTTTAATCTGTCAGTTTTAAGATAAAAATGAAAAATCATACCATTTTGCTTAATGGGAAGGGAAAGCTACCAATAATCTTAACTGGGAAAAAAGATGTTTTAAAATAAAATTTGGTGTTGTGTTTTGAGCTGATGTTTTTATTTGTATGCCATTTTCTGTTTGCAGCAGTGAAATACAAAGATGACTAAAACATGGTTTCTGAATCAACATGTAGATGACAGAGATGAAGTAGATGAAGATAATACCTTAAAATGCAGTATTGGGTTATATGTAGTGCTATGAAAATAGAAATATGAGTTATAAATTTTGAGGGTCAGAATAGGAGGAAAGATGGAGAAAAAGTTTCAGTCATGAGCAGACATTTAAACTGAACGTTAGACGTATGAAGACATTGGCCATCTAGAAATAATAAGCAGTGAAAGAGCAGAGTTTTTAATATTAGTAGCAGGAAATGGTATTGGATATGTAGAAAGGGGTCAGATCTTACAGGAGATTGTTGTTCAGGCTCTCTGTCCTCTCCATCATCACGCTGCTACATTAATTCCAGACCCATCTGTCATATGGTTTTCTGTATTACTTTCCTAATTACCCTGGCCTTCCTGCTCTTTATATCTAATTTATGATCTACACTATCACCAGCTAATTCTCTGAAATCTGTTTCTGTTTCTGTTTCTGTTACTCCTTTGTTTGTAACACTTCATTGGGTCTCCAGTGCCAACAAAATAAAAGTCAAATTAGAATGGGAGACGATATTCATAGGTCATTGAACATATGTACTGTGGACCACATAACCAGCTCTCTAACCTAAGGCAGGGTATGTAAGTGATGGCCTTGGTTGCTTCATTTGTAAAGTAAGGATAATGCAGTAATAGAATCCACCTCATAAGGGATGATTTGAGAAATAGATGAGATAATGTAAATTAAAGTGCTTAGCCTTATACTTGTTATATAGTAAACACTCATTAAAGATTAGCCATTATGATTGTGGCTTTTCAGGAGTAGGCAATTTTGGATTCAAGTTCCTGAATCATATTGTACCATATTGTCTAACCTCCTGTGTATCATCCAAGTGATCTTTTCCCTCTTATTTTAGTTCCTACACTTTTCCATTCCACTCCTGGCACTATTTATCATTCCTTTTATATCAGCCTGTATGTACAACTACTGTTACACTTAAAAGATTAAATCACAGTTATTGACTCACCCTGCTTCTGCTAGTAGACCACGGTATTCCGAGGGACAGGGATGCATGCCCAGCTCCCAGCATACTGCCTGACATTCGATAAATGTTTGACGAAGTCAATAAACTAATGAACAGATGGTGCCAACCTGTTGATCTCCAGCATGACAAAACTTTTTATTCCAAACTGCACCATGGAAAAAATTTTGTTAATTATTGATAGCCTACTTTTTAACAATACTGTTAAATGTTCACCATAAGAAGGTCTGGAATTTCTTTGTCTAGAAATTTTTGAAAATGACATAGAGATTTTTCTTTGTATCAGTGATGGTTATATCCCTCATGTCCTTCCAGCCCCAACAATCTAGAATAACAGTAAAATTAAA
>NW_011888806.1:11429327-11432519 GCF_000151845.1 Pteropus vampyrus
AGCATGTAAACTAATTTTTAATTGTAATATTTCTAAGTTTTATTTATGTTTTCTGTAGGTGCTGTATTTCTCTTTCTTGGTTGTGAGCAGAAACTGTGACTAATATGCCTAACATATTAAAAAGTCAAAAATGTAGATTAATTTAAAATGTGCACACTTGGTTAGATCACCTTAAAAATAGAGAAGAATCAGAAAAAACCTAATCACTTTTAAAAAACTACAAATGTTGCCAATTACCAGTTTGACTACCAACTTGTCCTTTTAATCTGTCAGTTTTAAGATAAAAATGAAAAATCATACCATTTTGCTTAATGGGAAGGGAAAGCTACCAATAATCTTAACTGGGAAAAAAGATGTTTTAAAATAAAATTTGGTGTTGTGTTTTGAGCTGATGTTTTTATTTGTATGCCATTTTCTGTTTGCAGCAGTGAAATACAAAGATGACTAAAACATGGTTTCTGAATCAACATGTAGATGACAGAGATGAAGTAGATGAAGATAATACCTTAAAATGCAGTATTGGGTTATATGTAGTGCTATGAAAATAGAAATATGAGTTATAAATTTTGAGGGTCAGAATAGGAGGAAAGATGGAGAAAAAGTTTCAGTCATGAGCAGACATTTAAACTGAACGTTAGACGTATGAAGACATTGGCCATCTAGAAATAATAAGCAGTGAAAGAGCAGAGTTTTTAATATTAGTAGCAGGAAATGGTATTGGATATGTAGAAAGGGGTCAGATCTTACAGGAGATTGTTGTTCAGGCTCTCTGTCCTCTCCATCATCACGCTGCTACATTAATTCCAGACCCATCTGTCATATGGTTTTCTGTATTACTTTCCTAATTACCCTGGCCTTCCTGCTCTTTATATCTAATTTATGATCTACACTATCACCAGCTAATTCTCTGAAATCTGTTTCTGTTTCTGTTTCTGTTACTCCTTTGTTTGTAACACTTCATTGGGTCTCCAGTGCCAACAAAATAAAAGTCAAATTAGAATGGGAGACGATATTCATAGGTCATTGAACATATGTACTGTGGACCACATAACCAGCTCTCTAACCTAAGGCAGGGTATGTAAGTGATGGCCTTGGTTGCTTCATTTGTAAAGTAAGGATAATGCAGTAATAGAATCCACCTCATAAGGGATGATTTGAGAAATAGATGAGATAATGTAAATTAAAGTGCTTAGCCTTATACTTGTTATATAGTAAACACTCATTAAAGATTAGCCATTATGATTGTGGCTTTTCAGGAGTAGGCAATTTTGGATTCAAGTTCCTGAATCATATTGTACCATATTGTCTAACCTCCTGTGTATCATCCAAGTGATCTTTTCCCTCTTATTTTAGTTCCTACACTTTTCCATTCCACTCCTGGCACTATTTATCATTCCTTTTATATCAGCCTGTATGTACAACTACTGTTACACTTAAAAGATTAAATCACAGTTATTGACTCACCCTGCTTCTGCTAGTAGACCACGGTATTCCGAGGGACAGGGATGCATGCCCAGCTCCCAGCATACTGCCTGACATTCGATAAATGTTTGACGAAGTCAATAAACTAATGAACAGATGGTGCCAACCTGTTGATCTCCAGCATGACAAAACTTTTTATTCCAAACTGCACCATGGAAAAAATTTTGTTAATTATTGATAGCCTACTTTTTAACAATACTGTTAAATGTTCACCATAAGAAGGTCTGGAATTTCTTTGTCTAGAAATTTTTGAAAATGACATAGAGATTTTTCTTTGTATCAGTGATGGTTATATCCCTCATGTCCTTCCAGCCCCAACAATCTAGAATAACAGTAAAATTAAAATGATAAGCAACTGATAATATATAATTTAGTTCCTAATATGTCTTATATTGTTATCTTATATAATCCTCATATTAACCCTAAGAAGTATGTACCATTATATCCATTTCGTAGGAGAGAAAAGTGAGATGCAGCAAAATTAGTTTGTCCAAGTTCATGGTTAAATTTTTTTTCCCCTAAATCCTAAAGCTTATGTTTTTTGAAACATGCTGTCTCTTAATAAATAAATAGTAAACTTAATAAATAACAAACATCTCTATTTGATTAAAGCAAATTTGTTCAAATGGGGAAAAAAGTATTTGTCAGCATGGAGTCATTTTAAAACATTTTTCAGGCATTTGAAAAGTTATGTTGATATATAATTTTTTGGGTTAAAATTTGAGAGTTAATAATGATTTAACTTCTGACTTAAAATTTGTGAGCTTACTTAGCTGTACCAATTACAGTTATATCTGTCTGTCTGTCTACTTATTCATTTATTTATTGGTTTGTTTTCCAGAAAACTGTGGACTGCATGACAACGATGTCAGTGCCTTCCACCCTGGTTAAATGTTTATATCTGTTTTTTGACCTTCCACATGTGCCTGAGGCAGTTGGAGGTGCACAGAATGAGCTACCTCTAGCAGAGCGTCGTGGACTACTCCAGAAAGTTTTTGTACAGGTATGGAAGGTGGCGTTTGCCTGGCCATCTATACTACTCTGTTTAAAGTGAGACAGGTGCATTCTTTAAATAAATGTTCTGTCTATTCCATTTTCTGTAGTATTTCATATTGTTTATTATTAACTGCCTTTATCTCATGTAATGTCACATTTCTTGAACCTGCACATTTCTTTTGAGGAATATTTGAATGACAAGTTTAACAAGTTTGTTTCTCTGACAGATTCATCTATTAAGATTACCTTTGATATAGCAATAACATTTCTGAAATGAACTAAGCAAGGAAAACTTTTATTGATAATCATTAAGTTTCCGGTAATAAATTCTCTTTTATTGCTGTCTCTACACAGGAAGTCCCTAGCCTGTAAATATTTAACTTATAAAAGATGGTTTATTTTAGTGGCTGCTGCTACATCCTCTGTTCCTTGCCTGAAAAGCCCTTCTCTCCCACTGTTACCACTATTCCTTTAATAGCATTAGTGGTTAACAAAGGTTTAAATAGACCTTTGTTAGCTAGCCTGGAAATATTGTCCTTTTGATCTCATTTTTTGGGAGGGAGTTTTCAAAACAAGCAAACTACAAACAGAGCTACAGTCTGCCCATGGGACTAATATAGTATTAAAAAACACACGTTTGACATAAAAAGACAAGTACTGCATGATTCCACTTATGTATATTAACGTGGTCAGACTCTTAGAAAATAGAGTAGT
>NW_011888806.1:11433494-11507705 GCF_000151845.1 Pteropus vampyrus
ATAAATAAATATAGCAAAGATATTTTTCTAAAACTTAAAAAAAAATTTTATGTCTGAAAGCAGTGGGTGCTGACTTTCAACTAAATGTGAGATTCATTTTAGCATATTGGAATCATTGAGTGTGAAGGCCAAAAGGGACCAAAAGAGAACTTAAAGCAAACTCCCCAGATATGGAAACTGGTAGCCATGGCGTGACCCACAGCAGGAGCATGGCGGTGATGGGAACCCGGCTCCCCCACCTCCTGGCCCCAGCTCCTTTAGCGCATCACATCGCTTCCCTTTTTGAGTGTCTCATCACAGGCTGGACACTGTTTTCAACATTTTGTCTAGAAAATCATTGGAGACAAACTTACTACATGTTTTCAGAACAGTGTTTTTGATAGATGAAATTCCTAGTTTATATTATGTGACAGATGGTTTCCTGGGACCTTTCCAATCAGTACTGCTTCACATAGGCATTTGTTTTTTGTTTTCGTTTGCATTGATGTGACCAATTTTTGCTCTGCCACAGTTGTTGGCTAGACTTTGTAACAGAGTCCCTACAAATAGACGTGGTAGTGTATGGGCAGAAGAGGAATGAAATGCAGATGCTTGTTTTCTAGTCTATATAATGAAGGATTATACTAGATAATTTATAAGAATTTTTTTCCCCTTTAAAGTTTAAGAACCAGTTAAAAGTCAACAAATTCAAGGAATTAAATCCACTTTATTTTTGAGAACAAAGATTTGATTTGGAAAACAGTGTTTTATTTTTGGATTTGTTTTTATGTTACAGATCATAGAAATGACATCCATTTCTGTAATCACATTAAGGGAATTGTGAAAACCATCAAAAAGTAAAATCAAAACTGTACTCTTCTGAGCATATATCTTTTTTGTTGCATTTGACATATATAGGAAAAGATATACATATTACGGTATTAATGGACATTCAGTATCCAACAGTTTCTCCTGGCATTATTTTGTAGGAGGAATGCCTGTAATACTGATTTTATAAATATTTTGTTGTTTGTCTGAATCCTTAATCTTTTTTTTTCTTCCTGATATTTGGCATCTATAAATTAGAAAGCTCTTATATTTAAGTAAATTTTTGCATTGAAGGAAATAGCAATAACAAGACCTAGCTTTCTCAGATGAAACATGATATTTCATGTTTTTCTATGTAGCAGTTTCCCCCACAGATTTTGAGATATTCAAATTTCATGAAGTACTTTCCTTCAAGACAATAAAATTATTTTGTAAATTATAGTTACTGTATTCACATTATATATTTTTTAAAATATTTAGATGATAAAATTTAACTCAGAAAAGAAAAGTTAACTTTTCCTGGCACTGAATTGAAATTAGAAGGAAAAAAATCCATTGAGTATGGAAACCATTGCCAAATTCGCAAAGTATCAGGCCATGAGTTACGAGCATTTGTGTGGTATATATTTTACAAATCAGAGTTAAGGCATAAGTTCTCATTCCAGAGTTTAAGAAGTTTTGAACCTTCTTAAAAAGTGAGGCTTTAGAAGATTTTTTGGCTATTAGATGTAATTAAAAGATACTTCTGAATTATGTTGATCGCGTTATCCTATTATTCCCTTCTACTTGTATAAAAATTGGAACAATTTGAAAATACTTCTACTTTTAAAGACATGCTTTATTTCCTCATGTCTCTAAAACTCACCTTTTTAGAGAAGAAAATTGCATTTCACCGATGACAGACTAAGAATTAAAGCACTACACTAGAAAACTAAACTGTTAACCTTGAATGTTACTGTTGATTTATGCCACTTCAGTGTAAGGTATGCAAAAATACCATGGTGAAGAGAAGATAGTAAACACAGAACATTTTTTTAAATAAGCTGATTAAAGTAGAGCCGGTTTACTGTCTTACCATAATCTCTAAATTATAAGTGTCTTTTTAAATGTTGCCTATGTTAGAGTACTCATCATGGTGGCTTTAATGGTATCATCAGTGTTAATCCGGAACTTTCAGAGTTTTTAATGGTCAGATCTTGTCCTTTTCTAGCTCTTCCCTTTCCCCAACCATTCATTTATTTATATACACATTTGTTTTATTTTTCTTTCTTTCTTTTTTTCTTTTTTTCTTTTTTAGATCTTAGTGAAACTCTGCAGTTTTGTTTCTCCGGCGGAGGAGCTGGCTCAAAAAGATGATCTCCAGCTTTTATTCAGTGCAATAACCTCTTGGTGCCCCCCTTATAACCTGCCTTGGAGGAAGAGTGCTGGAGAAGTCCTTATGACCATATCCCGTCACGGTCTTAGTGTCAATGTAGTAAAGTATATTCATGGTGAATATCTTTTTATGTGCTCATTTTAGGTGCTCTAAATTTCTTCCACTTCTCTCTTTTTCATATGATGACAGATTTATTTTTATCTCTCAATTCTCCAAAGATTCTATTTTAAGTTAAAATCTATTTTTGCCAGAAGAAAAAAAAAATTTTTTTATTTGTGAGGAATTTCAAATGTAAGAAATTTTCATTCAAATGATGGATATAGGCAGAGTTAACATAATTTCATTGTCATGTAAATGTTCGATTATAATGTAAGTCCTATGTCATAGCCTATTCTTCTCTTCTCTTTTATTGAAAAAAGTTTTTTGAGATGGTATAGTTAAAAGTCTTTCTGAAGGTATCTCATAAGTAGACATATAATCTGTTTGATTCATCATAAATGAAATTAGATGCATTCTTTATCAGCACTAGGGAGACATTGTCCATTCTGTCTCTTGCCTTCATTACTGTGTTAAATTTCTCAGCTTTTGTTATGTGAAATGGTTTCTTTAGACAAATAAATTTCATTAAAGATGAGAAAGGGAAAGTCTTCTTTGAAATGCCTCCAGTATCCACAGTCAGTCATGGTGTATAACTGTTTTAAGCTAATTTTTGTTTCCTGAAGTATTTCTGTATCTAATTGGTCTATATTCACTCTAATTTGAACTTTTAATTATTTGATTTCTCTTCTTAAACTTAGAAGACAATTTTTTATTTTTTTATCCTTTTACTGTATTATTTAAAAAGATCAAAAATATTTGATAGTGGGCAGTTGTTTTGTTTAATGGTAAAACATCCAAATATGATGTAAAAACTATAATAAATGCCAACTGTTTCTCAACACATCCTGTAGTACCCTCTGTTTACTACTTAGAGGCACAACTTTCCCAGTGAATTTGAATCTTATATTTCCTTTTAGAATATAACATTTGTTATCTTACAATATTTTATAGATACATTAAAATTTAATGTTTTCGTTAAACACCAGTTAGAAACAAGAACATGTTCTTAAGCAATTGACATAAATAATGTATATTTATTTCTTCTTACAGAAAAAGAATGTTTATCTACATGTGTTCAGAATATGCAGCAATCAGATGACCTGTCACCCCTAGAAATTGTTGAAATGTTTGCTGGGCTTTCTTGTTTCCTCAAAGATTCTAGTGATGTTTCCCAAACTCTTTTGGATGATTTTCGGATATGGCAAGGATATAATTTCCTTTCTGATCTCTTGCTTAGGTAAAACCCCACAATTTAAGAATATATTCTAAATGCCTACTCAGTCTTTTTCATCAAAGGAAACAGTGTAGTTTGTGGTTAGGAAAAAAGAAATCAGTTAATCACTTATTTAATGTATACTTTATCCTCTTGGCTTTAATCACTTCTTTTTATTCATCCTATTCTGCCAGCAGAGTACAAAAAGTGAATTTAGAGTTAAATTGTCAAATGCAGGGTGCAGATGTGGTGGAATTAGTGGTTAGATAAGAAGAATAAATCTTAAATCTTTAGTAGCTGAGGGAGTAGAGTTTAAGTGAACTAATTAGCCTAGCATCTTCCTAAAGTATAAACTCTTCTTGCTCAATTATATTTTTAGTTTTCCCTATTAATAATTTCAGTGTTGTTATTAATGTAGTTAATAACGAATAATTATGTAGATGGAATGAGACCTTAGAGATGTATATATGAAACAAATTAGTCTAAAATATTTCGCTAGCCTCCTTTTTCATTCTAAATATTCCAGGCATTTATGGAAAGTGGCTGGTTACAAATTTATTAGGAAGAAGATACTCATGCCTCACTAGTTTTTCCTGGTCCATCAATTATTTTTAAGTCGTTTGATCTATTATAAACCAGCACTATTTTTTAAACTTCTTACTTCTAACACCAGTTTAACTTGATTGCTATTACTTAATACTAGGCAACTCCCAAAAATGTAATTTTGTATCCATATCTTAATTTACAAATGAAGTTATATGAAAGCTGATGAATAACTATCTCATATTACTCGAGGGATGTTAATTGGTTAATTCCTTTGAGAACGCGGATTGACCAGATATTACCAAAAGCCTCAAAAATGTCAACACTCTTTGACATAATTTCACTTATGATGATTGATCCTAAAGATATAACCCTAAATTTAGACAAAATTTTATGTATACTCCTTTATTCTGATTTCCACTACGTGCCCCACCTCCCTCCTCTCAAATCTATGGTTGGCTCTCCATGACCATTATAAGCATATCTATGGAGAGCTTATACTAACATGGAGAAGCATGTGTATAACACTGGCAAATTAAAACAAAAAAATAGGTTTCAAAATTCTGTATATGGTAAGAAAATAACTTATTTCACATTAAAAAACATTAAAATTCTGTATATGGTAAGAAAGTAACATTTCACATTAAAAAAGATGTTTAAAAAATATATCAGTGTCTTTGAGTTGTGAGGCTACACATACTTTTTCTTTTCTACTTTTGTGCACTTGCCAACTTTATTTTAATGAGAGTAATTAGTTCTCTTGGGGAACCCCAATAAATCTTATTCTTTAAAAAAATATATTTTCACACCCCATTTTGTGTCCTTAGTAAAGCCACAGTCAAAAGATAATGTTATGATGACTCCAGTGTTCCTTTAAAGGAATTAAGATGGTTATCAAAAATTGTTAGACACTCAGAATTTTATTTAAATGTATTCTAATAAGAATACCTGAATTAATGAAATACAGGTAAAATCTTAGAG
This sequence comes from Pteropus vampyrus, assembly GCF_000151845.1. Taxonomy (NCBI): domain Eukaryota; kingdom Metazoa; phylum Chordata; class Mammalia; order Chiroptera; family Pteropodidae; genus Pteropus; species Pteropus vampyrus. The sequence continues at coordinate 11,438,513 of NW_011888806.1, forward strand.
CTCTTCCCAAGACATTCATTTTTAAAAATTGTTAACAGAGAAAATATCTTTGGAAAGAAATAAGATTTTTGGTTGTAAACAATGAAACTTTATAACCTTATTGCTTTAAGGAACTTAAGAGATATTTAATCTAATTCTTTTATAGAGATTTTCTACAAGAGATTAGTGATTCACCTAAAATAATACTGCTGGTGGCAAAATCAGCACTTATATCACATCTGACTACTGGTAAAATTTGTTTTCAAGTACACCATAATGTCTTAAAATCTGTAGATTTTTTAAAAAATATTTTTATATGGGAAAAATTGTAAGAAAAAACTTCTTGGAGTACTTTATGCATCTATTGCATATAAAAATTGAAAACTTTCTATATTAAATCTGAGAATACAACAAAAGTGAAAATATAATAAATTATACTTTTTCTAGATTGGAACAAGCAAAAGAGGCAGAATCCAAAGATGCCTTGAAAGATCTGGTTAATCTGATAACTTCCCTAACAACATACGGTGTCAGTGAATTAAAACCAGCTGGTATTACCACAGGGGCACCCTTTTTATTGCCTGGATTTGCAGTACCTCAGCCTGCAGGGAAAGGTGAGCCTTTTTTTTTCCTTCCTATTTTGAGTCACTCAAAGAGAGAAAATCAAGTAGTCAGACATTGATTGCTCTTTATTCATGTTACTTGTAAAAAGGTAGTCTGTTTTTCATTAAAGTTTGTGCTTTTAATGTAATTTCTTGAGTGACATTCTTAATAGATTAAATACTTGAAAGTGATATGAAAATATTATAAAACCAAATAGCAAAATTTATGTTTTACTACATTTTAACATACAGACAATTTAATAATCTAAACATACCTCTTTGAAATGTTGGCACTCTGCACATTTTCACTTTAAACGCTGGACCTTGATTCACGGTCTTGATTCTATATCTGTGGAAGATAGATATAGAAGCACAAAGTGTAAATGCTTTTATTTAAAACTAAGCAAACCTAGGTACTAAGAAGTTACCTTATTTCTTTCAGGTCAGAGAATAAGTTTTATAGTTCAGATTTCCTAACTTTGGCTCCTCATGTAGTGATCTTTTACTAAGAAAACTTATTGTACAGTTAACAATATTTAGTTACATTCGAGTACAAGCTAGTTTTACTGTTTATTTTTATTTATTTATTTATTTTTAGGTCAGGCAACTCTTGGTTGACCTCACAAATTGCAAGAACCTTGTCAGCTTACAATCCCTTATTTTTTACTTTTTACGCCTACGGCACCTGGTCTTCCTAGGTGGTCTCCTATCCAAGTATTAACCAGGCCCGACCCAGCTTAGCTTCCAAGATCAGACAGGATTGGGCTTGTTCAGGGTAGCATGGCCATAGACTATTTTTTTTTAATGCATGATAACTATTCTTAAGTAATTGAGCCCGGAGGCCACTAATAGTTTCTTTCACATGATTGTCACTTACTAAATATTTGATACAGTTATGATATTTGTATGTAGGATTTAACTAGCCAAAAGATCACAGTATGTCTGTTTATTTAAATTTCACAATACATTATCTATGTATTTCATGATATAGAAGTCAAAAGTTATAAGTTTTTAATCCTGGAGAAAATTATACTTAAAAGTCATGACTTAGTTTGGAGTCGTCAAATACTGCAATAAGATGAATCCTCAATGTGTAGATTGTATGGAACTTTTTAAATGTGTCTCTGTGCAATAAGTAGAAATCCAGGCATATCTTGAGCAGTTTAAGGCTTCATTTATTTAAAATTAAGAAAATATAATAGGGGCTCCAAAAGCTTCTAATTTATAGCTTGAATATTTCACAATTAACTCTTTCTATGAATTAATTTAAAATAGCTCAGCAGTGTACTTCCTATTTTAGATTTGTTTTATTGGTTAATCAACCCAATCATGACACTGGCATAATAGCTAGTTACAGTAGTATAGTTTTGTGACAAGAGAATTAGTGGAGCAAAATTAACCTTCCTCGTCTGTCTGCCTGATGTTGTCTCATCTGTAGCAGGGCTAATACATATATAACCTAGCGCCTTCGGGGATTAATGTGAGAACCCATGATGTGTGTCTGTGAGAACAATTTAACTAGAAAGCATGTTGCCCTAAAAGTCAGAATTCAGGTGACCATGAGTGACCTCTCTAAATATCAATTTCTTCGTCAAAAAAATTATGTCATTCTATAAAAAGAATGGATCATGCTAAATCATTTTGAGCTTCATTTATAACTCAAAATTATCTATTTCCCATGGCTTACTTTTTGTAGACTTATTGTATTGAGTAAAGGATATGGTGCTATTTCACATAAAAGGAATATTGAATATGTCTTTTTGTCAACATTATTGAGATATAATTTGCATATGTTGAAATCTATTTTAGTATTGAATTTCATGAGTTTAGATAAATGTATATGGTTGTGTAATCACTACCATATCACCATATCTAAAAATTTGCTTATTCTCCTCTGCGTTCAGTTCCCTCTTCCCCACCCTTTGCCATGGCATCCACTGATCTGCTTTGGTTTCTCCCTTTCTAGAATTTTATAAACTGGAATCATACAGTATGTAGTTTTTTGTATCTGGCTTTTTTCACTTTTAAGATTCAGCTGTGTTATTGCACGTATCCGAAGTTTGTTCCTTTTTAGTATTGGATAGTGTTTTATTGTTTGGCTCTTCTACAATTTGTTTATCCATTCACCAGCTGATGGCATTTATTTAACTATCATGAATAATGCTACTGTGAACATTCATATAAAACAAGTCTTTGTGTAGATAAACGTTTTCACTTGTTTGGGGTAAATACCAAGCAGTAGAATTGCTGGGTCATATGGTAAATATATGTTTAACTCTATGAGAAACTGCCAAACTGCCTTCTAATGGGACTGTCCCATTTCACATTTGCATCCTCAATTAATGAAAGTTTGCTTTACATCCTCAGCAACACTCGATGGTGTTCTTTTTAATTTTAGATATACAAATGTGTGTGTAATAGTATCTAATTGTGTTTTTTAATTTGGATTTTTCAAACTCTGAGCCTGGGCCTATGTAATATGCCTTATTCTCTCTAGAACAGTCTGATGTTTAAACTATTAGTATTCATCTTTACTATTCTTGAATCGGAATATTCTCAATGATCCATTAAAAGTGTAATCAGTGTTATCATTTATTTTTAATTAAAAGACTGAACCCGATGAAGAAAAACAAGACCTTTTTAAGAAAACAGGATGTGTTCTTAGTAAATACTTGATAAATGTTACAATTTATGATCTGTTTAAATAGACTAGTTTGCCATGATTAAAATATCACATAGCACCTACTTTTGTGTTCTTGTTTTCCATTTTAGGTCACAGTGTGAGAAATGTCCAGGCCTTTGCAGTTCTTCAGAATGCATTTTTAAAAGCAAAAACCAATTTCCTTGCCCAAATCATCCTTGATGCCATCACAAATATTTACATGGCTGACAATGCCAATTATTTCATCCTAGAGTCACAGCACACACTATCACAGTTTGCAGAAAAGATTTCCAAACTCCCAGAAGTACAAAACAAATACTTTGAGATGTTGGAGTTTGTCGTTTTTAGCTTAAATTATATCCCGTGTAAAGAACTTATTAGTGTTAGCATCCTCTTAAAATCTAGCTCCTCTTACCACTGTAGCATTATTGCAATGAAAACACTTCTTAAGTTTACACAACATGACTACATATTTAAAGATGTGTTCAGGGAGGTGGGCCTTCTGGAGGTCATGGTAAACCTTTTGCACAAATATGCTGCCCTCTTGAAGGATCCAACTCAGGCACTAAATGAACAAGGTAAGCATTTTCCACAATTTTATTTTTATTTGACAAGAGGGTTTTTGCCTTTCATTTGGTTATTGATTTGAATGACTTACTAATGTATGTAATTGTGGCATCCTTATGAATATTTCTCAGAGTTAACTTGTTCATTTAAACTGTATTAGAAATACGGCACTGTGGTGGAAGAGAATTTAAGGTAAAAACTAAGGAAAACATTTTTGATCCACATGACTAGTGTCTTCTACTTTCTGTTTCTAGGAGGAATTTAAAAGCTTCGAGAAACAATTGGGATGTTTACGTGCCTCAGAATGTTTTAATTATAGGGAGCAAATAAATATTTCTCCTTAGTGATGTTATATATATACACGTATATTATCATTATGTACCTTAAATTTTATATTTTTCATCCTTTGTGATAAATCCGATAAAAGCATGGTAGTATCTGGCAGTTAGTTGAGTATTAAGTATGTTGAAAGAATTAATACAAGTTAAATAGATAGCACTGTTCATAAACTTTTTTTTTTCTTTTTGGTGCATTAAAATCTAGCATTCTCCTGTTGGTCACCTCCATTAAGAAAACTCCTGTGAAAAGAATGCATTTAACTTTGATTGGCATTTTCCTTTCTAATATTTATTAGATAACTATAACTTTCTAGTCTCAGCAAAATATGTAAACATGAATTCCTGACTTTACTTTTGGGAGCTGGTAGACATGCATATCATTTTTAAAGGTTGTATTCTATCAGTTGTATTAGTGGTAAAAGTGAGTATTAAAGAAATATTTTTTAAATTATTAAAACAAATTTGAAGAAAAAAATAAGCTTATAACTTTTGTGATTTGGACCTTTGATCCTTTTTTCTAGGGGACTCAAGAAATAATAGTTCAGTTGAAGACCAAAAACACCTGGCTTTGTTGGTTATGGAGACTTTGACAGTGCTTCTTCAAGGATCGAACACAAATGCAGGTAATTAGAAAAACTATCAGTAAATGCTTTGGGAGGATATTACCTCTGGTTAAATCTTCTCTAATGATTCTTGCTTCTGAAATGCTCTTTTCACTGAGAGAAAAAACTATTTCTTCAATGACGATACTATCCTGTCTCTAGAAATACAATACTTTTGACTTTTATTAAGTATATTAATAACAAAATATACAGCATATTTTTTCAAAATATGTTCTTAAATTTTATTCCTTATAGTGTGCCTTATGTTTATTTCCTTTTTTTTTTTAGTTAGATAATACAGACTCTTAGTCAAATAACTTGGCTTATTTAAATATTTTCCAAAATATCTGCTTCATATGGTGGTTTTCTTAATATTTTAGTAGTTCAAATTATAGTATTATAATGTTATGATTTTAGGGATATACTGAAAAATGATTCTCTAATAAAACTTGCCTCTCCCAGGTAAATTGGATTCATTAAATCTTTTGCTTTATCTTTGATCTCAACTCCTCTTCAGTCCTTTTCTGCTTGCCATTAATGGACAATTCAAATGTATTTATAAAATGTCACTCTTGCTTTTAAAGCTATTACTTGAAATTTCAGCCAACATCAGAAACCTCTCAGGCAACAATGTCAGTACAACTTGGGAGGAATAAATGATAGGGAGGTGAGTTCAGATGAGTAGGCTGTGCCCAGATCATATGGAGCTTTTTTAGGTCTTGCCCAAGAACTTGAATTGTATTTTAAAAGTTATAGTAAGCCATGAATGAATGAATGATCAAACTAGCAAATGTACAAATGCATGCCTATTTGTCTGAATGCAAAATAACTCAATATTCAACATTTTTAAAATATATTTTTAAAAAACAATGATAATATAATAAAATGTGTGTCCCAGGCACAATGCACAGTGTTAGAGATGCAAAGATAATTCTTGCCCCAAAGGAATTACAGCTTTACGGGGAAAGATGGAGAAAGATGTTAACACATAACTGTATAAGTAATTATTTAAATGCATTTGGGCAAATACCAAGACAGAGTTGAATGAATTTAGTAGTAAGTATGATGAAGATTAATAAGTATGATGAAGATTAATGGGTACAATATTAACAGGTTGTCCATGGTATAATGCATAATCTCCTATTTCCACTAACCTAGGTTTAGTTGGCTGAGATAGTCAGAAACATAATAAGAATATACTAACAAGAATTTATTGGCAAATTAGATTTTGATGGCGTGACCTAGAGTTACACAGGGAGGGACTGAACGATTCTGCTAACGTAGGTGAGTAAAGAGCTTACTCTATATAACGAAAAGTCACTTAATACATCTCCTAGAGTGCCAGACATTTTTACAAAGTTCTTTTCTCATCAACTTCTTTTTATTAAGAAAGATGTTACTAGCTATGTGACCTTGGGCACTTAAAACAGTGCTTTGCTCATAGTAAGTATTCAAAAAATATTAGCCATTATGATTATTTCATAGGCACTGACTGGCATCCAGGAAGTAAGAAAACATGACCTTCTGTGTGCTAAATCTCAAGCACATGACTTACACTCACTTCAAGGTCATATAATTCTTTAAAAGTTAGCAAATAGAAAGTCACTAAATAAAGAGAACAGCGAAATACACAAACATTTATACTCTCAGGAAATATTTGAAATACAAACCAGAAGGTAATCCAAGTTTAATGGGGAACCAAACATATAAACAAATAATACAAATACAAAGACTGATCATAAACTATTATAATAGTGGTATATACAAGATACTCTAAAAACATAATGGTTGGAATGATTACTTTGGAGGAAATACTAATTAGTGATTTTGATCACTTGTTCGGTTTTTTTTATTTTTATCATGAAAGGTGGTATTTAATGTGAGAACATTGTCACTTGTGGGCAGGAGCACAGGCTATAGAACTGGGCTATCTAGGCATAAATCCTACTCTGTGGCTTGCTAGCTGTGTGACCTTGGCTGCATTACTCAACTTCTGTATGTCTCATCTCATCTGTACAGTAGAGGATGAGGATTAAATAAGTCAACTATATAAAGCATTTAGAGCAGTATGATGACTTTTAGTTTGTGTGCTCTACCTAATCAAAATGTTAGACTCCTTGTAATTTTACTTTTCATTGTAAAATAATTTTATTCTATTCTTTACTTGTTATATTTGGAAGCCTTATTTAATTTAAATCTCATTTATTTGGGAGTATTATTCATCTGAAAGCCTTTTTACATAAATTGATTTCAAGTATTGTTCAGCTTAAAGCCTTTACATAAAAATATTGGCTCTCTTTCATTGTCTGCTAATGAAATTTCTGAATGGACCTTTTGGAGAATTTGGACATGGTGAATATATCAGGGCATTGATCTTATATTAAGGAAATCTAGAGAAAATTTGTATATGCCTTTGCTGACATCCCACAGTGCAGTTTTGTACTGTAATTTAAAAAGTGAAAAAGTCGTGTAGGTTTTATTTGCATTCTTTTCAGTTACTCTTGATACAGAATCATCAACGTTTAATCTTTTTCTCGCCAAGGAATTTTCCGAGAATTTGGAGGTGCAAGATGTGCGCATAATATAGTGAAGTACCCTCAGTGCCGGCAGCATGCCTTGATGATTATCCAGCAGTTGGTGCTGTCTCCCAACGGGGATGATGACATGGGCACTCTCCTGGGGTTAATGCATTCAGCCCCACCGACAGAATTGCAGTTGAAGACTGACATTTTAAGGGTAAGTTTGATGTGTGTTCTTACTACTCTTTTACTATTAAAATCGGTGATTATTTTTAAGTGACTTAAAACTTATGAGTTATTCTTGCAATTTTTCTCCAAGTCTGAAATTATGTTAAAATAATATTAGCAGTGTTTTTAACCTGGCCATCAAGGCCCTCAGGATTCCATATCCTTCCTCTCTGACTTCCTTTCCTAGTATCTTCACCCCATTCCTGCCAGAGACATCACGGAAAGTATATCTGTTTTCTAGAATCATGTATTTCTTTTGACTTTTGCCTTATTCAATTACTTTCTCATCAGTAATGAGAAATTTGCATTTTTTATGCTATTGTATATTTTATCCTGTTTTGATTGATAATGACAATTTTGAATATGCATTTTATTTTAAAAGCAATATAAATCTGTCCACAATATATCTCTTAAACAAGAAAGAACACCTCATGCATGTCAATATTGGGAAAACTTTGTATATTTGACAAGGGAGAAAAACAAGTGCCTTCAAAAGATGTTAAGGTTGCCAACTTTTTTAACGTATGTCTTCCTCTTTTCTTGGTACCATTTTAATTGGATTTATAGAATATTAGTAGATGAAGCCAACAAGAGGTAATTAGCTGACCTCTAATTTTAAGGCGGTATTGTTCTGATAAATGGTAATAACTGACTCTCAGATGGAAGGCAGCACAGGGGTCCTCATGTGTTGCACTTACTGATTTCCATGGTAGAAATACTCCCACTGTGACCTGTTTCAGGAAACTAATGTGTTAATGTAGATTGAGAAGAGATGTACAGTAGCACAGATAATAGTAAAATGTAGAAAATAGCTAGAAAGTGATGTTTTGAATATTTACTACTTTTGTGTTAAAATAACTTACTTAGTTGTAAATTTGTTGAACTTAATTTTTAGTGGTTGTGTTTTAATAACTGGCATGCAGAATTCCAAAAATATAACAGTTGGCTCTCCAGAGCCAGCATGAGCTGGCTCCTGCATTCCACTGCCGTGAGGGCATGAAATAGTGTTGGGCGATAGCAAGGAGGATTTGGAAGATCCCAATTTCAGATTTCGTTTTTGCTACATTCAAAACTGCTTCTCATTGCCTCCATTCAATTGACACAACCACAGACCTTTGCAATTTAATTTGTAATTATTTGTGCACAAACCCAACATTCCATGACATGTAGTATTTTATAATTCTGATCCACAAATTTGAATGGTATGCATTATATTTATGCAGCTAGCTGTAGGTATATTTATGCATTATATTTATGTAGCTGATGGGTTTTTTTTGTCTTTTTTAAATTAAATTTATTGGGATGACATTGGTTAATAAAATTTTATAGGTTTCAAGTGCAGCCGATGATTTTGTCTAACTAGCACCTATATCTGATTGTAACTTTAGTGTTTGCTTCTTATCAATAGTTACATTAGTTATTGATGTAAGCAGGATATTAAATTATTCATGCTATTTGAAATTTTTCAAATACTTAGGATTCCCATTCTGAGGTGGTAGGGGGTAGACTTATCTAAAAGTACATAATATAGAGTATTAGACCAAAGATTAATAAGCAGTGTTTTTCTAGCCTCTATCATAATTCTATCCAGTGACATGATTTTGTACTTATTTATCTCTGAACTCACCTTTCCTCATATATAAAATAATACTTGGTTTCCCCCAATTTGTTTTTGATGATGATGGTGGTGATGAGCTTATATGCCAGGCACTTTGCTAAGGATTTTTCATGTATTTCCTGTGAAGTAAGTTATTATTATTGTCTCGTTTTTACATAGGGAAACTCTGACACAGAAAGGTTAACTGACCTTGATAAAATGCTTTTTAATGTTGAAGTCAGAATTTCAACCCAAGCATAACTGACTCTAGCCCTCACATTTAATTTTCAAACCAAGTTATAATATATACATTTTTAAAAGCTACGAAGTCTTGTGTTAATATGAGTTGATATTGCAAGTATAAGTACAATGTATTAAATTTGGCAAGATATGGAAAGTATATTATTACCAAATCCTGTTAAAATGGAAGTGTATTGGTTACAGAATAATGGTAAGAGTACATTGTACTTTAAAATTTTACTTACACATACAGATTGCATATTTCCTATCTTTTACAATAATAAAATATAGCTAAGTACAGTGAAATCTTTATAATTTCTGAAGCAGTATATTTCAAAAAAGTGATTATATGTAGCCTTTCCCTTCAAATACTATTAGAAATGTATGAGATGTATTGATAAAATGGTCTTCTCATTTGTAATGACTATAAATTGCCTGGAGTAATACTGGATACCCATGGTGTTCCAGTTGCTGAAACAGGGGGAAAAGCCCATTTATCTGCAAACAGATTTCAAATTGCTGTTTGGGGTAGTAAGGTCATAGTTAAATGTATAAGTAGGACAGTCAGACTGCCTGGGTTTGAATCCTGCCTTTGCCATTGTGTAAGCTGTACAGCCTTTTGGCAAGTTATTTTACCACTTTGGGCTTCAATTCCTCATGCACAAAGTAGGAATAATACCAGTGCCCAATACAGGATTATTGAGAAAATGAAAAAAACTAATTCATAAAAACACTTAAAGTAAGTGTCTAATACCCAGTAAGTGGTGCCCCATAAAAATGTTAGGTAATTTTATAAAGTGTTATTTTTAATAATAAACTAAGTTAAAGTATGACAGTTCAGAACATAACTGATAAAGGTTGTTTGACTTATTTGGCCTTCAGGTTTTATTTGTTACCACTTAGAGCAGTTCTGGGAGAGCCGGGCTTTGGACCCTTGAGCTCAAATTCACTTTGCAAGAAGGAGTATCTGCTAAGAACTGTGAATTGACTCCTCTTTCCAAAGCAACAGTATATGGTGACTTTATATGAATTGAAATACTTCAGGTCTTGGCTGCCCTGACCATCTGTCTGATATTTTCTGGAATAAATCAGTTTGTATACACGCATCGTCATAAGTTTTCATGATGGTGTAAAATTATACTAGATTATATATTTTACTTATTTAATAAAATTACTTTGTAAAAATTACTTAATTCATTGATGTCATTATCCATCAAAGACATAGGGAAAGCTTTTCAGCCAGAATTTGGATATAGCCTTATTCTATCAAAAGGAATATGTGATAGTGTTTCCTAAAATTACCTTTTGTTTTTATTATGGCATGTTTTAATTAGCAAAATATTTGATATGCTTCATAGGACTGTTTATTGGGCGTATGACAGAAACATTTATATCGACGTTCACAGAATGGTATTACACTCCTTGGACATTCGTAAATGGTGTTTTGTTTTGTTTTGTTTTTTAATTTGAATTATGTTTTTGGATTTTTTTTTGTCCACCATAGGCCCTCCTGTCAGTCCTTCGAGAAAGCCATCGTTCAAGAACAGTTTTTAGGAAAGTTGGAGGATTTGTATACATAACATCCTTGCTTGTTGCTATGGAGAGATCTTTGAGCTCGCCACCCAAGAATGGCTGGGAGAAAGTGAACCAGAATCAAGTGTTTGAACTTCTCCGCACTGTGTTCTACACATTGACTGCAGCAATGCGCTATGAGCCAGCCAACTCTCATTTCTTCAAAACAGAGATTCAGTATGAGAAGTTGGCAGATGCCGTTCGATTTCTTGGATGTTTCTCAGACCTAAGAAAAATAAGCCCCATGAATGTCTTTCCTTCAAATACACAGCCATTTCAAAGACTTCTAGAGGAAGATGTAATCTCGATGGACTCAGTGTCACCCACTTTACGGCACTGCAGTAAACTCTTTATTTATCTCTACAAAGTAGCCACAGATTCTTTTGACAGGTATGGCTCTGCTCTGTGCTCCAAATTAAAGGTTATATATATTATGTATGACTTCAACATTAAGGCTTGAATTATAAGCTAACCTGAAAGAAAATGAAAACGGTTGAAGCTTCTCTCTTATTTGCTTGTCGATCAATTTGTTTGTGAAATTACTATTGCTTTGATGTTAGGTTTTTCACCATGGACATCTGGGTATTATTTGTACATCCAGGGTCAGTTAACTTTTGAAGCACTTAATGGAACAGTTTCTACGAAGTTTACTTTAATGGTGATGTTTACTGTCGTTTTCTTTTTTTCTCTATTCCCAACAGCATTAGGTACATCCAGACTTAATGATGATAGTTACCAGGAGAACATAGTTATGATTATATTTATTTTCAGAAAGATGATCTATTCTCACCATAATCCTCGAAAAATGACAGTAGCGCTCAAAGAGTCACTGATAGTTCAAGAGTCCATATCGAGATAATATAAACTCAGTTACTCATTCTTTATTAAACAAGTACTTACTGAGCACCTACTGTGTGCCAAGGCATTGTGCTAGGCATTGAAGGCTTAGCTCAGCACAATACTACTTTGATCATGGCCATCCTTTAGCTTAGATACAGATATATAAATAAACAATTATGATATATTGTGATAAAATCTATAGTGAGGGGAATCCAGAATTCTAAGGAAGATCAATCGTAGAAGTGCCACTTAAATCACTTACTTTCAGTTTTTCACTGTGTTTTCAGTTAAGTTCTCACTTTGAAAGTAATGTAAGAGTGATCATGCTGCTGATGTATCCCAATCATTGCCACTTAAAAAAATTTTTTTTTGCATTATCACTTAAAAGTTACCATGGTTTTATTTCATAAAGTAAGTTAATCATTTCTATATTGCCCCCATAAATGAAGCAAGTAACTGTTGGCTAGAGCTTCTATTAGGTTTTATATTTTTTATACCAAAATATCTACTTTGAAATACCTAATGAGAGTTTCTTGCTTCTTAATATTTTTAGACCTTAATATTTAGATAAGAAAATAAAAGTGATATAAGAGAAATTGTATTCTAATTTTTTTCCATTTTAAAAATAAAAATGCATTGATATTAACATATAGGAAACATGGGATAGTGTAATATTCATGGAATGAGCTATTTTAAGTTGAAATTATTTTAGATTCAACCTCTTTTCCCTTGTTTTCTACTTATCCTAGTTAGTATACCTCATTTTTACTTTGTTTTGTCAAAAACAGGGCTTACAGCACTCTGTTTAACAAACGTGTTAAATGTTAACATTAATGGATAAACATCAGCCTTAAGCATGCTCTTCTGTTTGCCTCAGTGCATGTGTTATAGTCTTGTTCCTTGTTCTTCCTGAGTATGGAGGATGTTTCTTATTTAACTTTTACTGGTATTTCTTGTGAAACTAACCAACTGCCAACCTGGTGTTCTCTTCTAACCTCTCTAAACCACCCTGTCTGTTTTGTTGTCTGTAGTCGTGCAGAACAGATCCCTCCTTGCCTGACAAGTGAGTCTTCTCTCCCCTCTCCTTGGGGTACACCAGCTTTGTCCAGGAAAAGGTACTGATCTTATAATAGAAGTCAATCTTTATTTGTGTGGGTTTTTTTTTCCCTCCGGAACTAAATAAAAAGTAAAGGGGGGAATGGGCCTTGGAAACTCAAAATAATTTTTTTTTAGGTTTTAAAATTGTCAACTTCTGAGTATATTTTTGTCGATGCTATGAAGATATGAAGGACATGTAGAATTTTGTCATCCACCTCTATGATTTAGACTAAAATATTCATTTTGCTGTTAGAGCTAGCATCTTCTATTAAAATTCATTTAGAAATGAGGACTTAGTGCCTCTTTAAGTAGAGTGCTTTTTTAACTTTTTTTTTTTTTTTTTTTAAATTTAAACGTGCCTTGGAATCATTCTTTGTTTTTTTGTTGTTACTCTAAAATGAATATCACAGCACTGGCAAGGAAATGTGTATTTTCTCAATAGGTTCAACCAGTTGAAATATGATATGTTACGGAGATTTGTCACAGCTACACTTTGCAAGAGTAAATAAAAAACCTACCCTAGCTCTTGCTTTCATTGGTTCTTCCTAAGCTGACCTGGTCTACCTCATATATAAAGCATATGGTATAAAGAACCAACAGTTGATTGACAGTGGTACAATTAAGATCCATTTAAGATTCCATTTGCATCCTGTACTTAAAATGATCATAGTCCATACAGTTGGCACCGTATATTCTTCCTTCCCCATTTTCTCCATGACAACTTAAGGTATAAGTCCTTAAGTCTTACATTAATATTCTTCCATTCTGGCTTTTTAAAAATGAACCCTAAGGTTTTGCCATGTAGTTTAAGTTTATTTCTGTTGTTCAGATTTTAAAACTTGAATGTAATTGGAGCTTTTATACAAAATATTTATTACAGATTCTGTGTTTTAATATATTTCAATGGTAATATTCATTAGGTATATGGACTTACATTTTCCTTTTTCTCTTAAATTTACATTGGAGTTTATAGCTCATTTTTTTCCAGTAAATCATAGCATAGTTGAGAATAGTTTTAAATAAATTTATTGTGGAACATCTTTGAATTTAAAAACTGCTATTTTGGGTTTTTTTTTTTTTTTAAGAGTAGTTCTTAATTCAAGAGACCATAAAAACAATTTGAGTTGACCTTTTTTTTCTTTTGCTAAAACAAATGAGGTAAAATGTATTCTTTGTGTCTAAAGATTCATATATGCTCACTATTCCACAAAACTGGACATTAGGAAAATAGTTTCGATTGCCAGATAGTTTTATTTATTAAAAAATTACATTTATGACTCTATCATAAATGGTAGTCTTAAAAAGTACTGTATTTAAAAATATTTAATCCTTTTTAACTATTAATCAGGAACTACAAAATACTTTTAATAGAAATTCACACATTGAAGGAACACATTAAAAAAAGAAATCCATTAGAACTTAGCATTTATTTAAATGGAAATTTGACAAAGAGAAAACATTTTATTTCATATCATAGTTACTTAAGGCCTTAGATCAAAAACATTTTTGTATCATTTGCAACAGAGCTACCTGTAAGGATGCCATGTTTTTGAATTAAGGGGAAACTGTCATTGAGTCATCATCCTAGATGAAACTTATCTGTGAGAATTCTAACCAAGTTTACAGATTAATGTTACTTTAAGGAAGCTTCCAGTACCATGCTAGTAATAAGACCCATGTTGACATTGTCAGGTTGCCACTCTACCAGGATGCATACACTTTGCTCAGTAGTTAAAAATTATAAGCTAATAAGGAAGACAATGTTTTTCACAAATACAAATATAGTAACTTTCAAAATTAGAACATCTCGAGAACATCTCAGCAAATTACATCAGCTCGTGGGCATCTATTTCTTGTGGCAAAACATTTTGTTTCTGTTGGCAAAAGGAGAAACCAGCATTTTTACTTTTTATGGCTTTTGGGGGATTCAGGGACTAAAAAAAAGGTGAACTTTTGACACTTGTCTGGAATGTAAAATCCTGGAGAGTCTTCTCTAATTATTTTAAGAATTGGAAAAAGAACTTGAAAACTAAAACTCATAACTTTTTCATTATTATTCATTATTCAGAAGGAATCATGGAATGGGATTATAGCTGAACAGTGTTTAATCAGAATTAGAGAAAGTGAAAACAAAATACAAAATAACAACCAATACTTTTCAGAATATATAAGCCATGGAGAAGAAGGTGGCAAGTACTAGTTATCATTCAAACATGATATACATTAGTTGTGCCTATACACACTTGATGATAAGGCAAAGCAAATTCAGAATTTAAATAAGTATATATTTCCTAAAGAGGTAAATAAGTTTTAACTATATGTGTGAATTTAGATTGAAATATGAAGTAGCAATTTCTATAAATTTTAAAAGAAACTGCAACATAAAAATTTTGAAATGTCGTTTTATTCTATCTTTGCAAATGGTTAAGTCTTGCTTGGGAATTATCCATTTAATAAGCATACCATGATCTCCAAATTTCGAAATGATGGTAATACCTATGGTGATTCCTAAGTGACTTAGTAAGAATTAATGTTACATATCGCCTATTAAAATAGACCTAATTTTAGTTAATAAATATCATGTTTTAGATTTCTACAATGTTTGCAATATTTTTGTCATTTGAGAAGAATCAGTGTAATTCCTATATCAATATTGTTTCCTTATATAAGATATTTTTTTAAAAGCCTACTACTATAATAAATATATATTATGAAAGAGTTCAGATTCCAAAGACATAAAGGCTTCACCTGGGTATGTCCATAATTTAAGTTCAAATCTGCATTAAATGTGGCAACTCAAATAATTTTGTAACTGAAATACACAATTAAAATCTGGAGTTGTTTTTTTTTTTCTAAAATTTAGGTCATTTGTATGTAATGAAAACAGTTTTTAGGAAATTTCTTAAGACTTGAGAATTCCTGTTACACTGTAGAGGAATTATGGATCTTTTTTTTCTTGAAGAGTCAAAATATCTTAAAGACTAAAGGGAGCAACATATAGGAGGAAGATAGCTATTGGTAATAAACATTTAGAAATCTTAGTAAGTTTAGGAATTAAATCTTTCTGAACAAAATCAGTATAAAAACAGGGAGTGAAAAAATGAGTGGGTGAAGAATATGCTGACTTTAAATAAGCTAAGAGAACCCATGCGCTTTTTTATAAGTGAAGCTGAATACTTTCCTAGAATCTCTGTTAAAAAAGAGAATGGTACTTAAAAAAGAAAAAAGAAAAACATGGCAGCGCCAATTCTTTGCTTCTAAATCACTGACTTACAGCATCTGTTTCCCAAGCTGCTCTTGTGCCAGAGAGCTGGAACTGCACTGCTCTTGGTGACAGAGCTCAGCGTTAGACAAATTATGCTGAAACTGATTCATTGGAACAAAGAGCTCTCATAGGCTGAAGCCACAAGCATCTGTTTCCTAGTGCCAAGATACAAAATGTGCAAAACTCATGAATTGTAGAAGAATAGTGTGAAATACAGATCATTGATAAGAAGAAATGTCTGTTCAGGACATGGCTAGGCTTTCTAACTCATATAAGCTTGTTACATAAAATATGCCTTCTCTGGTTTCTAAAAATTATGAATATTTTCAGTGGTGGGGGGTAATGTAAAAGAAGGTAAATTTGGTTCCAATTAAGCTAAAGGAAAACTCCCTGCATGCTTAATATATTTATTGCCGGGTAACTAAGATTCAGAGCCAACTCCGACTCAGTTGACCCAGTTACGGAGTAGGCCATTTTGATCTTACTAATTCTTGATTATGTTACCCATGGTTTAACGCAAGGTTAAAAGCACATAGATAATTTTAAAAGAGAAAACAATCTCATTGAGGGATTTAGTTTAACCAGCGCTCTCATCACATATTATCAGAACTATCATCTTTCCTAGAGCTATGATTTCACCTATTTATATATTCTGGTATAGGTACCATTCTTTTCTTTTCTTTCAATTTTATTAAGATATAATTGACATACAGCACTGTATAATTTTAAGGTATACAGCATAAAGACTTGACTTACATATATCGTGTAATGATTTACTACAATAAGTTTAGTTAAAATCCATCTTTTATAAGAATAAAAGGTTTTCCTTGTAATGAGAACTTTTAGGATCTACTCTCTTAGCAACTTTCAGATATACCATATAACAGTGTTTACCATAGTGGTCGTGTGCCAAACAATCCAAACAACCCAAATAGTAATGGTAAAGACACATAAGAGCCTAGAAGAATTGGTAGTTAAATTGCCTATATGGAACTCACTAAGAATTGATAATATATAGCCTTTTTATCCTAAACCTCAGGTGTTTTGTAACCCAACCTTGATTTACAAGGCTTTTTGCTTATCAATGGATAAAGGTAACAAAGATGAAGAAAATAAACAGAGAACGTGATTGAGAATAAATACCGATTCACCCTTCTTCTTCTTATTTTTATTTTTTTATAGGCATGCGCATCATTTTGTTCCAACTCCCCCCATTTACCCTCCTAAAAATGACCTGAAACTACTTGTGGCAACTTCATCTCTCCAGAGTTCTGATGCCGTCATCATACATCCTGGAGCCATGCTTGCTATGTTGGACCTCCTGGCCTCTGTTGGGTCAGTGACACAGCCAGAAGTAAGCTTGCATGTGTTAGTTCCTCCCCATCTTTAATGAGTGAAAGGATGTAAGTGTGACTGCATGAGCAAGGGAGTGGGGCCAGGAAGGATGGTAAGTGATATGAAACCATTTCATATCACATACAAAAGTAGGTAAAGGAAAAAAATATAAAAAATAGGTGTTTCTATTAATTTTCATTAGTTTATAAGTTAATTTTTATTAATTTTCTTAATGAATGGTAGATATGAATGTTTTAGAATATAATTCATTTGTTACAAATGCAGCCAAGATGGTTATTCTGGTGCAAAAATAATTCTTTTTCTCCTCATAAATCCTGCTCAGCAGTGGAAAAGGTTAATAAGTAGTGCAGAAAGAAAAATGACTCAAGATACCACTTTGAGGCCATTTTTCTGTTTTGACTTGTAGCTCAAGATTTTGGGTAAACTGGAGTTTGGGTGATTATTTTGTTAAAACATATGGCCTCTAAGGCCTAAAAGTGACACAAATGTAAACAATAGACCTTCTTTTAAACTGGGTATTTACCCACCATGAAAAAGACTTTACAACCACAATTTCTACAAAATTAAAAATACAATTAGTTATTTATTCATGTAATACAAAAGACTTGGAAGAGAACGGAGTCCAGCTGGCTATACTAGCAAAATGAGGATAGCAAATGTCTGTCTAGCCCTGTTTTGGAGTTGCTATATATCACTCTAAACCAGCTACTTAATTCATCTCAATGTAATTTGAAGCATGTAGAGACCTCATATTAGAAGGTGTGCTTCATGTGGAAAGAAATATCACCTATCTTACTAAGAACACCCCGGTGGCATGGATTTCTTTGTTAACTTTAGCATGCTTTGGACCTTCAACTTGCCGTGGCAAATATTTTACAATCCCTGGTGCATACAGAAAGAAACCAGCAGGTCATGTGTGAAGCTAGTCTTCATGCACGACTGCTGCAGCGGTGCAGTGCTGCACTAGCTGATGAGGACCACTCACTGCACCCGCCCCTCCAGCGGATGTTTGAACGATTAGCCTCTCAGGCTCTGGAGCCAATGGTGCTGAGGTCAGTAGTTCTGTTTTTCACATTTGAATTAGCCGCAATCAGTAATGGTAGTTCCTAGTGTCTTTATATGCAAGAGTTCTTCCTTTCATAGACATATATTCAAGTAGCTGTGGACAAAGCTAAAGCACAACAAAAATGGGCAAAATGCTCAAAATATAGCACTTAGAAACATAAATCTAGTTACTAGTAAACAGAATGTTTCTATCATGGTTATTTGTTCCATCTGAATCCATCAAACTCTCACTTTCCTTTAAAAATAAAGTTATGTTATATTTATGACTTGCATCTACTTTATATTTAAGAACTTTATATGTGAGAACTTTTAAGAAATACTTTTTAAACTTTTTTATTTTAAAATAATTATGGATTCACAGAAAGTTGTAAAAATGGGTCAGAGAAATTCTGTATACCCTTCATCTAATTTCCTCCATCGGTTACATCTTATGTAACTATAGTGTAACATCAAAACCAAGAAACTGGCATTAGTACAACGTATCCATGTTTGCTATCGTTCTCTATTATTTATCACATGTAGATTTATGTAACCACCTCACAATCAAGATGTCACAAAGATCTCCGTAGTGCCACCCCATTATTGTCACAGCAACTCCCCTAACCCCCACAAACCACTAATCTGTTCTCCATCTTCATAATTTCGTCCCTTTGAAAATGTTATATAAATAAAGTCATATAATATGTGATTACAGTGCCTTTAAGATGCATCTAAATTGTTACATATCAATAGTTTATTGCCAGTAGTATCCCATAGTATGGATATACCTTCCACAGTTTAACATTCAAGAAATATATATTTTTTTAAATAACATTTTAATGGAAGAAAAACAATGCTTTGTGTTTTAAAGATGAGAGAACATTTTTTAAAATATTTTTTCTAAAATTACCTAACCAAACAGATTTAATGTATAAGTCATCAATCCTTTCTAACAAAAATGCACTCATATTTTGTCACTTTTAGAATATAAGCAGCACTCTTTATAAGATAATTGTTTTCTGCTGTCAAAGTACTGCTTTCTCATAAAACTTTTAGGAACTTTCTTAAAAATGGTTGGACTTGATTATAATTTATATTTTTTAACTGACTCCAAACTAATGATGGATTAAGAAAAACCCATGTGGTAAATGTTTGTTAAACAATGTTGTACCAGGGACTGTGCTAGGCCTTGATAATACCCAGATGAATGAGACAGTTCCTACTCACTTCATCCATCTTCTTATGGATATGTTCAGAATCCTAAAATATTGAAAATAGCATGGGGATTTCCCCCTGATATTTTTTGATAATCTGCTACTTTAAAGGAGAGAGATGGAGAGAGACAGAGACAGAGAGATAGAGACAGACTACATAATGTAGTGGTTAGCACGTCTGCTTTACATGCAGAAGGTCCTGGGTTCGCGCCCCAGGTGGAGCCACGGACCATACCCCGGGTGTGCCAGGCCCCCAGTGCACACAGCGAGTGTGTGGGAGGAGATGCCCCACCTTCAGAGATCCAGTTCTTAAGGGGAAAATGGCAACATCCATAGGTCAGGGGTGCAAGTCAGGGGTGGGAATTAAAGAGGGGGAAAAAAAAAAGGTAGAGAGGAAGAGACGGACTATATCCTACCCAATATTAGTATTTTACTAAATAATATATACTACCCAGTTAGATAAACAGAGTAAGCAATGGGAATTAACCATTTGGACATGCTCAATTTTTTACAGTGAATTCTCAGAAGGCAAGGTCATATGATGGCACAGATACCCAGGTTCTGATAAGCTATAGGTTATAAATTAATTATGTATCACAGTCTACATGAAAAACTAGAAAAGAGTACAGCACATTCCAGGAAAACATGCTTATATTTCATTTTCTAGTCCTTCACAATATTCTGTGCACTTTTCAGTGCTTGGTGATTAAAATGTAAAATTAACATTGAATAGTATTTTAAAATAACTGTTTGGATTGTTTCATATTTTCATTAAAGTGTTATAATTCATTAAATCCCATTTTTTGTGTGTTTGGTTTATGATTTATGTAATATTCTTTATCAAGGAATAATTCTGCTTTGTTTGTTCTTTAGGGAGTTTTTGCGTTTAGCAAGTCCATTAAATTGTGGTGCCTGGGACAAAAAATTGCTAAAACAATATAGGGTCCACAAACCAAGTTCACTGAGTTACGAACCAGAGATGAGAAGTAAGTTGACTTTTGAAGTTCTTTTTTGGGGGGTTGATTTTATAAATGAAAATCATGTGAGGGATGAATGTTATTCAAGAAGCTTGACTGTGAAAGAAAGGAAAGAGAAGGGTTTGTTGTTATTTACATGGAGAAACACAAGATCTAGTTGATTGACTGATGGAGTAGGGAAGGAATCATTGAAAGAATAAGCCAGATCCAGAGGAGATGAGAATTACCTGGAGAGGTAATACTTCTTTCCCAGAGGCTCCATAATTACTTTGCCTTTCTCAAGTAGCCTTTATGGCCTGGACTAGAGTGGTTGTTTGGATTATTAACAGTCCATGGGTTTACAGGACAGCTGCTGCAGGAGGATATGGACAGGAAATTAAAAATACTGGTAAAAGTAGTTGAAGAGATACACCAAGGAATATAGGCTGTATAGGGAAAGAAGTGGAGCCGAGTAGCTAGTGATAGGCTGGGAAGAAAAGGATAGATCGCTGGACTGGAGAATAATGGCTCCGCCAAAAAGCAAATGTAGTGAGAGAACAGGAACTGAAGCAATGGGACAGGATGGTGGCAGCCATAATTGGAGCAGTGAAACAAGCAGAGAAAAGGACTAGCCCAAATTGTGGAGTAAAGTAGAGGCAAAGCTCATTGGCGGAAAGGTGAGCACAAAACCAGAAGTGTTAGGTGCGTGGTTCAAGTGGACCTTGACATCCCCCAGCGCTCTACAAGATCAGTGCAGAGAAGACGACTGAGAACAAAGTGCCAGCAATAGTGGATAAATGGCCATCGCATAGAGAGGGTGCAACAGTGCTGCTGCTGAGGGGCCTCCAAGGAGGCGTATTTACATTAGGCTGATAGAATGGTGATGGTGAGGGGCTAGCAGGATGCATTGCTGTCTGGCATGGACCATGGAGAGGCAACAGATTCCATCCACTCTAAGCTATCGGGGGCAGGGAGAAGAAAGGGTCTTCTCAGTAGAGGCCTCAGTTGCACTAGATTTCCTCCTGATGTTAATTCTGTGGTTTTGTTGTTTTTTTACTTTACACTTCATTTTGTATCATTGTTAGCCATAGTGATAAGGCATCTGTTTTGATGGATTGAAGTGACCATTACTAGTGAAGCAGTAAAGGATAAAACTTTGGAAAAGTAGAACTGCTGCTTTGAAAGGACATAAAGATCATTTAGTTTGACCCCTTCTTTTTTCAGGCAAAAATCAGAAATATTAAACAACCTTCAACTATTATTTCAATCTGAATTTTTTTCTCCTGCAAATTATTATCAGCGATTAGTGAATACTGTGTTTTGGAAACTAAGATCTTTTGAGTCAACAGTTTTGATGGAAAACAAAATATTGCAGTTCTTTATACCAGTTAATATATATCCTCTAGATACATATATATATTTTTTTGTTGATTTTGTATTTTACACAGTCCCTTGGAATTGAGTTGTGATGTCCTTTGCAAAGAGTAGAAACAAGAATGGTTCTTTTCTCTCAGAGAATACTGAAATATTTTATGGTTGTCCGAATGCGTAACACATTTCAGAGGGAAACTATTACATTCATGTAGTTTGAGAGAGAATATTTTCTTTATTACATTTGTAATTCATTCCTGAACAATAGAACAGTTTATTTAATGTTTGTCTTTTCATTCTTGAAATTATTATCATTTACATGCATATAGGAATTTTTTAGTTCAAGTACTTTTGTGATCACATATTTAATTTTAATAGTGGTAAGGGAAGAATTAAATGGGGGAAAATGGAACTGGTAAGTTTCTGTTATTTATCTGATTTTTTTCATAAGAAGGATCACCTGTTTCTGTTATAATGCTTTTAGAATATTTTGCCTTCTTTCCTCAAAGAGAAATAATAAATAATTTTGTGAAATATAAATATAATCTGGTTTTTATAAATATCATTAGCTACAATTTATGACTAAATTACATTGTAACAGTGGCTTGGATAGTGGTTATTGGTGATTTTTATTATTATCTGCAGTCTGTAGTTTCTATCATTTCTACAGTGCATTTATTACTTTAATAATAAGTAAAAAAGGAAACATGCTGTTTAAGTTTTAAAATGAACATAAGGTACATTAAAACTAAGTAATAGCTTTAGTGTTTACCAATAAAATTATTCTGTATAGAAACTGAAGAGCAGTATTTAAAAATCAGCCTTGTAAAGTCGTTATCTTAGAAACCTACACGATATTTTTCCCAAGAAATTTTTTTTGACTTACAGGTAGTATGATCACATCTATGGAAGGTCTGGGTTCCGATAATGTTTTCAGCTTACATGAAGATAATCATTACCGGATAAGCAAGAGCCTGGTAAAATCTGCAGAAGGAAGTACTGTACCCCTGACCAGGGTGAAGTGTCTGGTCTCCATGACAACCCCACATGACATCAGACTTCACGGGTCATCAGTTACTCCAGCTTTTGTTGAATTTGACACATCCCTTGAAGGGTTTGGGTAAGGAATTTGCAAGATAGTCAATCCTTATTGTATCATTTTATGCCTCATACTTGCCTTTGACAAGTAGAACTTCGTTTTTAAATCTGCTTGATTAAAATATACTGTATACTATATATTTTCAAAGCATTGAGTTCTTTGAGCAGGTTATTTTAAGATTTTTAGATTGAATTCTTATTTTGCTAAGTAAATTGATATGATATTGGAGTCATCAGTCTAGGGTCTATGGTCCAAATCTTTTTTGTAAATTTTACTTTTTCATAAACAGTTTTATTTTAACAAAGCCACGCTCATTTATCTATGTGTCTGTGACTGCTTTCATGCTAGAATGGCAGAGTTGAGTAGTCTTGGAAGACTATCTGGTCTGCAAAGCGTAAGATATTTATGGTCTGGCCCGCCCCAGAAAATGTTTACCAACCCCTGATTTAGTATAATAAATTTATAGATAATATGCAAATTAAAATTGGATTAAAAGCTCTTTGGGTTTTATTATCATCCTTTCCTTCAAATTAACTAGCTTAGTATCTTATACATTATAAATGTTCAGTGACTGTCACATCAAATGAGTAAATACTTCCAAGTGGCAGAAAAGGCTGTCATAGCAGAAACAACAATAAAGAATATAGAGAGAATCTAGAAGAATTTATAAAGTCCATCAGCTTTGTAATGGACACAAACTAATAGAATAGATCTATATATGTACTTAGTTGTTTATGGGATTCTTAGGCATTGCTCTAAAACTATAAATTGTATTTTAAGAAGATTGCCATGAGTTATTATCAAACAATAGATTAAACTGTATTTGAGAATAGGCAAAACTAATAAGAACAATGGTAACAGAGAAGAGTGACTCACCAGGCAGAGGCACAAGGAGTTTTTTGGCAGTGCCATTATTGTGCCCATGTCTTGAACAGGGTTATACATTGGTAACGTTTACCATATGCACATTATACTTTGATTTTTTTTTTTAATTTAAATTTAAAATGATGCTGTTGGAGATTTTTAAAATATGTTTTTCAATACTCTCACATAATTAAAAGAAGGGAAGGACTTTGTTAGGTACCTAGATTTATTCCATCATCTCTTATCTCTAGTTACCCTTAAATAATGGCCATTTATTTCACTGTGGTAAGTATATAATGATAACAGAAGAAAACAGTTGGTTTCTAATACGTACATTGTCTTTCCTTCAATAGCTGCCTATTCCTGCCCAGTTTGGCCCCTCATAACGCCCCTACAAACAATGCCGTCACAACAGGTCTTACCGATGGGGCCGTGGTCAGCGGCATTGGTTCCGGTAAATATTACCTTCTTTGTTTATGGGAGTCTTTTTTGCAGTAGATTATATTGCATCTACAGTTTATTTCTTTTTTTGGCTTTTTAAAAATATAAATAAGAGTCAGCACAAACTCTGTCATTGTTATTTTCCTGTTTTTACTTTAGGTGAAAGAGTCTTTCCTCCTCCCTCTGGCTTAAGCTACTCTAGCTGGTTTTGTATTGAACATTTTAGTGCTCCTCCGAATAACCACCCTGTCAGACTTCTGACTGTTGTGCGCCGAGCAAATTCTTCTGAGCAGCATTACGTGTGCCTTACCATGGTTCTGTCAGCAAAAGACCGATCTCTGATTGTTTCCACCAAAGAGGAACTACTGCAAAACTATGGTCAGTCGCTGTTTTTTCTTTTTGCTTCTTGTGATCATTGAAAGTTTTACATTGACTTTAATATTCATGCTTTAAGGTTTATCTGGTCATTCTTTTCCAATTTAAATTATTACAGACTAGAACAGGTTATATGAAATCTGGAATATTGTTTACCAGTGACTTTTAAGGTACTTTTAAAAGAGACTTAGAAAACAGTGGAGAGTCCCTTAAAATAAGGGTTCATCTCTACTTGCCAAGAAATCACAGCTTTTGCTAAGAAAGCAGGTTGCTTGTTTGATACATTTTAGTAAGGATCTTCATTGGCTGTGAATTACGTTACACTAATGAATATTCATTGAGTACATGCCTACCATATGTGCCACTGTGCTAGACACAATAACATTTAAATTACTTTATCCATCACTTATCTTCAAGACTTAATACAGACCACTTAATAATCCTGATTCCCTAATCTCCTTTATAATAGTCTTAGCTCATCAATAGATGTATATTCTGTGTTGTCATTTTAAAATATAATCTTGGCATCAGTATGTAAAGATATTTTAAGATTCCAAAAATAGTAATTAATATTTTATTTGTAGTTCTTTCTGCATATAATTTAAACTTCAACTTTCAAGATATTTACTTGTATGTGCTTATACTCAAAAATGGTAGGTCTGCTTTAAGTTACATAGTTAGAGATTAACTCTTAAAAAAATTTTTGGAATGGGGCAAATGAGTTTTTAACATGTCAATTTCCACTGCTTTCCTGCTGTTTCTTGAATGGTTAGAAAAGGTAAATTAATTTAATTAGCTTAACATTAAGATTAAATTAATATTAACTTATTATTTCTTAGCATAATCTGGCAACATACTGGGTAGCAAAGAGAAGCCAGATTGGAATCAGAAAGTGATTTCAGCATGTTAGCAAATCACCAGAGTTGTCTGGTGAAGCAGAAAACTTGGGTCAACTGTACTTTTGTATGCTGTAAAGTCACCTCCTTACTACCAGCTACTGTCAGGCAAGGGCCACAGCAATACAACCGCAAACTAAAAACAGACAGTTGCCTCTTACATCACGGAGCAGAGCATATAGCAAGAATAAAATTTTTAATTTCCCTAGTTCTTTTTCTAACCAATGTTATAATCAAAGGCATGTCAAACTAGAATTTCAAAAAACCATTTATAACAGACCATGACAGGTAATAATCAACTAGTCCCTTTTTGTTGTCTCAAGTGACTTTATTTTATTTTCTATTTAATTTTCTGTATTTTTTATTTCATTAACTACTGTAATTTTATTCAGTTTTAACTACATGTATCTTGAGCAGAAGAAAGCAAAAATACATCTCAGATTTTACTTCTTACTATAGTTTGGGTTTTTTCACTTAAGTCTTCATTTTATTTTAACATAAAGTCAGGATCTAGATATGAATAATTGTTAGAATGAGGATGATATTGAGGATTTTATTTCTTTCCCTTCTTTACTTTAGTTGATGATTTCAGTGAAGAATCCTCTTTTTATGAGATTCTCCCATGCTGTGCTCGCTTTCGATGTGGAGAACTTATAGTTGAGGGGCAGTGGCATCATCTGGTTCTGGTGATGAGCAAAGGCATGCTAAAAAACAGTACTGCAGCCCTCTATATTGATGGACAGCTTGTTAACACTGTGAAGGTAAGCATACCTGTGCTTGGAAAGCTCAACCTACTTTAAAAGATAGTTTGGGGGGGTCAGGAGTGAGTGTGTGCATGTCTGTGCATATGTGCCCAGGATTATTTTTTAAATTGCTATTTTAATTTTAAATTGAGCTTCAGTATCCACTTGAGCAATATGTTAGAGTCATGTGCCTGGCTATTTATATCACTATATTAGAGCGGAATAGAAAGGAGGGATTACAGAGTAATAGTGAAGAGTCAGTACTTGAGCCAGACTGCTAAGTGCTTTTTCACGATAGAGCAGTCAGTTGAAGAATGCCTAAATAAACTATGAACATAGCACATTGTCACTTTGTTGTGATTACTGTATCCAGTTCAGTAGATTCTATTTTTCTTTAGAGCTGGAATTGTACTTATTCATCTTTGTTTTCTGATCACTGAGATTAATCCTTGATAATAATAGTAGGTGTTCCATTACTGTTTGTTGAATTAATGAGTGTATAAATACTACTCTAGATAACTAGACCTAAGTAGTCAGAGGAGAGCCAAGAAGTTGAGGTAACCAGTAAAGAATCAGAATTTTCTTTTTTGAATAAGGATAAATGCTGCTAATTTTTACAGAACTCAACTATCAAGCTCTTAAAATTCTTCATCTTCTAAAAGATAGTATGCATTTTTATGATGTCACTTGAAAGAAGCAACAAAAGCAAAGTTTGTCCTTTCGTGTGAATTAAAATTTTAAAAAAGCAGTAAAATCTGTTTCTTTTAACAGATTTTAACAGTAAAAGCTTCCTTGAATATATTCCCTTCCTGAATGATATTTTATTGACATTCTGTTTCAATATGATAAACCTTAAAATACACTCATTTCCTTTGTATACATGATTGCATTTGAAATGGGTTTGTAGATTCTCTAGTATGTCCTTCAATTATATTTAGTATTATCAAAAATAAAAATGTCCTCAGCTCCTAGAATCAAGAAGTAGTAGATTTATTACTGAAATATTTACATCATCATCATCACCATGCCTGTGAGATGTCAGAGTCCTGTGAACCCAACTTGAGGTCACATGTTAGTCTTCAGATTCATACTGTTAACATCAGGAACTTTAATACGTGGAATAGTCGATGTCATCTGAAACTAGGACAGTGTTATGACAAAGCAGTCAGTGGACATTGTTGTAGCAAAATGATCAGTGGGAAATGTCTCTCATCCCATCAGGTGATGGACGCTACCTGTACAAAAAGACACTTGATTTCATTGTCTCTTATACTCTGATTATATTTACTGTAAGCGAATTGAATGATAATTTAAGCTACTTGTCAGGAGTGTAATTTCATATCTGAGAATGTGGTTTACATTGAGATTAAAATATGTGAGAATAAATTATAAGTATAATAAACTTCATTTTTCTAATATTTTTTAGCATTTTACTCATGATAAATGACTTCATGAATAATTTTAACAGACTCACATTGAAGGTAGCAGCTAATTTTAAGATTGTTTTAATTCCACAGTTGAAAAGCTCTGTTTTTATATCAATCTTAAAATTTCATAGAAGCATTGTTATTTGATATGTAAATCATCTGGGCAATAACAGTATCCTTGTATTTGATTATTGCCCTTTCTAGCATTAGATAGTTTGTCTGTATTAGAGAGTTGGGTGACAGATTTTCAGCTTCCACATCATGTTCCAGAATCTTGGCCTGCCCTCATGTTTCTCAACCTGGCTGCTTTTGTATTTTGTAAGGTTGTATAACCTTGGGATAATACAAATATACACAAAAAGTGCTTATTTTCCTGGAGAAAGGTTGGTTTTTGTTTGTTTTGTTTTGTTTTGGTCCTATCTTACATATTTGCTTTTGTTTTCTTTATAGCTTCATTATGTTCACAGTACTCCTGGTGGTTCAGGTTCTGCAAATCCACCCGTGGTTAGTACAGTCTATGCATACATTGGTACTCCACCTGCCCAACGCCAAATTGCTTCATTGGTTTGGCGCCTGGGACCCACGCATTTTTTGGAAGAAGTTTTGCCGCCTCCAAGTATTACTACCATTTATGAACTAGGACCAAATTACGTTGGAAGCTTTCAGGCTGTATGTATGCCATGTGAGTAACATTCTATCTTCTTAAAGTTGTATAAAACTTAACTCCTGCAGTGTAGATGCATGAATAAATGCATGTGTGCGTATAAGCTTAAACATTGTTTGTCTAAAAAAGGGGGCCTTTTCTACTTTTCTTCAACATGATACTACTGACCACTCACTTCTATTCAAAATGTTCTCATCCACTGATCATACTGTGCTTTCCTGATTTTCGTCTTCATGCCTGATTACTAATTTTCTAGTTTCTAGTTTCTTTTATTGACTCCAAGATGTAGATATACATTCTCTAAGAGTCTAACCTCAACCTTCTTTACTTTCTATAATTTCTCCTATTATATGAAGCAGTTTCAAGTGTGTCTACTCTTGTTAAAGGAAGGATGGGTCCAGAAACACACACATATATTCTTTAGGTTAGAGCAGTTAACATCAATTTTCCTCATCCCTTTCCTCCTGCAGTCCACTCCTTGTTAACCTTTCTCTCAAAAGGAATTTTCAGTCAAAGGTACTGATGTTAAGCTACAGTTCCTTTGTAGTACTCTTTCCCAATAATGTTTTCCATTCCCTTGTTCTCATTCCACCAAAGATCTCAAAAGAGTTAGGACAACTATATTACACATGGTAATAACGCTATGGCTAAGTAATTTGTCTTTCACTCATGATTTAAATAGCATCTAATAAAAGCTAACACTTATTTGAGCACTAAATATGTGCTAAATAAGTTAATACGAGTGAAGGACATAGCTATCCTAAACGTTTCACAAGTATTTATTCATTCCCTCAAAATACTGGAAGTTAGATACTGTTTTTATCATCCCCATTTTACAGATGAGGAAACGGATGCACAGAGATGTATACAGGTCACACAGCTTTGAAGTGATAGAGCACAGATTCATACTTAAGCCATGAGCCATCTAGCTCCAAAACTTACGTCCTTAACTGCACTCTGTGCTGTCTAGAAGACAAGAGAGAGACGTATATTGAGGGCTGTCACTGGGGAGAGACCTAGCGCTACAAAGCTCATAGGCATTCTGCTCATTTTCATTTATTTTTTTTCCTTTGACTCTAAGGGAAATGTTTTGTGATTTGTTTAGTAACAGTTAAAACTCTTTTCCTTTATGGTTATGCTATATGTTAAGCATATTTTTAGAGTAAAACTTAGAATGTAAAGCTCTATGTTTTCCTTATTTTATAATTAAATAAATGAGCTGAAAATTAAGTAAAACAGCTTTTACATTCAGCTCCCTTGTTCCATTTGAAAAGATTTTCAAGTCTGCCAACTTAAAAATGATAGTAAGAATAGAAAATTGGTGGAGGATAATGATTTTGAAAAGGATTTTTCTTCTTTTGAAGGTAAAGATGCAAAATCCGAAGGTGTAGTCCCATCTCCTGTGTCATTAGTACCAGAGGAAAAGGTGTCATTTGGCCTCTATGCACTCTCTGTGTCTTCCCTAACAGTGGCAAGAATCCGGAAGGTGTACAACAAGTTGGACAGCAAAGCCATTGCTAAGCAGGTAAGCAGAATGATTTCCCAGTAAGCTGTGACTGATTCTCACTGGGAAGATGTTTCAGAGCTTTGTTATGGGTACAACCCAAATATGAGGGGTTGCTGAAAACAGTGCCTTTCATTGTATATATATTTGGTTTCTTTGGCTTTGAATTTAAGCCAAAATGTATTTAGATATTAGCTTAATTTGGAAAATGAGAATTGTTCTCTAAGTTCATGGTTTAATTCTTTTATTTTTATTAGCAGTTTAAGAAATCAAAACTTTAGAACACTAAAGAAAACAACTGCTATTTTTAAGGCTACAACTTAAGTTTTTTCGGGATCACCTACTGTGTGCACCATTTCTTTCAAGATATAGCAGTGGATAAAGAGAAAATTCCTGCATTGATGGTTCTTAAATTTTAGTGGATGAGACAAACAATAATAACTAAAGAAATAACCTAATAATAAGACTATGTTAGAAGGTGAAGAATTCTATGCAGAAAAATAAAGCAGGGAAGGGGAAAGAAATAAACTTATAGTTTTACATAGGATCGTCAGGGGAGGCCTCACTAAGCAGGTGACATTTGAGCAGACTTGGACGCATGAGGCAGCAAGCAATGAGGATGTAGAGAATGGATGGGATGGACTTATAGGGTGAGAGATATGGCCCTAAGGAAAGTGCATGCCTGCCACAGAGGCATATGAGGCTAGAGCAAAATGGGAGAAGGCCTAGGTAGCAGGAGAGGAACTCAGAGAGGTAACAGGTACTATAGCAGCGGTCCCCAACCTTTTTGGCACCAAGGACCGGTGCTCCTATGAGAATCAATGCCTGATGATCTGAGGTGGAGCTAAGGCAGTGATGCTAGTGCTGGGGAGCGGCTGCAAATACAGATGAAACTTTGCCCACTTGCCCACCATTCAACTCCTACTGTGCGGCCCAGTTCTTAACAGGCCATGGACCAGTACCAGTCTGCGGCCCGGGGGTTGGGGACCCCTGGACAATAGTATTTAGAATTCAGAGGCAATTGTGAAGGTGTTGGGGAAATAAGAAGCGTTACAGGGTTCCAGACATAGGAATGAAACATTATGACTTACTTTTAACCAGGATCACTGTGACTTCTATTGAGAATAGATTGAAGGGAGACAAAAGTAGAAACAAGAAAACCAGTTTTGAGGCCAGTGCAATAATAATTAATATGGTGGTCAGAACTGGGGTGATAGCAGTGGCTGTGATGAGAAGTGATCACATTTGAGGTATATTTTAAAGGTTGAACTAAGAGTTTTTGGTGAAAGATTGGGTATGAAGTACAAGAAAGAGAAAAAGAGTCAAGGAAAACTCCAAGGTTTATTTGCTCCAGTCAGGAAAATGTGAAGTCACTTTTTCTGATTTGGGGAAAACTACAGGAAAAGCAGTTGGGGAATATTGAGAATTATGTTTAGGAAATGTTTGAGAAGCATATTGGACACCTTAGCGGAGCTATCAGAGCCATTAGTAGTAGGAATCTGGAGTTCAAGGGAGAGGTTTGAATGTCATGGATATTCATAGATGGTGCTTAAAGCCACGAAACTGGGTGCATTTACCGAAGTGTAGATGTAGCTAGAAAAGAGAAAAGGTTTCTCAAAATACTGGAAGTTAGATACTGTTTTTATCATCCCCATTTTACAGATGAGGAAACGGATGCACAGAGATGTATATAGGTCACACAGCTTTGAAGTGATAGAGCACAGATTCATACTTAAGCCATGAGCCGTCTAGCTCCAAAACTTACGTCCTTAACTGCACTCTGTGCTGTCTAGAAGACAAGAGAGAGACGTGTATTGAGGGCTGTCACTGGGGAGAGACCTAGCGCTACAAAGCTCATAGGCATTCTGCTCATTTTCATTTATTTTTTTCCTTTGACTCTAAGGGAAATGTTTTGTGATTTGTTTAGTAACAGTTAAAACTCTTTTCCTTTATGGTTATGCTATATGTTAAGCATATTTTTAGAGTAAAACTTAGAATGTAAAGCTCTATGTTTTCCTTATTTTATAATTAAATAAATGAGCTGAAAATTAAGTAAAACAGCTTTTACATTCAGCTCCCTTGTTCCATTTGAAAAGATTTTCAAGTCTGCCAACTTAAAAATGATAGTAAGAATAGAAAATTGGTGGAGGATAATGATTTTGAAAAGGATTTTTCTTCTTTTGAAGGTAAAGATGCAAAATCCGAAGGTGTAGTCCCATCTCCTGTGTCATTAGTACCAGAGGAAAAGGTGTCATTTGGCCTCTATGCACTCTCTGTGTCTTCCCTAACAGTGGCAAGAATCCGGAAGGTGTACAACAAGTTGGACAGCAAAGCCATTGCTAAGCAGGTAAGCAGAATGATTTCCCAGTAAGCTGTGACTGATTCTCACTGGGAAGATGTTTCAGAGCTTTGTTATGGGTACAACCCAAATATGAGGGGTTGCTGAAAACAGTGCCTTTCATTGTATATATATTTGGTTTCTTTGGCTTTGAATTTAAGCCAAAATGTATTTAGATATTAGCTTAATTTGGAAAATGAGAATTGTTCTCTAAGTTCATGGTTTAATTCTTTTATTTTTATTAGCAGTTTAAGAAATCAAAACTTTAGAACACTAAAGAAAACAACTGCTATTTTTAAGGCTACAACTTAAGTTTTTTCGGGATCACCTACTGTGTGCACCATTTCTTTCAAGATATAGCAGTGGATAAAGAGAAAATTCCTGCATTGATGGTTCTTAAATTTTAGTGGATGAGACAAACAATAATAACTAAAGAAATAACCTAATAATAAGACTATGTTAGAAGGTGAAGAATTCTATGCAGAAAAATAAAGCAGGGAAGGGGAAAGAAATAAACTTATAGTTTTACATAGGATCGTCAGGGGAGGCCTCACTAAGCAGGTGACATTTGAGCAGACTTGGACGCATGAGGCAGCAAGCAATGAGGATGTAGAGAATGGATGGGATGGACTTATAGGGTGAGAGATATGGCCCTAAGGAAAGTGCATGCCTGCCACAGAGGCACATGAGGCTAGAGCAAAATGGGAGAAGGCCTAGGTAGCAGGAGAGGAACTCAGAGAGGTAACAGGTACTATAGCAGCGGTCCCCAACCTTTTTGGCACCAAGGACCGGTGCTCCTATGAGAATCAATGCCTGATGATCTGAGGTGGAGCTAAGGCAGTGATGCTAGTGCTGGGGAGCCGCTGCAAATACAGATGAAACTTTGCCCACTTGCCCACCATTCAACTCCTACTGTGCGGCCCAGTTCTTAACAGGCCATGGACCAGTACCAGTCTGCGGCCCGGGGGTTGGGGACCCCTGGACAATAGTATTTAGAATTCAGAGGCAATTGTGAAGGTGTTGGGGAAATAAGAAGCGTTACAGGGTTCCAGACATAGGAATGAAACATTATGACTTACTTTTAACCAGGATCACTGTGACTTCTATTGAGAATAGATTGAAGGGAGACAAAAGTAGAAACAAGAAAACCAGTTTTGAGGCCAGTGCAATAATAATTAATATGGTGGTCAGAACTGGGGTGATAGCAGTGGCTGTGATGAGAAGTGATCACATTTGAGGTATATTTTAAAGGTTGAACTAAGAGTTTTTGGTGAAAGATTGGGTATGAAGTACAAGAAAGAGAAAAAGAGTCAAGGAAAACTCCAAGGTTTATTTGCTCCAGTCAGGAAAATGTGAAGTCACTTTTTCTGATTTGGGGAAAACTACAGGAAAAGCAGTTGGGGAATATTGAGAATTATGTTTAGGAAATGTTTGAGAAGCATATTGGACACCTTAGCGGAGCTATCAGAGCCATTAGTAGTAGGAATCTGGAGTTCAAGGGAGAGATTTGAATGTCATGGATATTCATAGATGGTGTTTAAAGCCACGAAACTGGGTGCATTTACCGAAGTGTAGATGTAGCTAGAAAAGAGAAAAGGTTTTAAACTGATACCTGGGACATTCCAGTGTTATGGAGTTGGGGAGATGAAGAAGAACCAGCCAAGAAGACTGAGTAGCAGCCAGCAAGAAAGGAGAAAAATTGGAAGTCTTATATTGTAGAAATCAGTAATTTACTGTGGCGAATGTGTCAGCTCGGCAAGAAAGATTAGGACTAAGTACTTAACCATTGATTGCATTTAGCAACATGGGAGTCCTCAGTGAGCTTGACAAGCTATTTTGGCTGATGAGAGGAGGCAAAGCCCCAGGGAAAGGAAATAAAAGAGACTGGAAGGAAAGGACTTGAGAACAGAAAGTACTGACAACTCTTGTGCAGAGGTTCATCTGTGAACATATGTACCATCTTCTAAGGAACATGAACTGTGCATAAATTTAGTTCACAGATAATAATAAAAGTAAAGTTTTATGGTTATATTTGGTTGAAAACACTGTGTGTGCACACACGAGTACCTGTGCGCAAAATTCAACATTTCTTTTATGTAATCATGTTTATAAACTCTTGGATAACTTATGTGATGTTTACTTGGATGTGGAGTAAAACTAATATTATGTTTACTGATCAGAAGTACTTGAGTGATGAGAAGCTAAAAACATGATAGTTTCATTCAGAAGGACCCCTGAAGCTGTTTCATAAGATCATCTCTCTATCTTTATCTCAGTAGATTGTATTTAACTTACTTTTTGTAAGTTTTCACACCTTTGGAAGTGTTTGCACATTAAAAAAAAAAAAGAAAGAAAGAAAGAACACTCCTTTTTAATATTCTGATAAGGGGAGAGAGAAGATATATGTTACCAGTCGTGTTTTTTTTTTCCTTTTCTAATCAAAATATTCACATTGAAATCCTGCCATTTGCAACAACATGGATGGACTGAGAGGATATTATGCTAAGTGAAATAAGTCTGATGAAGACAAATACTGCATGATTTCACTTAATATGTAGAATTTTTTAAAAATCATAACAAAAACAAAAACAGACTCATAGAAACAAAGAACAAATTAATGCTAGCCAGAAGGGAGGGTGGGAGAGGGATGGGTGACAAAGGTGAAGGAGAATATAGTCAGTAATATGATAGCTTTGCATGGTGACAGATAACTAGACTTAGTGTGGTGAGCACATAGTAGACATATAAAGTCAAATCAATGTGTTGTACACCTGAAACTAATATAATATTATATGCCAAATATGCATTAATTTAAAAATAAAAATTCAGACTGTTCTTCTGTAACATTTTCTTTTTCCTTTCCTATTCTTCAGTTAGGCATTTCCTCCCATGAGAATGCCACTCCTGTGAAGTTGATACACAATTCAGCGGGACATCTTAATGGACCTGCTCGGACAGTTGGGGCTACTCTGATTGGATACTTGGGTGAGTCAAATTGTCTGCTGTTTCCAACTTCTTAATTTACTTTCATATCTGCTATCACTTTCCTCAGAGAAGGGGTGGTATTGAAATATATAGTTTATAGTGCCGACCTATAATGTCCTTGCAATATGTAGAGACTAATGTAGCAATCTCAAACTCCAGTCCATTTTAAAAATTATAACTTTTCTAAAAATCCCATTAACTTTTTCCCTGTTTTGCGAGCACTAATGAGAACTGACCCCATATGTCTGTGTCATTTTAAGGTAAATTTCACAGTACATTTAGGGACAGATGTAAAGACTTAGAAATAGCGATGATTGCTGCATGGTTTGGTGCAGCACTGGTGGCACTCATGATCGCTCTTATTTTTTGGAAATGACCTAGAAATGAGAACTTCAGAGTATAAACACTGAACCCAACTCTAATAAAAGTTAGAGCTGGTGGACATTCTGCAGAGCCTTCGACCTGATACCTGCTTTGAAAGAGTTGATTTTTGGTGGGGAGCGGGGGTTAGATAATCTTGAGATGTAATCCAAAATTCAGAACCAGCAATTATATATTTTATTGTGCAAATCACTAAATAATATTGGTTCCTTTATAGAGTAACAAAAATAATTAACAAGTTAGTGTTGTGCCAGTCAGAATGCTACATGTTTATCAATCCTTGGCAGTTTTCATTGTCCAAGTGATGTGTACATAACTTTTTCTTTTTTGACTGTATTGCATTGATAAAACAGTTTCCTTTATACTAAAGCACATGGTAGTTTTTCTTTATTCGATTCAACAAATACTGAGCACTGTGCTATGTCCTTTGCAAAAATATGGCAGCACTGTGGTATAGTAGAAAGAGCAATGACTAAAAAAGTTCAAAGATTGATATTCCAGTCTCTACTCTGTCGCTATGTGGCATTATGCCAGATGTTTGAGCTCTACGAACCTCAGTTGTCATATATAAACTAGTAATGCTGACCCTACTTACCTTACAAGGTAGTTTTCAAAATCCAGTGCCATGAGATATGAAAATACCGTGAATACTGCAAAGCACGTAGAAATATAAAATGGATATCGGTTTTATTTTTAAAAAACTCAATCTTAGCAGACAAACAGCATTGCAACAATGTCCTTTATTTAAAAAAAAACAAAAAACAAAAAAAAAACAGGGTTAGGAATGTAGATGTGAATTTTTTGTTGTTGTTAACACAAAGTTAGTTCCAGTACTGTATTTCCGTGTAATTACACTCTTCTGGGATCACTGATGTACTGTTATTCAAATTACATAACTGGGAGAAGCTTTCAGTAATGGTCAGTAATGTGCTTTGTGTGGGTTATCTATAGGGAATATGTCATCTTTGCCAGGGTGGCTTCTCCATCTCTTTCCCCAATTCATAGAGTTAAAGTGCCTTTGCTCTTCCCAAGTTATTCCCCACCACTTACCTCAGAAATGAGTTTCCAAGGCCTTTGTAGTTTTGAGTCTGTATGTTACCCAAAGCTACATAGAAACATTGGTGCTTGCTCTCAAACCCAGCTCTTTATGCACTTTTACCTCCCAGCTCTTCTCAGGGAGTATATACATGAGCATTTATTGCCTTCTCTCAAATTCTACCAGGAATTTTTTTAGAATTTTTATTTTAGGATTAAGGTGTTTTTTGTTTTTTTGTTTTTTTTTTTTTTTTTTTAAGTATAATGTATAATTAGTTAAATACTTCTTAAGATGATTTATTCAGTTCTTGTTTACATGGGAAATTTATTTTAATTGTTTTTTACTGTCTTTTAATCAGGAGTAAGAACATTTGTTCCTAAGCCTGTTGCCACTACTTTGCAGTACATTGGTGGAGCTGCAGCCATTCTGGGCCTGGTGGCCATGGCTTCTGATGTGGAAGGGCTATATGCAGCAGTCAAGGCCTTGGTTTGTGTGGTCAAGAGTAACCCACTAGCCAGCAAAGAAATGGAGAGAATCAAGGGCTACCAGGTTTGTAACCATAAAGCTTTGCCTTCACTTTCCTTTGCATAAAAAATCCTCTGATTTTTATTATTTTTCATGGTTTTTCAAACTCTAGAGGAATTGTATTATCTAAGGAACCTTTAAAAGTTGGTTTTTATTAAAACTAACATATTTCAAGTGAGAATATGTGTCGTTTCTTTTTTTTTTTTTTGGTTCATCTTTTTTCTCCTGCCTCATCAAATCTCACTTACTAAACCCTTGAATCAGGCTAGGTTATTTTCAGTATTGCTTTGATATATTTGAATATATTTTCAGAACAATGGTTTGCTAGTTTGGAATTATTCTTCTTTATAGAAATAGTAATGAAATGAAGCAGGGTCATACTACCACCTGCTCTTGAAACTGCCAGATCAGTAATAGATCCAGAGCTCTCCTCATTTTCTTTGTCTCCCCTCCACACTCAGTTATCTTTTACCCCCCCTTACTTCCTAGGGGAGGTGAAAGCCACTATATAATACATGTGCCATTGCTAGTCCTGAAAACTTATATGAGACTGAAAATATGCAGTGTTCATATGTCCACAGTCTCTACTAGGTTTAGGCAGAAAGTTACCTGTAAGAAGAGAAACAAGTATTCGGAGCAAAATTAAATCCCCGTAGTGTAAATAAAGTAGGAACAAATGCCTTCTCTAACTTTAGTTTATTGGGAATGGATAAACCGTTTACTACTCTGCTTTCTGTAGATTTAGTCACACACTTCTCAAAAGTGTGTGACTAAATCTACAGAAAGTAGAAGTGTTTTGCATAACTTTTATAATTATTGTAGCATTGTTTATCATGAAAAAATAGGAACTGTCTAAATGTTCCAATAGTATGAGAATGACTAATAATACTATACCATTCCATAGAATATCATTCAGCCTTTTAAAACTGTAATTATGAAGACAATGTTAAAAAAGAAAAAATCCTTTTGATAAAATGTTATATAAAGAAAAAGTAGAAAATTGTATATGATGGCAACAACAATTTAAGTATGTATTTGAACTGAAAGGGTTTATATAAAAGTGAATATTTTAATAATTGAGTAATGGGATTTAGAAATCATCTTAGAAGTCTCAGGAATTGTTCTGCATAGGGTTTTCCAGTGTGTGTACACGTATATATATTTACATATATTTATATATTTACATATATAGGATGATTTATAACAGGCATTTGGATTGCTTTCTTTCAGTTGCTGGCAATGCTGCTTAAGAAGAAACGTTCCCTTCTGAACAGCCACATTCTCCATCTAACTTTTTCCTTAGTGGGGACTGTTGATAGTGGACACGAGACCTCCATTATTCCAAATTCAACTGCTTTCCAGGATCTGCTTTGTGATTTTGAAGTATGTTCATAAACACTGACTGGTGGTATATGATCAATGAATTCATTTCTTTTTCTTCATATTGATAGAGTTAATTACTATACAAGTTTGTCTCTAAGATGTGTTCTATAATTTCATGGTGCTCATGTTAATGTCATTAGGATATTTCATTTTACAAATAGTGTAGAAGTGAAATGGTACAGTGCATATACCTCACTTTATATAATTTGCTGCTGCCTCTCGCATTGCAAAAGACAAACATGTTTTCATCAAATATTTCTGATAGAAACTTTTCCTCAGTAAATAGGAGCCGAGCCTGGAATTTGGGTTGTTAGTAGCTGCATAGTAATATCATTCATTTTGCCAGAATAACAAGATTTTTATTTCTACTGTTATTACCATAAATCGCTTCCACTCTGTCTTCTCAAGGCACCACTTAATCTTGCATATCCTTTCTCCATTTAACTTCTTGTTCTCAGTTTTTTGCATACTCATCACTATATATTTCATAAATATATTTATCTCCCCCTGTGAAACTAGGCTTTATGAGTGCAGAGGTCACATCTATCTTTATCTTTGTTTCCCTGCTACCCCACGTGGCACCTGGCACTTAATGTTGGCTCATTGTAATACCTGTGCCCTAACTCTTCTTCCTCATAACTGCCATAAGCTCCGTCTTGTCAGTTATTTTAAATTTTTGACAAATAGGCTATATGCCCTAATTGCTTTACTGAAACTTTATTTTGAAAGCTTATTAGCAGCCTGGCCAATGTGTGATACACTCAGTTCTCAGCACCCATAGCTCTTAGTACACGATGCAGTCTCTTTCCCTCTCGCATCTCCTAGTTCTTGTGCTACCTTCAGGCATAACAATCCTGGTTCTTATATTTTTCTCACTACTCTCCCCATAATTTTATGGCTATGAAATTTTTATTACTTTATGAAAAGTGTCCAACCTCACTTCTTTATCTTTTCCTTAAGTTTTTTATCTTTTCCTTTATGTTTTCTTTTCTCAGATTCTCACCTAGTTCTGCAGACTCAAGTCTATAGAGTTGACTCTCACATCTCTAGCTTGACATCTGAATTCCAGACATTTTTGCTCATCATTTCCATTTTTATGCCCCAACAACACCTAAACTGAACTTAACGTCCTTCCTCAAATCAGTTCTTCCTTCTAACTTCTGTTTAGAAACAGCACCATTTCCCCATTCACTAAGGCTTGAAATTGGAAAATCAGCCTCCTCCTTCCTCACTATTTATAAATACTTTGATATTAAGTCATATAGATTCTGCTTCTAATTTTATATAGTTCACCTTTTTTGTTTCTACTGTTATATCCTAATCCAAGCTTTAATCAGTCTTCTAAACCTCTCAACGTATTGCTTACCCCCTTTCCTCAATCTACCGTGTTTTTGCCTAATTTTTTCTAAGGCATAATCATATCACTATTCTAAAACTTTCAGTGATTTCCCCTTCCTACACAATAAAGTACATATTTCTCAGCCTGATATTCAAAATTGTAACACACAAACCTCTCATCCTCTTGGAAAATGTCTGGTGAGCATTTTTGAACCAGTTAATAGTATTAGGTGCTGAGCATGCGAAAATAAAGACAGAATCCATGACTCAAAGCATTTAGTCCATTAGAAGAGAAAAACAAATCCACAGATATTTGAAAACTTGTAAAAGCAGAAAGAATTATGGGAGTCCTAAGGAGACCTACTTAACCGAGCCTAACTTTGTTTTCATCTAGCAACTGACACATTTAAATCATGGATTATCTTTAATTTCAAATTTCTGATTAAAATCTAATATACAAACATCAGAAATTCAGGTGCTTGACATATGTTGGCTTCATTTTATATTACCTTGCTCTCTTCATGGTTTTGTATAGTTTTCCTAATTACTCTAAACCATAACAAATAAATACTTAATTCATATTATTTTTTAGAACAGCTGTTTGACAAGTATAAATAAAATGACTTTAATATCATACAGGCATTTTCTCTTTTAGTGGTAGGTTTAGAATTTATACTATTCATACATGTGTAACAGTTGAGTCTATCTTTAAAGAATATTATACCACTTCACCTGTAGCGTAAAAACCTTGCAACACCATACTTCCATTTCTCCCTCTCCTTTGTGCTGTTATCAGACATTTTAGTTCTATTTATGTTTATAATCCCCACAATACTTTGTATTACTTTAGCTTTAAATAGGCAATTATCTTTTAAAGATATTTTCAAAATTCTTTTATATATTTCCCACATACATAGTATTCATGGCAATCTTTATTCCTTTGTGTAGATCTAGATTCCCCTCTTGTATAACCCTTCTTCCTGAAGAACTTCCTTTAACATTTCCTACAGCGCCTGGCTGCTGGGAATAAATGCTCCCATCTGAAAAAGTCTTTATTTTTTTCTTCTTTTTTTGAAAGATATTTTTGCAGAGAATAGAATTCTTGTTGTCTTTTTTATTTTCGTATCTTAAAGATGTCATTCACTCCATTGTCATTTTAATGTTTCTTTTCCTTGGGATTGGTTGGCTTTTTTAGACCTGTGAGTTTGTCATTTTCATCAAATTGGAAATTTTTAGCCATTATGTCTTCAGCTGCTTTTCCTGGTGCCCTCCTTCACCTTTTCTGGACTCCAGTTACAGTTAGATTGCTGGATATTGTCCCATAAGTCGCTAATGCTCTATCTCATAATTATTCCTTTTTAACATTTTTTTCTCATGCTTCATTTTGATTAGTTTCTGTTGTTATATCTTCAGGTTTACTGATTTTTTTTTGAGTGTCTAATCTGCTGTTAGTCCCATCCAATATATTTTTTATTTCAGATTTTTTTAATTTTTCATCTGTAGAAGTTTATTTTAGGCCTTTGGTTATCTTCTGTTTCCCTCCTCATCATGTTCATATTTTTTTTGTTATATTCTTTAACAGATGGAACACATTTTTAATAGCTTTTTTGGGGGGTTCTAATAGCTCCATCATCTCTGTCATTTCTGGCCTACTACTAATAATGATTTTTTCTCCTACTTATGGGTCATATTTTTCTTTTTCTTTGTTTGCTTGGTAATTTTTTATTGGATGCTGAGTTTTACATCATGAAGTGCTAGATTTTGTTGTATTCCTTTCACAGAGTATTGAACTTTGCTCTGATGTTGCAATTGTCTTGATGCTTTTAAGCTTTATTAGGGAGAACCTAGAAGAACTTTTAGTGGAGTGCTAATTTAGTCCCACTACTAAGGCATTACACTTCTGAGACGTCTA
This sequence comes from Pteropus vampyrus, assembly GCF_000151845.1. Classification (NCBI taxonomy): domain Eukaryota; kingdom Metazoa; phylum Chordata; class Mammalia; order Chiroptera; family Pteropodidae; genus Pteropus; species Pteropus vampyrus. The sequence goes on from NW_011888806.1 coordinate 11,480,474, forward strand.
CCATGGATTACAAGGTCTCTATACTCTGTTGGTGGGAGTGCAAACTAGTTTCAGCTCTTTGTGAGTTCCAGTAATTGTTTGGTGTACTATTTTGTGGTGGTTAATTCCAGTTTTGGACCCCACACGAACTTCTAGTCATTCAGTCTTTGTATTCAGTATATACCATTTATTATATTCAGTATATCGTGTACATCATTGAATAATAATATTCAGTCATTTATTCCAGGAAAACTTTCCATATATCTTGCCTTTCCAGTTGTTTAGTAGAGTAATTTCATAGCAACTATTCCTTTAAAAACAGAATCAGAAGTCATATGAACAAGCAGTTTTATAGGGCTTCACGAAATAAAAATTATAATAAAATAATTTTATTTAATTAAGAAGTGCAATAAGTTCCATGGGTGCATTTGTGTTTGTTGGATTGGCATTCAGGGTATTTTTTAACCTTAAATATACCACTTTCTTTTATTTTTATTGTAGGTCTGGCTTCATGCACCGTACGAACTTCATCTTTCTTTATTTGAACACTTCATTGAACTGCTCACAGAGTCCAGGTATTGGTTAATACCTATATAGTTTGTTGTTTAGTTATAGAAGAGATGATAGTATAATGTATAAAGTCTTCTTTCTCTTATAGTGAAGCATCAAAGAATGCCAAATTAATGAGGGAATTCCAGCTAATCCCAAAGCTGCTACTGACTCTTCGAGATATGTCTTTATCCCAACCTACCATTGCTGCTATTAGTAATGTGCTGAGCTTCTTACTGCAAGGTTTTCCCAACAGCAATGATCTGCTCAGGTAGCAAAACTTTTGTATTTGTCTGTTTATTAACTGAAAGTATCAATAAGGTTAAGACGAATGAGATGACTGTAATCGGTTCTTATGCCTGTATAACACTTGTAATGTTAATACTATTCAGGATCTTTGTAAGGCACAGAAAACATGCATGTCTCAGTATCTTGCCTTTGTAAAGCAAAGCCAGTTGTTGCCATCAGTTAATAATCAAATATTTGTGAGAAAAGATGTAGGAATGAACCCAGTGAGATTGATTGTCCTGGACAGAAAAGTGCTCAGTATAGGAATTCTCGGTCCCTTTTCCCTGAGCCTTGCTAATTCTCTGTGTGTGTGCGTGCACGCACACGTGCACGTGCATACACAGCCATAGTGGGCATGCCATCTCCTTTATATTTATTCTGTCACCCAACCAGAAGATGATATTTTATTTTTGCATATTCAAACCCTTTATATGATGTATTATTTTGCTGCTAATGTGAAATATGGCTTAAGTCCTACTCTTAATGTCTACAGAAATGTTCTAACATTCACATAATTTTCATCTTAAATAACGTAAGGAAAAAAACTACCTAACCAAAGTGTTTTCCAAATAGAGAATTGCTTAAGCTGGGATTGACCACCACTTTTTTTTTTTTGTAATTTCCCAGGCACAGGTGAAATCACACCTACTTATTAAACACTCACTTTTATATTCATTTACCGCAAAAACATCTTTTTAACTTGTTGACGGATTTAAAACTGGAGTTGAAAATTATTTTGGAGATCATTGTTATTATTAACAATATTTATTTCAATTTTATCCTGGTACTATAATGATCACTTTGCTAAAATGATCACTGAAACCTATCTCCACTTTACAAATTAAGAAACTAAAGCCCGGAAAGCTTAAGCTACTTGCCCCAAGTAACGAGATTAAAAACTGATAGAGCCAGGATTTTAACCTTACCTGTGTTTCTCAAACCCAAGTTGTTAACTTCTAGGTTACAATGGAGTGGATCCATATAGATAATTTAAGTCATTTTAATTTGGATTGTGCTGTTTGGTTCTCGAGATCATTTGGGTTAGTGCATTAAAGGACTCATTTCTGAAGAGGTATATTTTTCCCTGTATTTTAAAACATCGTAACTTATATGTTAGTTGTGGTAGTCCTAGAGCAAGTAAGCAAGTTACAATCACCTAAAGGTCTGTAAAAGATTAATTAAAATAAGAAGTACTGTTTTGTTGTTCATTTCTTTATTTTTTGTTTCTTTGTATTTTGTTGTTTGTTTTGAGAAAAGAAAAAAATAAAATTCATGACTTTTTCCCTTTATTTATAGGTTTGGTCAGTTTATTTCTTCTACTTTACCAACCTTTGCAGTTTGTGAGAAATTTGTAGTTATGGAAATAAACAATGAAGAGAAACTTGACACTGGTGAGTTGATTCTGGAGCTTGAAGACTAATCACTATGCTGTATTTTCTTCTGGCACAAGTTAGACCTGAGTTATATGTGATAATATTATATTACTTTTCTCCTCATAGTGCTTCTTTTGGTCTTTCACAGGTGTATTTGTCTTAAATCAAGCCTATACAATATGCAGAAGTTCAGAATCACCCACAGAATTTAATAGGGTGTGAATTTTACTTTAAAAATAAAATCTTTCTCATTTTTAGAGGATTTATAACAATGTTTCTTTAAATAGCAAACTCTTCCAGGGTGATTTCTTAACATTATTTAATTTCTTTTTATTTATGTATATCTCTTTAGAAACACAGGTACTTGCTAATGTGAATAATATCTATATTACTATTATTTTCATTTCCCTGTTAAATATTTAGTATTCACTTAGGGAAAGACCATTTCATCAAAATCGTTTTATTTAAATATAAAATAAAAATAATTTCATAAGTTGTAAGATTCTGGGCCTGTGACAGCAATTTTTTTTTTTTTTAATTTTATTTGTTCGATGTATATTTTTCCCTCTCTGTATATCCTATGTATATCCAATGTATATCCTACCTAGGACAGGAGATTTTCTTGGACAGCATTGAAAGGACCTTTTAGATTGACCTGTAATTAAATTCATAATCTCTTATATTTGTTCACCATTCTTTACATTATTATACTATTACATTATTCCATAATTATGTCATAAGTAATTTCCAACATCTGCCTGGAGAGTGGAAAATAAATAGTCTTAGTATGGTAGTTTCGGTGCCTCACAAAGAAGTTCTCCATGTTGGCTATACCATCTGGAGCACAGCCTCTCCAGTGCTTCATGAATAAGAAGAGAAAGTGGCATAATCATGTTTTTCAAAGGAGAAGCTATGAGATTTGAGAGGCTAAGTAGCTTCCAGCAAATCACAGAGTAGAACATAAGGCCCCCCTACCACTTACTTACCTACTGCCTACTCATTTGGAACATTGTTAGGATTTCTTTTGTAAAGCAAATTAGCATTGGATGGGAAGAATGAAGATCAAATCAATGGATAACACTTATTGAGTATTTTATATTTGCCAGTCGCTGTTTAAGTACTTTATAAATCTTATAACAACCCTATAAAATAGGTACTGTTGTTACCCCAATTTTACAAAGGAGGAAACTGAGGTTGAGAAAGATTAAGTAAAAGAAATTTACCTGAGATCACACTACTATATTTGAACCCAGGTTGTCCAAACCAACATTCTAAACTTTCTAAACTCTATATTTTTCTCCCATATACAAGGATTATTTCTAAATTTTGAATTAATATAAGCCAAGTAAATAGAATTTAGAAAGCAAAAATACTTTTTAAATCTTTGGAAGTATATAACATTTATTTCAGGCGTAAAAGAGATATGGGAAAAATATTTCTCTAGTCTCCACATATCTTGCTGATCATTGAATTCAATAACCACACCTAGTGTTGCAAAATTTTATTTGATACTAGCACAGTAGTAGGGCCGTGTAGATTAGCAAATTTTTCTGTTGATCCGCAAACCTCATCACTTCATTGCCATTTGAAATAGTAAAGTCAGAAACACATTGCTGGTCTTGTTAGTATGTGACATTTATCGTTTATGCACTATGGACTAAAGACTGTATTAAGTATAATATGATGTTCCAAAAATATTTAACTATAGTTTTTTCTTTCGAGTAGTTTATGCACTATTCAGGATTTATCTACAAAAAAATAAAATGGCTTGGATAATGCTGAATTGTGATATAATGATCAATGCAAAATAAACAGCATAAAAGGACAGTGCATTATGGAATAAAGCATCAATTTGAGTGGGAAGAGTTAGTCTGGAAATTTCTTTCAGAGTTCATTATTTTAAAACTGTATTTGAAAATTAAGGGAAGCATAATTGACAGAAAACTAGACATAAAAATTGCAAAAAAAATTTGAAAATTTGAAAATTCTGTGTGGATTGTTATTTTATGGAAAAGAAATAATTGAAAGGAAATAACCCCTATATCAATTTACCTTGTATGGTATGCTTTCAACGAGACAGTTTGTAAGTTACCAGTCCTGTGCCTCTTAGAAGGGGAGAGAATCGAATTCCTCTTTAAGTTTGACTACCCTTCAGTGTTTAAGGGTAAAAATAGTCCCTTGCCCAAACAATTGAAAGCTTATAACTGTGGTAGTTAAAGTTTATTTAGCCTGAACTTCAGTTCTGGAATAAAAGGAATCATGTGGATTGTGACTTATTAACCCACAGCCCATTAGTGGCAGAGCCGAACCTAGAACACTGGGCCACTGATGCCCAGCCATTCCTTAGCACTTCCAGTACTTTCCATTGAGAACCACAAGCTTTGTTTTCCTCCCTTTCTCTTCCAGTTTCTCTTGTGCATTTGTGTGCCTTTGCCTCTCTTCTATGCTATTTAATTCTAACTTTTCTTTATATATTATGTTTATTAAATAATTTATGCTTCTTCTTTTCAGTTTTTAAACTAGGTAAATTTAACTATGTCCCTCAAAAAGAAACTGGAGGTTAAGGGTTTGGATTGTTATTTTTATTCATGTCATCCTCATCTGATTACTTTCCCCTTGTTGGTAGAGGAGGGGAATATTTATGTAAAAAAGGGTTCACAGCCTTTATTATCACTTGTTTAGATAAAGTCAAATGTAAATCAGCAGTTTTCAGGATATTAAAGACAAACGGCTTAATGGACCCTTTTCTTTGTCCACTTTAGGGGGAAGTACTCTTAGAGAAAGTGTTTTCTAAAAGATATTTTTCACTGAAATTTCCAAAATAGTGTTGGATATTTTATCCTGGTTTATTTTCATTTTAGGAACTGAAGAAGAGTTTGGAGGTCCTATATCTGCTAATCTCATACTTTTGAGGAACAGACTTCTAGATATTTTACTAAAACTAGTTTATACGTCTAAAGAAAAAACAAGCATTAATTTGCAGTAAGTAAAATCTTTTTAGAATTAAAGGTACCAGTTGCTATTAAGCCCTAAAATTTACAGTATCTCAAAAACAAAACTTTATCTTGTTTTCTTTTTAATTTGAAACCTTAATCCTTGAAATTAATGTTTTCTTTTGTTTTAATCCATCTGTCTTTGAATAGAGCTTGTGAAGAACTGGTCAAGACACTGGGTTTTGACTGGATTATGATGTTTATGGAAGAACACTTGCATTCCACCACAGTCACAGCAGCCATGAGGATCCTTGTTGTCCTACTGAGCAATCAGTCTATTCTCATCAGGTTTAAAGAAGGACTCAGTGGCGGAGGATGGCTGGAACAGACGGATTCTGTCTTAACTAATAAAATTGGAACTGTATTAGGTATGGAACTTTACAGTCAGCTGCTTAAAATAAGCTATTTTGTTTTGTTTTTAAATCTTATGTAAGCTTATACTCTTCAGTTTATCAGGTCATGAATTTTAATTAATGATAGAATAAAATCTTAGAAAGTTTCAAATTTGGCTTTTTTAATCATAAATGAAACTTAAATCAGAGACGGGACATTAAGATGTAAAAATCAAGGGAAAATCTTATTATGTTTGCATAGTTCTCTTTCTGATCTTAAGTAAAAAACTAGCAAATTATCAGAACTGAATTAATAATAACAATATTTTAAATGCTTATTCTGTGTCAGTTACTAAACACTTTCATTCTCACAATGCCTAAGAGGTGTGAATATTATCATACCTATTTTACAGATGAGAAAGCTAAGGCATGGGATAAATAAAGTCTCTTGTCAGCTAGAAAGTGTCAAAATTTGAATCCAGGTCACTCAGATCCAAAGCCCTTGTTTTTAACAGTTACGTTATATTGCCACTCAGTGATTTAAACTCAAAGTTTCAGCCAAAGTTTCTTATTCTTTGCTTACCAGTTGTATGCTGTTTTCAAAATGGAACTGAATATTTAAGTAATCTTAAAAAATTATGGTTTCCTATGTTAGATTCATTTGAACTGGTATATTTCTGTTGATATTAATGATCTTACTTTGGAAAATATAGTTTTAAGATAACGTTTTATTGAAAATTATAATCATTTAATTCTTATTTTAAAAATATATGTCTTTATAACATTACATTTTAAAAATCATATGTAATTGTATTCTGCAACAAGCATCAAGAATACACTTGTCATATGGGGAAATTAGGGATCAGAATTCAATATGTAATTTATATTAAAAAAGCATAATAAGTACGCCTATTTTTGTAGCATCCTAAATTTTGGCCATATTTTAAATTTAACTTTCTTCTTAGAGAAACATTGGAGCTCCTTTGAGGTTATTCTTTAATGAGCAGAATTTATATTACCTCTTTTACTTGATTATCTCAGCTATGTTTCATGACCTGTATCCTTATGGGCAGGCTTGCTAAAGTCAAAGTAAAGCTTCTTACTGAAAGATTAATCCAACAATTGAATTATTAATTGTCTATATTAGCGTGAATGTTCTGGATGGCAGTGTCACATATACTGAATTACTTCTTTCTTTGTTAATGCAGCATGGTAATCAATTATTAATTTTCTACTTATTGTTGTATTTTCTCATCTCTTAGGATTCAATGTAGGCAGGAGTGCTGGTGGAAGATCGACGGTCAGGGAGATTAACCGGGATGCTTGTCATTTTCCTGGTTTTCCAGTTCTTCAGTCATTCCTTCCTAAACACACTAATGTCCCTGCCCTCTATTTTCTGCTCATGGCATTGTTTCTGCAGCAGCCAGTTAGTGAGCTGCCTGAGAACCTGCAGGTCAGTGTGCCTGTCATCAGCAGCCGATGTAAGCAGGGTTGCCAGGTAGGACCTAGTAAGGTGTAAGCATAATTATATATGTCCAAAAATCACCATAGGGTAATGGGTTAACAATAGTAAAACCACCGATTACATTCCTTTCTCATATTTAGGATTTAATTTAGGACAGAAAAATCTGAAAATGCCATTGAAAATTTTCCAAAAAGAAGTCCTTTATCCCTATTTAGTCTTTTTTTCTTTCTGGTTACTCTTTGTGATTATATATGCATAAGGACTTTGGATGATATTTAAAGGTGATCTAAAGAATTCTTTGGAGTTAATGTGATTTTATCTAGAAATATAATTTCATTTCTGTAGTATTAAAAATGAAGGGAGTGGTATGTATATCATACAATTAATTGGGTGGGCATGACAGGATGCCTAGTGCAAGTTCTGATTAGAAAAATGTTTTTGATTTCTTAATGGTAAATAACATCCATGCTAGAAAAACGGTAAGGCTTTGCTTGATTTCTAATCGAAGACCATTGTGGATATCTATGTATAGCGTATGTTTGTGACTCTACAAAGACTTAAGAATTTAGTTTTTTAACTCAGTATACATCCATCATAATGCCAAACACTATTCAAATCAATTCTAGTAATTGACAGAACCTTTTAAATTAAACCACTGAGTCTGTACCCTTACATTAAATCAGGATTCATATTCATGCTTAGCAGAGTTTGGTTGGTTATGTAATTTTTCAAAATAAGCATGACATCATAGTCATAAAGAGTTATATAAAGCAGCTATGAATAAATCTCTGCAAACTGATTTTTATTTTGTCATATCTTATCTATATGTAATCCAGACGTAATTAGAACATTGCTGAGAGTTGAGGGGAGAGTGAATTCAGTGTGCTTTTTTAAAAGATCTGCTTAAAATCAGTTCTAAATTTTCATCTCCTGACTAATTAGCATGTATTTTATTTTTGCTTGTTTTCTTTAGAGGAAAAATAGAAAACAATGTTTTCAACATAAGTACCTAAGACAGGATGGATGATACATAGTCTTCACTTTTTCTTTATAAATCTAAAAATGAGTTTTAAAATATAAGAAGTGCTAGATTTCTATCTCTTTATCATTGCTCACTTTGAAAAATAACTAGTTTCAAAGAAAGTTTAGAATATTAGAACTTATGAGGGTTGCTACTGAAAAACATTGGCAGTGGCTAATCTTTATTCACTTTCCCCTCTGCAGTTTGATTTAGATTCCATCTGGACATTTATCTTTGGTGTTCCTGCCTCCAGTGGCACTGTGGTCTCTTCTATCCATAACGTGTGCACAGAAGCTGCTTTTTTATTATTGGGCATGCTCCGCAGCATGCTGAATTCAGTAAGTTTACTGAGATACTGACACCTGTTGATGGTTCCTCCTGCTTGTGATTTTTTTCTTTAAATAGAGGAATCTTGTGTTTACTTCATGGTCTCTGGAACCTCAGCCTCTCTGTTTTGTTCTCTCTATTGTAAGGACGAACCTTGCACCTATTAAGACTATGGAGTTCATAGTCTGGATTCAAATCCCATCTCTGGTACTTAAGACATACTAATCTCTATGTGCCTCAGTTTCCTTATGTATAAAATGCTGGTAATAATAGAATTTATCTCTTACGGTTGTTGTATGAATGTAATGAGTTAGTATATGTACAGAGCACTTAAAAGAGTGCCGGGTATATAGTAAGTGCTTCAATAGTATCAGTGTTAACTGATACTATTAGTGTGATAAAATATATATTACAATGTAAACATGTATGTAATGAATACATATTATAGTATATGTCATTATAATGTTATCTGAACTTTTAAAATCACTTTTATTTAGAGGTTAAAAATGTGCGAGTTTTATTTTACATTTGTTTTTTCTATTCTAATTATTTCTAACTTAGATATGAAGTATTGAGAGAGTAAATGACAAAATGTATGTTCCTGTCTATCTATAAGAATACTCTGAATAGTGACTTAATTTGTTTACACAATTTAGGATTACATTGTAAAGAATTATTAACTAGACTCTTTGGATTACACGTGTTATAAATCTAATTTTATTCAAAATTATTCTTACGTCATCTTAGAAAAGAACATTACTATTACATGCATTAATTTAGAATGCTTTGGGATTTTGGGGGGGTTCCTATTTATAAACAGATATAAACATCTGAGTTTTAAAAAAATAAGCCTCTCTCTGGGAAAGTGTCAAAAAATAGGCATTGTTCAGATATATTCTCTTTTTACCATTTTTTTATCATTATTGTTGTTATTGAGTTGCTGTTAAGGAAAAACACATTCTGTCTCCTCTACTCCGAATATTCTCCTAAAACACTACTTCACTTCTGGCCCTCTGGTCACCAGATATGCGAGGATTCTGCCACACTAACTGGGTGCCCCACAATTTAATTCCTTTCTAACTCTTTCTACCTGGAGATAGCATCAGACCCCACAAGTTAAAGGCTCAGTCCCACAACATGGCCTCTCCTCTTCAGACACCAGTCATAAATCCAAGTTGTTACTTGTGCTTCTGACCTACTAGCTATAAATCAGAGGTTCCCATGACTCAGGAAAACATTTTACTTAACTAAATAATCAGTTTATTATGAAAGGATATGATTCAGAAATAGCCAGAAGAAATGTATAGGGCAAGTTATATGGGAAGGGATGTTAGCACTTCCATACCCTCTGCCGCTCTCCTCTGTGTGTCACCTACTCAGAAGCTCTCTGAACCCCATTCTTTTGGGTTTTTTATTGGGGCTCAATTACATAACATGATTAATTAAATTATTGGTCATCAATGATTGAGCTCAACCTCCAGCCCTCTCCTCTCCCTGGAGATTGAGAGTTTTAAGGGCTGAAAATTTCAACCCTTTAGTCATGTGATTGGTTCCCCTGGCAAGCCTCCATCCTTAGGACCTTTTCCAGAAGTCACTAACATAAACTCTGGTGTGGTTGAAAGGGGCTTGTTTTTAACAAATGACACCTTTATGGCTCTTAGAACAGTCTAAGGGCTTTAGGAGCTCCGTGCCAAAATTGGATGAAGACCAAATATATATTTCTTATTATAAATCACAGTGGCATAATGGTTAAGAGCATCGTTCTTATCATTTCACATAGGACAGTGTGAGGCTCAGAAAGGTGAGGTAACTTCCCCATCTTTTATCTTACCCCATCTCTGTCATGATGGAGGATGGGGCAACTTTGATGGTAATTCAGCCACTCTTTGCACCAGTTATACTCATGTTGATAATGATAAATAATCAAAACCACTGACTCCAGTTACTGAGCTGCAAGTGCTCCATTGAGAAGACAAACATCCTGTCACTTCCTAGGGGCATTGTTTTTGTTTTAGCTTATTTCTAGATATGTTCTCATGTGTGTGGTTTATAAAAGAATTCTGGACCATCACTGCATCTAGTTTTAGAAGAATAGTGAGTAATGCATTTTTAAAGCAATTTTTAGCAGTGTCAGTTTTTCTAATGTATTATTTCTTTTCTTATCCCTCTGACAGCCTTGGCAATCAGAAGAAGAGGGATCTTGGCTGCGAGAATATCCAGTGACCCTGATGCAGTTCTTTAGATACTTATATCACAACGTTCCAGACCTGGCCTCCATGTGGATGAGCCCTGATTTCCTGTGTGCATTAGCAGCAACGGTCTTCCCCTTCAACATTCGCCCTTACTCAGAGATGGTAGGAAAGGGGGAGGAAAATGTCAAACTGGAATTAGTCTGCTCCAATGGTTAGCAGATTTTTTTTTTTCTTTTTGCCAATCTCTTAAACTTCTGACCACATTACAGTTTCATAACTTTCTACTTCACCTCTTACATCATTATCTGGTGTCTTGCTCCCCACTGTCCCCTTCTGCTTTCCCCTAAAATAACAGTGAACTCTACTTCTTGTTCTCATATACCGTAATCTTGTAAGTTCCTTGTTAGTAACTTCCCACTTTTTTTTTTTTAATGCCTACAGCAGGACCTGGTCTTCCTAGGGTCTCCCATTCATGTACTAACCAGGCCCAACCCTGCTTAGCTTCCAAGATCAGACGAGATCGGGCATGTTCAGGGTGGCATGGCTGTAGACAGTAACTTCTCACTCTTAAGTAACTGTGGATCCATTTCTTATTTTATGTAATGATAGCTATATAGTTGTGAAATGTTCTTTACAGGTTACAGAACCTAGTCAAACCAAATTTATCTCTACTTTACTTACCTCAAGGCATTTCCTGGATTTAGTCTTTACAAATTAGTTATAGGGTTGGTTGTCTTTATAAAAAATGAAATATATTTATGTCCCTTTTGTTGACCTTTTCTTATTTCATTCTTTTATTTTTCACATTTTGTACTAATTTAATTGAAAATTATTGGACTACATATAATCACATATAGTATAGATACTTCTTTTGTCCTTTAAAACAAGCCCAAAAGACAGTTATTCCTCCATAGTACTTCAGATTTTATATATTCTCTTGTTTCCACCACTTACACTAGGGAATCAACAACCTTCTACATACCAATTTTTCTTCATGTATAAAAGTGAAATACTCATTCTAAAATTCTGGGAGATTTTTAGGATAAAGAACGGTATAACACATGATCAAAACACCCTGGCTTGTTTATAATTTTAAAATCCTCATTTTTGGTAGAAATAGACCTTCATTAATACCACAATATCTTTTCCTTGTCACCATCTTACTTTTATATTGGCTCAAAATTGGCCGTGGTTTTGTTGTTTTGCTTTTTTTTTTTTAAACTTGCAAACATGGATCAGCCTTTGGGTGCTACCATTATACCAAGTCTTTATCTGAAACTCTGTGACATTTGACTTAGTAGGTGTATTGCAAATATGCAAATATAGTTATTCTCATTTTATTATTTCATTTATTTTAAGTGCAGTTTTCTATAGTAGAGATAAAAAAAATTCAGCATAGAACAGATATGTGGTTAGAGGCCAATTAGTAGTTTAATATTAGAAAAAGCATGTGTTGAGCGACCGTGACACACAATGCTTGATTACTTCCTTGAAAAGAGGGACCAAGTAAAGCAAAGTGAATAATGCATTGAGTAGCTTAATAGGAGGTAAATGCTGAAGGAAAATACTGTTGCTGCTACAATTTGGTTTTTAGGAAACATGGAAGTAAAAATAACAAAATCGAATGTGACTATCATATATTTCTACTTGATTTTTCTAGGTGACAGACCTCGATGATGAAGTTGGATCTCCAGCGGAAGAATTTAAAGCTTTTGCAGCAGACACAGGGATGAACAGAAGCCAATCTGAGTACTGCAATGTGGGCGTCAAGACATATCTGACCAATCACCCAGCTAAAAAGTTCGTTTTTGACTTCATGCGGGTCTTAATAATAGACAACCTCTGTCTTACCCCTGCCAGCAAGCAGACTCCACTGATTGACCTTTTGTTGGAGGTAAAGACAAGAAAATGCATTTATACTTGATATGTATTTTTTTAATAATTAGAATGTTAATCAAGCAAGTTTTGTGCCAAATACCTTTCAGATTTTTATTCTTCTGAGTTGTATAGGCAGAATATATCATGGGCCTTGGGAATTTTTTTTATACCCTATCAACTTGTTTCTGTTTTCATTCCTCCAAGCATGTCCCTAATTCAGTCTTTTATCACCCTTTCCCTAAAAAACAGAAATTGACATATTTTTTCTGTAAAGGGCCAAATAGTAAATATTTTAAGCTTTGCAGATTATACAATCTCTGTCACAGCTACTCAACTATGCCATTGTAGCTGGAAAGCCATAGGCAGTATATAAACGAATGAGCATGGCTGTCTTCCAGTTAAATTTTGTATACAAAAACAGCATAGGCTGGATTTAGCCCACAGGCCTAAGTGTGCCAGGGCTCTGAAAATAACATGTTTTATGAAAGATTCAATCAGTGCAGAACACTAACTGCTTCTCTCTCTGAGGAACTTCCTATATGCATGCTCTTAGCAGTTTCGACGACTGAACCTGCACTTTCTCTGCTCCCCCTAGTGGCTAGTACGGTTAACTTTTTATTTGAAACCTTAAAACCACAGCAGATGTTTTAAGGCCCGTATCTTAGTGCACTGGGTAAGAATTTGATACATTCCATGCAAAATGAAATGGTAATAAGAAAATAACAGAATGAAGTTCAGAAGAGATGTGAGCAAAAACGCATAACTAAGCCAAAAAATAAAATATATGTATATGAAGATATGAAGTGATAACATTTTGAGTCTTATAGGAACTCAAATAGCCAATTAATTAACCATGGGCAAATGATATAATTGTTTTTTATTTTGGTTTTCTGTATTGTTAAGTAGAGAAAGTTTGGTAAAACATGTGTTAACCTTTTTCTAAAATAATTACTTAATCTAATTGAAGAAATGATTTGAATGTGTTAACCTTGAGGTAAACTTCTCATTGTTATAGACACTAATCTGCCCCACAATGGAATTGTGGCTGATTTTACTACAGAGTCGAGAGTGGTAGGGTTATATTTCAGGGAGAAGCAGTGTCAAGATGGAGACTCCCATATAGATCATAACCTCTTTAAGTATTTTTGAATCATTTAATTATAAGTACATCCCTGATAGTTTCTAAACAGAAGATATGATACTATCTAATAAGAGAGATACAAATTTGTTTTTACAATTAATACTTTGAGGAACTTTAAATCTAATACACATATATAGAATACACATAGAAAAAATGTTGAGTGAAAATACTGTTGCACTCCATGCCTTCCTAAAAATAAATTACAAGCATATGGTTTTGAATGTTATGATTATGAAATCTTTATTTCTGAAGAAGAGAATTATCCTATATATTTACCATTTACCTACTTGAAGGAAGGAATTTGAGCCAGCTGATTTCCAGTCTGATACACTCAAGCCAGGCCATCTTTAGTTTTATGACTGTTGGAATTTCATTATAAGGCTATCTACTGACCTGATTATATTACATGAGAAAGTGTGAAATTTAACCATATTAACAGTGTATAACAATAAAAGATTCCCATTCATATAGACTGGCTTGAGTGTAATACTGAGGCCATATACAAGGGAGGCAGTGTGGTATAATAGAAAGAACACAGATTTTGGAGTGAGAAATATCTGGTTTGAATTCTGGCCCTGTTGTTTATTATATAAGCATTTGAATCTCACTGAGCTAAATTTATTCTCTGGGAAATGATATTATATCCTGTCTTCCCCTGCATGATTACTGTGAGAATTAAATATATGTAAATCACCCAGCAAAAAGTATTTTGAGAAATTAAATGTGTGCTGGTTATAGCTCTGCGACTTGGCCAAGCTGTTTTCTTCACCTCTTACAACTTGCCTATCTTTAAAGTGGTTTAAAAATAGAATCTGTCTTTGAGGACTATTGTGAGAATTAAATAAGATCATAAATTTAAGATTCATAACATAGTACCTGGCATGTAAGACTCAAACAATTAAGTGGCCTGTGTTAGCTTATACAAAGGTATTTAGTGAGTCTTCTCCTGCTTCCACTCATCAGTGTCCTCTGCTGTCACCACCAGTCATCTTATGGAGGGCCAATTGAATTTGCTGCACATGAAAACCACCATGGCAGCAGAAGGCAAGTGCATGAGAAAAGATCACAAAGTATTTGTATATTACCTGAAGGAAAAATAAAGAAAGTCAGGGGACTGAGTTGAAGTGTGTGCCTGTCTGATACCATAAACAATAGTTTGAAGAGTTTACTCTATTCCAGCCAGTCTTCTAAAAGACCACTTCATTCACGTTAGAGTGAAACCCACCCTGGGTGACTAAGGGCAATCAACAAACCAAAAGAAAGCGGCAAACATGGGCAAAGAGAGCACTGTAAAATAACTGAGAGAAGAAGAGCCAGGAAGAATACTGCAGTCAGAACGAAGAAGCTCAAAACCCTCTTCTTAAAGGCTTCAGCGCGTTACAGAAATAACAGAAAACCGAAGGCCCTTTCTCCCAGAGCCACAGTGCTCTCAGCATAGACAGAGGACACACATAGGCTGCCTGGCCTGTGCACACGGAGGTTCTGCATGGTATCTCCAGGCCTCTAAAAGGAGGTTTTGACTCTAGAGACTGATGTTGTTTTCACAGGGAAGACATCAGACAACCAGAGGCCAGAGCAGATCATAGCGCTCCCCCTGTCTTCATTCTGTCCCGATATCATCCTGGCTATGTGGCAGGCCAAGCAGGTTTACCTGAAAGAATGATGAGGAGATCATAGCAGAGTCGTTCTTGTTGTACATTTGTTAACTTTAAAATGGAGATTTTTAAGAAAACCGGGAAAAGAAAAGAAAACAAGGGAAGCCAAGAAACTTGGCAATAAAAAAAAGGAAGGTTGAAACCCAAGTGTGACTTGACCAAGTGACGTAACTTCTCAAAGCCTCAATTACCTTATCTCTAAAATGGGGACGATAGTATCTACTTAAAAGCAATATTTTGCAGATTGAGATAAGGTGCGTAAAACTAAGCACTGTGTTTGATATATAACATAGTCCAACGAATGTTTAAAAAAAGTGCCTTTGAGACAACTATGCATGCATTCATAATGTCATATCCTTTAAAAGTTAGGCTAGTATAAATCTCAGCAAGAACACTTGAACCTGGCAACTAGAACCAATAACAAGTGTAAATTCTGGATCATGATCACTCATGTAACAGCTTCAGTGAGAGGAATCAGAAGATTAAATACATATTGGTGACTGAGACAGCCTTAAATCCTTACAGAATACAAAAGAATGTTTTGTAATCAAGTAAAAATAAATATTGTTGACTGATCAAGCCACTGCTCTGTGTTCGATGGTCTCTCTGTTTTGCAGACTCCAAAACTTTGTCTAGCTAAGATTTGATGAAACCTACCTTATTATTACTTATCCCATTAAACACCTTGAGTTGATGATGATTCTGAATGAGCTTTATGATTTATTTTATCTATACCTTATAAACTGCCAGATCTCTTTTGAAAATGAGATATAATAATAAATGATCAAACGCTTCTTAAATACTTATAAAGTTTAGAATGCTATTTTTGGAGGAATAGATTCAAAAGATGTTTTACCTTTGCTTTATTTTTTTTTTTTTTTTAATGATCAGAAATACAAAAAAAGTTTAAGAATATATGTCATTTCTGGTGTTACATTTTATTATTTACCAGGAAGTTTTTTAATCCTTTTGACACACTTAGTAATGTAATTTTATGGTTGAGCCCTTTTCTTTGTTTAGTTGGTTCTGTTTCTAATTCTAAATTTTCTTGATTAGGCTTCCCCTGAAAGATCTACAAGAACTCAGCAAAAAGAATTTCAGACTTACATTTTGGATAGTGTGATGGACCATTTGCTTGCAGCCGATGTGTTATTGGGTAATAATACTGTGTTTTATTTTTACTTTAAAAGTATAATCACTCTCCTTTTCTCTCTTAACCTCAAGTATATCTCTTTAAGTTCATCCCATTACTACTTTGCTGTGCATTTTCCCTTTATTGGTATTTTTCTATAATGAGGAAAAGGCCCATCCAGCTCTTTCCTCTGAATCTGGGATAAAGATCAACAACAGGAAGTACTTAGCTGTTTGGGATGGCAGGAAAAGATCAGGGAAAGAGAAAAAGATGTTTTAAAAATCGTATTACATGAACTGTTATATTTTTATGAATATCTAATACCTTTTAAAATTAACTTTTTTACTGTAACATACTTATAAATTATAAATGTAGAGCTCCATGAATTATCACCATATAACATGCTTATATAAAACCACTCAGAAATGCATCATCAGCACCCCCATAAACACCCCTCCTACCCTGACCCAGTTATGACATGCTAAATCACTGACCCAACTTATAAAATGACAGATTCATTTTGCCTGCTTTTGAACTTTTTATAAATGGAATCATACAATATGTATTCTTTTTAGTCAGGCTTCTTACACTTAACATTGTATTTGGGAAATTTATCCATGTTGCATGTAGCAGGAGTCCATTTATTTTCATCTCTATATAGTATTCCATCATATGACTATCTAAATTTATCCATTTTGCTATTGATGGACATTTAGTAGTTTTCAGTTTGAGACAAAAATAAAATTGCTATAAACATTCCTGTCCATATGGATCACATGCATGTGTAATGTTAATACATAATCTTTTGAGTGGGATTGTTGGATCATAGGTATATATATGTTATTCTTTAGGATGACTTCCAGGACATAAACTCAAAACACATTAAAATATATTTTCTTTATATCTCTATCTACTTGCAATAAAAATATAAAATCTGATATATTTACAGTGGAGCTAACACTTACAGGTAGAATTTAAAAGAGAAGGAAAAGTAATGATATTATAGTATATTTGGCACTTTAGTTCCACGTAATAATATTAATCATAGGATGTCCATGCTGTTAAATTATCTTTTTTTTTTTTTTTGTCAAAATAAATTTGCCAAAAAATCTTTAGTATTATAAATCTTAACAGGCAACTCTCAAAGCATAGCTTCAAGTCCAACTTTTGTATTTGTTTTTACCACTCAAGATACTACTTATGTAGTATCACCTTACTACATAAAGACACAAAATGGAGAGTTTTGCATAATGGAGTAATTTAGAGTTATGTTAGAATAATCACAATTAGTGGAGGCTACAGAATTTCTAGAAAGGAGAGTCTTAGAGGGGGCATTCTGATAAGGAGGAAGAGCTAGGAGGATTAATCTTGTAATAGTGTATACACACAGCAAGTACCCTGAAGACAGTGGGTAGCTTTTACAGAGAGACAGTGCTGATGGCAATCATGGAGGGGGTAAAAGGCACCCCTTGGTACCATCTCACTGATTATACTTCATTTTTCACAATTCTTTTGAACCTCTCTTATGCCTACATTGCTTCATTGCAATTAAAGGTTTACTCCAAAATCAAGAGTTTTGTTTGATGGTATTACCCTTTTTTAGTTATACAGACTCACTTTACAGCTAATAAACTGACTTGACTTTTCTCTCAAATGGAGATCATCTGCCACTGACAGTTTAAGGTGAAGAACTGTTTGCTTATCGCTGACTATCTCAAGTCAATAAGAGACTCCACCATCTCAATCTATAACACATTTATCCTGCAGAAGTTATTTCTTCCAACATTTATCATGATTTCTAGCCATGAACACCATTTTCTTATAAGAGCTAGTGGTCTTATTTCTGTAGTAGCTGTACTCATTTTGCCTTAGCCTGCTTTGTTTGAGGATCTGGTCTTGTGCTGGTAGATATCAATTTTCTTAGACATCTTTTTCCTGCTGGAATTTAGGGGAAGACGCATCTCTACCTATTACCAGTGGAGGAAGCTACCAGGTATTGGTGAACAATGTATTTTATTTCACACAACGTGTGGTGGACAAGCTTTGGCAAGGCATGTTCAACAAAGAATCTAAACTTCTTATAGATTTTATAATTCAACTAATTGCACAGGTAATCCATTGTCACTATTAGTTGTAGAGTACATGTTTTCTGATTGAAAAACTTTGACTAAGGGGTCAAAATTGTTGGAAATAAGTGTAACTAATAAGATAATGAATGTTAACATTTAATATAAAGATCAGCTTATTAAAAGTGAATAAAAAATATAGACTAGTAACACTTTCCCCCTTATCCTTGGCCTGGTGCCAGTATGTATGTGCCTTGTGAAGTTACCTAGTTCTCTCAAGCTGTGGTCTCTGACTGTCCTCCCCACTGGTATTACTTTTTGCTACCCAGGTAGATAGCCTCCTTTTGATATTAATAATTTGCTAATATGATTTGGTAGGTTTTTACAGTACTGTACATCAGTGTGTAAAAGCTAGCAGTATGAAGACTTGATATGAAAGGAATAGTCTTTTCTTGTAATTGAATCCTTCAAAGTCCATTGTAGTCCTTGTTCCTCTGAAGATGTCATTTCAGTTTGTGTTCATGGTACCTAAGGAATATTGGCACAGTTTGGCACAAATGATTAATATTATTCAATACAATGTAGAAAGTAGGAAATACTATTAGCATGTTTTATTATATGGCTCATGGATTGTTTAATGTCATCTAAGAATTTTTTTAAGAGACATTTGTATTTAAGCCAAAAATAAAAATCTCAAGTGGGAGGATTAAACTAAAATGTCAAAAGAAATTTTTTACTAACATTTTAGGTGGGTTTTTTTTTTCTCAGTAATTTTTGGTAGAGATCATTCACCCTAACAAAACTTGTGTGATAGGAGATGTAGCACCCTAGTACTTAGCATGCCATCTGGTACATAACCTTAGTAAAGGTTCATGTGTGAGTGATAAGCAGATCTTTTATTTTTGTCCATTTTACTAAATAAAGAATCTTTCATGTCTTTAGTCAAAAAGAAGATCACAGGGATTGTCACTGGATGCGGTTTATCACTGCCTCAACAGGACCATCTTGTACCAGTTCTCACGAGCACACAAAACAGTTCCACAGCAAGTAGCTCTCCTTGATTCGCTCAGGGTGCTGACTGTAAACAGGAACTTGATCCTGGGTCCTGGGAACCATGACCAAGAATTCATTAGCTGTCTGGCTCACTGCCTTATTAATCTACATGTTGGAAGGTAAGTCATGTAGATTCATTTGCTATCCCGAATTTGTCTCTGATGTTATTCCATTAGAATGCTTTGTTCTACTTTTCTAATAGTAACATTTTTTCCCCTTAATCTCAGTTTTATTTAAAACAATGCAAAAGGCAAGTATTGCATTTTTGCAATGAAATGAATTGTTTTTTTCAAATTTTGTATCTTTAAATTTTTCATCAGTCACCCATTGTCACATATATAGATTTTTTAAGTAAATACAATGCACATCGTTGGAGGTTAAGAGGAGTAAAAAGAAATAATGCAATAAATAAATATAATAGTATATGTTAAATGGGTGAAGTTAGTATTTTTCCATTGATTGTTTTGACAGTTATTTTTGTAGTGTCTGCTGGGGGCCAGGCATTGAATTAGGGACTGGAATGTGAGCAAGAAAGATGCAGTCTAGGAGGGAAGTCAGATAACTAAGCAAGACCAGTCAGGTGTGCTGAGTGCTCTACCAGAGGTAAGGTGCTTTGGGAGTATGTAACAGGTGTTCCTTACCTGGAAGAAACACCTGCTGAGGTATACATCTTGAACCTGGTTGAGGAAGCAGTTAACCCTCCAAACAGAACGGGGAAGAGTAATGTAGGAAGAAAGAGACATACATCTATGAGGTTGCCCAGAGGGAAGAAACCTATGACACACTTGGGAAACTACAAATATTTCACTGCTACTGGAGCAAAGAGTGGAGAGATGAGAAACTGGAAAGAGGGTAGGAAAATGTCTCTAAATGAACTTTTTATAATTTTTAGGTAAAATGTTAATAGTGATCAAAAAGCATCTTAAATATTAAGATGCTCATCTTGACACTATAGTTTAATTACATTTAGTCAAGTGGATTTGTGAAATCATCCCTTAAAAATGGCATTTTCATGGTAAACTAGATGTTCTATTTTGTGCATCTGCTGAATGTATGTCTGCCAATTAGGGAACTTTGTAATAGAGCCAGCATTTACCTGTGTCTGCAAAGTAATACTTAGTTATTACAGCTTTTAGCTACAAGCATTTCTTTCATACAGTTTAAACTAATTTTTCAGCAACGTGGATGGATTTGGACTGGAAGCAGAAGCCCGCATGACGACATGGCACATCATGATCCCCTCTGACATTGAACCAGATGGTGGTTACAGCCAAGATATTAGTGAAGGTAATTACCTCAGTTTTTTCCCTTTCCTTCCTGCTCATTTATTTCCAACATTAACAGCCAGTCTCCTAGTAGGGCACACCTGTACGTACACTGATATGCCCACCGACATACACAGACATGCTAGCTTACACATGTCCTTATGTCAAGATGGGAAAACCACAAATCACTGATATTGCTAGACCTCAACATTTCATAGTAATGTCAGGAGGCTTAATGATACTTACGTTTCACACAATTAGTAGCGCTAATGCCAACCTGGCACCTACCATAAAGAGAGCTATCTGTCGATAATGTTAGGCATATCCCATTAGAGGAAATATTGCTTGAGACAGGTTGTCAGTACTACCATTTTTATTCTTTTTTATTTTCTCTTTTTAATTTAGTTTTCCCTCTGATTTTGTAAGTACTATGCATGAAAGTCTTTGGGTGGATCGATTTCTTATTTCCACACTGTTTACTAAAAAATATTAGATAATTACGGTAGTGTTTGTCTCCCCAGCAATACAGTGTGGTAGTTTTGCATATGATTTTCTCCTTTGGAAGTCCAGCACTCAGTTTCAATCATTTAAGCATTAACTTATTCTCTCCTTTCACTAAAAGTTCTTGAACCTCAGACTCCTAGTGATTATTTTCACCCCCTCCCTTTAACACCGCCCGCCCCGACCCCCCCGTCCCCCCCACAAGGAACTGACAGTCTAGAACATTGGTTCTCAAAGCGAGGTTCTCAGACTGGCAACATCAGCATCATTCGGGAACTTATTAGAAATGCAGATTCTCTGGCCCCACTCAGACCTTCCGAATCAGAAACTCTGTGTGGAGACAAGCAATCAGCAAACCTCCAGGTGATTCTGTTACTTAAGATTGGTTTAGAGCAGGAGTCAGACAAATTAGCAAGGAATCCAAAGCAATAGGGAATTTAATAGTAAAACCCTTTTTAAAATATTCATTTATTTTTTTCCTTTTTCAAAATACTCAAGAACAACTTAATTTTGAACTTACCTTAAATATTGAAATTACAATTTTTAAATGAGGGGTATGTTCTTATATAGAAGAAGCTGGACATTGAAATATGTATGTGATTTCCAATTTTATAAATAAAAATGCAGTCTTTTTTGCATGAATATAAAGTTTTTTTTATTAAGTTTTTCAAGTAGCCAACCACATTTTTGGTTATCTTAATAATCCTTTTTACTGATCTGGTTATGATATAAAACTTTTTTTTTTTTTTTTGACAAATACTATGGTTGAAATTCTTAGATGTAAAACATAAAGAAAAATTGTAATTTTATATTGTTTTTGATCAGTTGCTTTTTTTCCTTTCCTAGGGCGTCAGCTTCTAATAAAAGCTGTCAACAGAGTTTGGACTGAATTGATACATAGTAAGAAACAAGCCTTGGAGGAGCTTTTCAAAGTCACTCTACCTGTGAATGAAAGGGGCCATGTGGACATAGCTATAGCAAGGCCACTCATCGAAGAAGCTGGTTTGAAGTGCTGGCAGAATCATTTGGGTAAGAAAATCTACAGACATTATGTGACCAAGAGATTTGTGCATGGCTGTTGTTTATGGGTGAACTTTACAAATGTAATTAAAACTTTCCCAAAAGGCTATTTTGACAGCAGTAGAAATAAAAATCAATACAGTATAACTCATTCTGGAATGGTCATGCTGAGATTTGATCTCATATTTTTTTAAGAAAAAAGACGTGTTGTACATCAGGCATCTTCGAGTTTGGAAAATAACACACTGCTCCCAGCTTCAGTATGGTCACCTTGTTGGCTACAAATCTGTGATTCCCTGTCAATAATTCTGAAGTTCAAAAAGCCCTGAAAACCTAAGGTTTTTTCATTAATTTGATCCCAAACTCCACTTGGTAGCAAAACCTAACCTAAATTTATCCTTCTTGGTATGCATATTCATACATTTGCTGCTGAAATAATAATGTGTCAAATTATGGTTTATCACCGTGGACCCTGTGGTAGTATTTTATAATATGTAGTGTATGTACCATATCACCTTTTAAAATTCAAAACATTCTAAATTCCAAAGTCTATCCAACACTAAAGATTTTAGATAGGGGATTATGAATTGTTATTAATACCAAAGAATTGATTTCATTAAAGTAAATTTGCATAATCTTATAAGTTCAGCCAATATAATAATTGTCAAGCAGCTATCCTTCTACAAGATCACCAATAAGTAAATGTGAAATATCTAAGAGAATATCTGTGTCTGTAGTGTAAGCTGCTTTTAGTAACTACAGAATTATATTTTGTCACCATGATGCGAAAGTGTTAAAAGTAAGACTAACAAATACACAGTGAAATTGTTAAATAATCTAATTTTAATCTCACAGCCCATGAAAAGAAATGTATAAGTCGAGGAGAAGCTTTAGTGCCTGCCACTCAGTCCAAGTTGTCCCGCGTCAGCAGTGGCTTTGGTCTTTCCAAGTTAACAGGATCAAGAAGAAATCGAAAAGAAAGTGGTCTTAATAAACACAGTCTCTCCACCCAGGTACATTGTCTAGTTTCTCTGATGATATTCTTAGAAATTTACATTTCAAAGTTTAGTTGTAGTATTACATATAGTATACTTAACATGTACAAGCATATGATTTGAAATGGAACTTTTCTTCATTTAGAAAGATAGAAATAACCCAGATTATGGGAACTGCTTCCATTTTATTATGCTAAAATTGCTTTATGAATGTTTTGTATTTACATCCATTTCATAGCTGGACATAAGATGAGATTCAGATATCGATATCTGATTCGATAATTTTTCCAAACTTTCAATAATTTGGTTATTGATAATTATATAAATTTAAAAGCAATAGCAGAACAAAATGGCTTTAAAAAAAAAATGATCTTATTGTATATACCTGTGGTTGATTTTTTTTTAATTTATCTATCTCCAGTATTAATTTCTTCCTCATCATACTTCCTTTGCCATCCCAGAATCTTAGTGGCAGCTGGGAAGAGTGTCTTGAAAGAAACAGTGTATCAGCCATTCTGTGTGTCAGGTTGGGTTCTCCAGGAAGCACACCCTGAGATGGAGTTTAGTGTGCAGGATGTTTCTTAGGAGTGGCCTCGTAGTCAATACTTACAGAAGAAAGAAGCAGGGTAGGTCACAGGGAAATGTCAGGCTACAGCGCAGATCCAGCAACAGACTTAGTTGACCTAAGTGGAGCTTTGGGGCCAAAATGACCTATGAGAATCGACCAATACTGAGCTGAAACGGCAGAGCCTGCTTACCCCAAAATCAGCCAGCCATTGCATGTGGAGTGTTCCAACAGCTGTCTGCACCTGAGGTGGTCACTGAAGGTACTGACAGTATTCCCAGAAGCTGGGCAGCAAGCCCTTCCTTGAAGGGGCATTGAGGTGGAGATTGGGGGCAGTTTCTGTGTTCAGCACACAAGCTTCCATTAGTTTCATCAGTTAATTAATCTTTCAGAGTTTTTTGTGTTTATTTGTAGTGGTGCTTTTAAGAGAATTTTAACTAATTGTTCAGCATTAATTTCAAGGCTAGTTAACTCATTTTCTCCAGGAAATCCAGGAAATATTAAGCTTCTTTTTCCATTCATTACTAGGAGATTTCTCAGTGGATGTTTACACATATTGCTGTTGTTCGTGACTTGGTAGACACACAATATAAGGAACATCAGGAGGTAAGAATTCATAATCACAATAGTGATTCTTTTGCATTCCATGAGTGAGAAAGGACTCCGTTTCTCCTGATACCTTCCTACCTATTTTAAGGATAAGTTGCTGAACTGCATTCATCATCAGATGATGATTTTAATTATCCCTGCCAACAGCCACTTTAGCTATTGGTTTTATGATAGAAAAATTTGACTTTCCTATGGGCCAACTGTATTTTAAAAAGCAACAAATTGGAAATCACAGCTGAATTTTATTGACATTCAATACTGACATGCTGCACTCTTTGTTCCTAATAAAAATTAAAATATAATACAGATCGCTGTCTCTCAGACTTATCAAGGAAATTGTGAAAATATGCATCAAAGTCTCTGAGAAGTCTCTTAAAATTCTAAATAAGTAAAAAATTAAAAATAAGATTGTTTTTTATTACTGGTACTTGGTGATTGTGTCAGTAAAATGAAAAGTGAAAAACTTCTTGATGAATTCATTGTTACTCAACAACTTATCCTAAATATTTTATTTCGAACTATTTAAAAGATCTGTTGAAGATTTCTGAATGGTAAACTGATATTTTATAGGCATAACATTAGATTAGTTATTGTAGGGAATTCCACTGCCCTCCACCCCAGGAACACATAAGTATTACTATATCATGTAATTTCATGATTATTCATTCAGTAATTTTACTGTTAGTTGCAGAAAGAGATCTTTATTTCGATTTAATGCTGTATATTTATGTTCCATAAGTCATTAGAGAAGTTAGTCATACTCATCCACTGTTAACACTTTTTATATGAATGTCAAGTTCTCCATCAGAGCTGCATGTTTATATTCTTTCCTAAAATCTTTGCAAATGTTACAAAGCTTATCAGTAATCTAGTGTGTTGGCACTATTTCTTGATCTGATTTTCTAGACTTTGTCCTGTTTATGTTCTGGTAGCTGTTTCACAATTTGTGGATGGGAGAGGGATTCATCCTTAAATTACCATGTTTATTTAACAATTCACACAGGAAAACATATCAGTATGTTTTCATTAGAGATATTACCATCTTTCCTGTGCGCTAGTAACACAATTCATTCAACTTTCTGTCCAGCTATATGCATACTCTACCCTATATATATCTGTCATTTATGTTATGGTAAAATAATCACCTTGCACCACCACAAAATCTCCACCTTCTCACAAAATTGGTAACTTACTTTAACCATAAATAAGTGTGATTTTACTTTTATAATATTGACCGAAATGATAAAGATTTGTTTTCTTTTCAGATATTAACTTGGTTTTAAGTTATTTTTAGACTTTTAATTGCTACTCCTGCTTTTGCTTGAAAACTCAACTTGGACTCCTTAACCCTAGCGTCAGCAAAATGCCTTGAAGTACGTGACAGAAGAGTGGTGCCAAATCGAATACGAACTGTTGCGGGAGCGAGGGTTGTGGGGTCCTCCCATCGGTTCCCATCTAGACAAGTGGATGTTGGAGATGACAGAAGGGCCTTGCAGAATGAGGAAGAAAATGGTGCGAAATGACATGTTTTATAACCATTACCCTTATGTGCCAGAAACAGAACAAGAGACAAATGTGGCGGTGAGTATGCGGAATTCGATGGCTCTTTGAAGTTTTTCATTTTAAATTTTTTGTAAGCATTTTTCCTTATTAGGTCAGTTACCTAAAACATCTAATTTTGAAAGTTCCATATACTATGTTAATCCTGTAAGGGCAAAGGTGGTGGAATGAAAAGATGCAGCAGTAGAACAGGGAGACATCTTAGTGAAGCGGATTAGACAGCAGACTCTGGAGCCGGACCCCTAAATATAAAAACCTGCCTGTGCCAGTTTGCTGGCTGGGTGACCTAGTACAGGTCATTAAACCTCTTTAGGTTTCTGTTTCTTTATGTCCAAAATGAAGAAAATAATAGTTCCATCTCAAAAGCTGTTGGGAAGATTGAGTTGGTTAAAATTAGTTAAGTACTTAGAATCGTGTGTGGCACAAAATTAGCGCTATGTGAGTAGAGTGTTAAGTAAATAAATTAAATATTGGCACTAAACAGTCTTCTTTGAAGAAATATAAAGAACAGCTGAAGAATAGCCTGAACATGCAGATCTTTCCATTTATGTTTAGGAGCTTCATCACCGACTCCAGGCATTTAAAACAAACATTTGCCTCTAAATTCCTTTTTTATTCAGACAAATTACCCTTGCCAAAACCTTCATTCATGATTTTGCAGAAGACCAAAAAAATTTTGTCTAAGCTGATAATGGTCTAGGAATCGTGTGTTTAAGTCTTAGAGAATAAGAGTCTTTCCCAACAAAGTCACTACAGATTTAAGAAGAGAAAACGAAGGAGTATAAAATTCACTGAATTTAATTTTGAAAATCCTCATAGCATTTCTAAATAGTAATTCAACTCTTCAGTGTCCAGAAATAATCCTTTTCCTCCAAAATGAGTGTTTTCCTTCTTAGAAATTCAGTTTTGTCATGGAATCACAACTCCGGGACTTGAAAAGGTATCTCACAGATAATCTTATCCAATCTCCAAATCATTTTAGTGTGTAATCAATTGTGAAAACATTATTTTTGAATTATTTTACTATTTTTGTGCCTTGTCTTCAAAATGCAGTGTGTTTTTTAGACTTGCAGCACATCTCAGTTCAGATTAGCCACATTTCATGGGCTCAATAGCCATTTGGATGGTGGCTACTGTAACAGGTGGGGCAACTCTAGAGAACTCCTGACTTTTAGACCAGTGTTTCATGATTTTTTTAAAGAAAAATCTATACCCCTTTTTGATAAACATAAAATTCTCATGCCTTCCTTTAATGTCACTTGAAAAAAAAAAA